>NC_080038.1:102630052-102941823 GCF_030020395.1 Manis pentadactyla | reverse complement strand
AGTGAGTAAACAAGAATGTAGGAGCCTAGCACAGCACCAAGCAAGAGTTCTAAAAAATTGTGTTGCATTATTGATTGATGGGAGAATATGGAGAGCTCAATAAATATTTTTGAATAAATATATTCATGTTCTTGCCTCTTTTTAAGATGTGTTTTCCCTCCATCTCTGGGGAAATCCGGCCCCCATCCCTCATAATACAGCCTCTTCTGTGAAGCCTTTCCTGATTTCATGTTCCCTACCTTAAATAGATGTGACCTCTCCTGTGACTATGAGGAGTTATGGAGAGGCATTAGTGCTGGGATTCATGGCCATATTGGGACTGGGAAGGGAGGGCTGGGCTGGAAATGTCAGGAAGGATCCCAGGTTTGCTCTTGAAGTTTGTACACAGAAATTGGGGTTGCTACAGGGCAGGAAACTGAGGGTAAACTGACAACAAAGTGACGGAAAGCCCTGACCCTGATCAGTCAGAGAAATGAACACAAACTATAAGTTGGAGGAAAACCAGTAAACCAATGACAAAGTAACCCGGACCTAGCGCCCCTGATTGGTCCTAGACACAAATTCAAACCTTTACCTTTACGTGAATGGCCTTGCCTCCTCGGGCATTCTTTCTTTTCCCACTGGTGGAAATCCTGTCCTGTTCTTCAAGACCCAGTTCAGAATGAAGCCCCTTTATGAATCTTTCTCCATTTTCATGTCTCCCATCTCCAACAGGAAATGAGCCCAGTCATATTGCAGTGAGAGGGAGAAATGGTGGTACCATACCTGGGGGGCAGGGCATTGTTGGAGGTGCTGGGGCAAGAAAGATGGGCTAGTGTTGGAATGAAAGATCTAGGTTTTGTATTAAGAATTTGCACCTGGATTTGTTCATTTAAATTGGAGTTACTATATAGAACAAAGTAACCAACCCAGGTCTCTGATGGCAAGAGCTAAGCCAGTGGTGAGATAGGAACACGTGGGTGAAGGCAGGGAGTTGACAGTGAAACATAAAAAAAGAAAGTAAAACTACTAATTGGCAGAGCTAGGATTTAAACCCAGGTTCTTCTGGCTCTAAAACCCATGATGTCATGCTCTATATCATGAAGTTGTTGTCAAACTTCAGCATGCATTCAAATTACTTAGGGAGCTAGATTAAATGCAGATTTCTGGGCCTCATGCCTGAGAGTTTGATTCACTAGATGGGGTTCAGGAATTGGCATTTTAAGAAACTCCCTACCTGATTCTACACTCAGTTGTCCAAGAACCACATTCTGAGAAACTTTTCTCTCTTTCCTGGTGCCAATGACCTCAATCCTTAAGCCGCTTTCATCTTTCATGTTTGCAATGTGCTAGACAGCTCATTTTAGGAAAGACTATTTTTTCCCCCATTGATTGGTCTTGGCAAACTGGCAGAAAATCAATTGACCACAGATATACAGGTTTATTACTAGACTCTGAATTCTATCTCAATTTATAATATATTTCAATGATCTATATGTTTATCCTCATGCCAGTAGCACTCATTCTTTTTATATTGAAGTAAAGTTCGGATCATATATCATTCATCATTGCAACCATTTTAATCATACAACTCAGTGGCTTTTAGTACATTCACAATATTGTGCAACCATCACCAATATCTAATTCCAGAACATTTTCATCACACCAAAAAGAAACCCTGTACCTGTTAAGTAGCCACTATTCATTCCTCTATTCCCCCAGCTCCTGGAAACCACTCATCTGCCTTCTGTGTCTATGCATCTGCCTACTTTAAACATTTCATATAATTGGAATCATGCAATATGTATGTAGCCTTTTGGGTTTTCAAGTTTCATCCATGCTGTAGTATGTATCAATGCTTTATTCCTTATGGCCGAATAATACTCCATTGTATGGATATACCCCATTTTGTTTATCTGTTCATCACCTGATGGGCAGTAGGATTTCCAAACTTTTACTATCATGAATAATGATGCTATGTTCATGTACAAGTCTTTATGTAGACATATTTCATTTCTCTAGGAGTGGAATTTCTGGGTCATAAGGCAATTCTATGCTTAACTTTTTAAGGAACTGCCCAAATGTTTTTCACAGTGGCTGCCCCCATTTTACATTCCCATTTAAGGGTTCCAATTTCTCCACATCCTTGCTAACGCTTGTTATATTCTGTTTTTGAAAGAAAAATTATAGCCATCCTAGTGGGTGTAAGATGGTATCTCATTATGGCTTTGATTTGCATTTCCCTGATGACCAAGGACGCTGAGCATCTTTTCATGTGTGTTGGGCACTTGTATGTTTTGTTTGGGTAAATGTCTATCCAACTCCTTCACTCATTTTAAAATTGGGTTGTTTGACTTTTTTGTTAAGTTGTATGGATTCTGTATATACAATGATTTGCAAATATATTCTCTTATTCTATGGGTTGTCTTTTCACTTCCTTGAGAGTGTCCTTTGATGTCCAAGAGTTTCAATTTTAAGTTTAATTTATCTATTTTTTCTTTTGTTGTTTGCGCTTCTGTCGTATCTAATATGAATTAATTGCCAAATTCAATGTATGCAGATTTTACCTCTGTATTTTATTCTAAGAGGCTTATAATTTTAGCTCTTTCATTTAGGTCTTTGATCTGTTTTGAGTTAATTTTTGTGTATGGTATGAGGTAAGGATCCGCCTTCATTCTTTTGCATGTGGATATGTAATTGTCCTACCACCATTTGTTGAAGAGACTATTCTTTTCCCCATTGCGTGATCTTAGCACTTCTTGGGAAATCAATTGATCTTAGAGTGTATGGGTTTCTGTCTGACTCAATTGTATTTCATTGATCTATAATGTCTATCCTTATGCCAGTATCACATTGTTTTGATTACTGTCGTTGGTAATAAGCTTTGAAATTGAGAAGTGCGAATCCTCCTACTTTGCTCTGTTTTGTTAAAGTTCATTTTGGTTATTCATGGTCCCTTGAGATTCCATATACATTTTAGGGTAATCTTGTTCATTTATGCAAAAATACAGCTGCATTTTGATAAGGACTGCATTGAATCTGTAGATGTTTTACATGATATTTTTATCTTAACAATATTTAGACTTCCAATCCATATGAACATGGAGTATTTTTTTTCTATTTCTTTAGGTCTTCTCAATTTCTTTCAGCAATGTTTCATCATTTTCAATGTACAAGTCTTGTGTCTTGTACCTCCTTCATTATATTTATTTCTAAGTATCTTCTTCTTTTTTATCCTATTGTAAATATAACTGTTTTCCTAATTTCCTTTTCAGATTGTTCATTGCTTGTGTGTAGAAATAAAAATGATTTTTGTATGTTGATCTTTTATCTATCAACTTTGCTGAATTCATCTATTAGCTCTATTAAGTGTTTTTGTTAATTAGGATTTACTATATATAAGATCATGCCTTTGGTGAATAGAGATAGTTTTATTTTTTCCTTTCTAATTTGGATGCCTTTTATTTCTTTTTCTCAACTGATTGTCCTGGTTAGAACTTTCAGCACAGTGTTGACTGGAAGTAGTGGGAGCAGACATCTTGGTGGTATTGCAGATCCCTGCAGGAAACTTTCCAGACTTCTACTATTAAGTCTGATGGAAGCTGCGAGTCTTTCATACATGCTCTTTATCAGGTTGATGGATTTCCCTTCTCTTTCTAGTTTGTTGAATGTTTAAACCAACATTCATGGTAAAAAAATCCTACTTGGTCATGTTACATAATCCTTTTTATATGCTGCTGGATTCATATTGTTAGTATTTTGCTGAATGTTTTGCCTTTATATTCATAAGGGATTTTGGTCTATAGTTTTATTTTTTATGATATCTTCAGGTTTGGTATCAGGGTAATACTTACCTCACAAAATGTGTTAGGAAGTTTCCCTTCCTTCTATGAGTTTTTTGAAGAGTTTGAGAAGGATAGGTGTTCATTTTTCTTTAGACACTTGATATAATTCACCATTGAAACCATCTGTCTTGAGTTTTTCTTTATGGCAATTTTTTTATTACTAGGTCAATCTCTCGTTAAAGGTCTATACAAATTTTCTATTTCTTCTTAAGTTAGTTTCAGTAGTTTGTGTGTTTCCAGGAATTTGTCCATTTCATCTAGGTTATCTAATTTGCTGGCATACAATTGTTCATAGTATTCCTTTGTAATGCTTTTTATTTCTATTTAGATTGCTATTAATGGCCCATCTTTCATTCCAGTTTTAGTAATATCAGTTTTCTCTCTTTTCTTCATTGCTCAGTCTAGCTAATGGTTTGTAAATTATATTTATCTTTACAAAGACCAAATTTTGGTTTCATTAATTTTCTGTGTTACTTTTCTATTTTCTGTTATTTATTTATGCTTTCATCTTTATTATTTCCTTCCATCTAATTGTTTTGGATTTAGTTCATTCTTTTTTTATTGTTTCTTAAGGTGGAAGATAAGATTTTTGATTTGAGATTTTTTTTAATGTAAGGATTTACAGATATGTTTCCCTCTGATTACTGGGTTAGTTCCATCTCCTATATTTTTGAAATATGTTTTTTCATTTTCATTCATTTCAAAGTATGTTCCTATTTGCTTTTTGATTCTTTTTTTGATCCATTGTTGTTTAAGAGTATGTAATTTAATTTACACATATTTGTGAATTTTCCAGATTTCCTTTGTTATTGATTCCTATTTTCATTCCATTGTGGTCTGAAAACATATTTTGTATGATTTAAATACTCAAATTTATTGAGACTTGTTTTGTGTCCTAACGTATCTTCTATCCTGAACTATGTTCCATGTACAGTTGAGAAGAATGTAAAATCTCCTGTTATTGGGTGGAATGTTGTTTAGATATTTGTCATGTTTAGTTGGCTAATAGTATTGTACAAGTCTTCTGTATCTCTGCTGATATTCTGTCTACATGTTCTAGCCATTATTTATAGTGGTGTGTTAAAATCTCCAACTATTATTGTTGAATTTTCTATTTTCCCCTTCAATTCTGGCTGTATTTGTGCTAAGTATTTTGAATCTCTATTATTAGATATATATATGCTTGGAATTATTATATATTCTTTTTGGATTGATCATTTTATCCTTACAAAATTCCCTTTCTAAACAGCTTTTGTCTTCATGTCTACTTTGCCTATTATTAGTTTAGTCAGTCCAGTAATCTTTTGTCTACTCTGTGCATAATATGTCTTTTCCCATACTTTTATTTTCAATATATTTATATCTTTGAATCTAAAATGAGCCTCTTGATGATAGCATATAGTTGGATTTTGATTTTTGTTTATCCATTCTCCCTATCTCTATCTTTTGATTGGAGAGTTTAATCTATTTACATTTAATGTAATAACTGATAAGATAGGATTATGCCTGCCATTGAGCTATTTTTTTCTGTGTCTTTTCAGTATTCCTCAAGTACTGCATTTTTTTGTGTTAAACAGAGTTTCTAATGTACCATTTTAATTCCTTGTTTTCTTAAAACTATATATATTTTTTAGTATTTTTTATCTGTGGTTGCTCTAGGGAGTATAAGTAACATCTTAATTTATAAGAACCTAGTTTAGATTAAAACCAATGGAATTTCAATGGTATAAAAAACTTTGCTCCTATGAGGCTTCATCCACCCCTCCTTTGTCTGTATTATTGTCACAAATTGCATCCTTATATATTGTGTTTGTCAGCCTAGATGTATAATTATTTTATGAAGTTTTTTAAAAATCAAATATGAAAGAATAGAGTTACATACCAAAATGCATTTGTACTATCTTTAAAATTTTCCTATGTAGTTACTGGTGCTTTTGCTAGTACCTTTTATTTCTTCATGTTGATTCAAGTTAATATCTTGTATCCTCTCATTTCAGCCTGAAAAACTCCCTTTAGTATTCTTGGAGAACAGTTCTGCTAGAGATGAACTTTTTCAGTTTTTTATCTATCTGTGTTTATCTTCATTTCTCTTTCATTCTGAAGGTAGTTTTGTCAGATATAGAATACTTGGTTGACCTTTAAATTTTTTTTCTTTCAGCACTTTGAATATGTCATCCCACTGCCTTCTAGCTTCCATGATTTCTGATGAGAAATCAGCTGCTAATGTTATTGAGGAGCACTGCATATGCTTAGTGACTGTTTTCTAGCTACTTTCAAAATTCTTTGTATTTTGACAGGGTGATTATGTCTCAGTGTGGATCTTTTGGTTTGTCCTATATGATTCCATTGAGCCTCTTCTTTGTGTAATGTTTTTCATCAAATTTGAAAACTTTTTAGTCATATTTATTCAAATTTTCTTTCTACCTCTATTCTCCTTTCCTTCTGGGGTTGACAGTATATGTATGTTGGTATACTTTATTATATCCTACAGGTCTCTGAGGTTCTGTTCATTTGTCCTCATTCTTTTTTCTTGCTGTTCCTCAGACTTGATAATTTCAACTCATTTGTCATCATGTTCACCAACTCTTTGTTCAAATACGCTTTTGAGTCTGTCTAGTGAAATTTTCATTTTGCTTATTGTACTTTTCAAGTGTATTTGGCTAATTTTTATAATTTCTGTATCCTTATGCTATCTGTTGGGTAAGACATTGTTTTCATAATTTCCTTTAGGTTTTTTAGAAATAGTTTCCTTCTTTGAACATATTTAAAATAGCTGATTAAAAATTTGTCTAGTAATTCCAATGTCTGTGCTTCCTCATGGGCAGTTTCTATGTTTGGTATTTTCCCTGTGTATGGCCACAGGGAAATCTCTCATAAAATTTTATCAAATACTGGATATTTTAAATAATATAACTTGACAACCCTGGAAATAATGTTGTTCCCTTCCCGTAGGGTTTGTTGTTGCCAGTTTTTGTTGTTGTTTCCTTATTCAGTGAATTTTCTGAACTAATTCATTAAGCTCTGTATTTTTTGTCATATGTGGCCAGTGAAGTCTCTGCTCAGTTAGCTTAAAGTGCAGCTAATGATTAGATATTGATTTTATTAAATGTCTAGAACTAAAAATCTGCCAAGGGGCTCTGTAAGCATGTTGGTCCACCTTCAACTCTTAGCCAGATAGCATACAACTCTGCATTAGTTTGCACTTCCTGCTTGCATAGAACCTCAAAGTCAGCTGGAGGTGAAAGCTTATGGCTTTCTTGGATCTTTCCTGAATGTGTGTGTATCTCTACACATGTTTCTGGTCTTCTAGATCACAAAGAACACGCAGTACAAAGTCCCTATGGGCAACTTATTTTTTAGTTTTTTCTCTTGATCTTTTTAGGTAATCTATTGTTTGCTCTGTTTTCCATTACCTCAGGCATTCATGCCATTACAACACTTGTTGAAGACTTTGCAGAGTTAATTCCTCAGTACACTGAATCAACATATCATTTGTTTACATTATTTCCTAGAAAACTGATGAAAGGTAAATTTTAGCTCAGTTCAAGTTAAACTATTTCAAAACAATACAACTTTCTAAGGAATTTAAATGTAACTAAGGATCAGGTTAGCAAGTTTTCCAGAGTCTTACTGCTCAATCATTCTAGGCTTAAAAAAGAAGAATATTTAGAACAAGCTGTAAGTGGGGGTATGCTTGCACAGTTAAGGAGAGAAAGTAACAATGATGCTGTACTAAGATTCAAAGGTATTAAGTAACTTCAAAGCTGTGAAATAGTAAAGGTACAGTAGTGATGGAAATAGTCTGAGTCACAGTTCAGTCTCAGGTCTGTCTGACTCTAGAGCCTATGCTATTTAATTACCAGGTTATATATTGACTCTCTTCTCTGTATCATGTCAATTATCTGTTAAAAATCTGGATTTTCTGGATTAAGACTAAACTCCTCTTCTGACTTTCAAGCTGTTCCCTAAGTTTTCCTCCACTTACCTAGTCATATTTATTCTCTGCTAATCTCTTCAACAATCAACCAATTTAGTCAGATCAGTTTCCATACTGTGCTTCAAATCTCTCATATTCATTTCTCACTCTGGGCCTTCATTTACCTGAAGTTCCCAGATATCAGCCATGCTATGAAATCCAGATTAAGACCCATCTCCTGTCTGAAGTTTTCCTGCATCTCTTATTCCTCTGAAAATGTAAGAATTTGTCATCTGCAACACATAATTTTTTCATCTGTTTTTTTATGATTTTTAAATTGAGATATATTTACATAGCATGAAAATCCACTTTTAGAGTGTACAATTCAGTGGGTTTTAGTATATTCACAAAGATATGCAGCCATATTTTGATTGCCAGCTCTTCATTGGTGAGAAGGAGTCCACCCTTTGGTTATGAGGAGGGCCAAGCACATGACACTTATCACTGGAGAGATGACATTGACAATACTTTTTAATCACATATACTCATACTCTGGGGGAATACACAGCATGCTGCACAGGGTCACAAATTAAGGAATTAAGGAATACGCAGGGAACGTGAGAGGCACGCTTTGTAGTGTAAGGAGGGTGTAGTTATCCTTGATTCCCACAAGAGGATGTGATTGGTTTGTTTGAATAATTTCACAGACTAGCAGGGAACTGAAACCTTTTTATTTAGGATAAGCAGGAATTTTTCCTGGTCCCCATGATAAGGAAGATTGTTTGACTAGGAGACTTTATTCACAGGAGTAGATTGGGTAGGATGGCTTACAGTTAGGCCATTAGAGCCATACCATTCCCCTCATTTCAGATGTCAAGACAGTATATAATATTGACCCTTCACAATACTGAATCCAGTCATCATCACTTTGTTTCTAGAACATTCTCAAAAAATAATCCCATGCCCATTAGCACATCCCTTCACTTTCCTCCTTTGTCCAGATGTTGGCAACCACAAATCTATTTTCTATCTCTTGGACTATCCTATTCTGAACATTCTTGATTACAGTAACTTTGAAGTAACTTTTGAAATTGGGACATGTCAGCTCTCCTTTGCTCTTCTTCAAGATCATTTGGGGTATTCTGAGTCCTTTGCATTTCCACATAAATTTTAGAACCATCATTTGGGGTATTCTGAGTCCTTTGCATTTCCACATAAATTTTAGAACCAACTTACCAATTTCTAAATAAGCCACCTGAGATTTTCATAGGACTTGTGTTGAATCTGTAGATTAACTAGAGGGAATATCTTAACAACATTAAGTCTTCCAATCCACAAATATGGAATGTCTTTGTACTTATTTAGGTCTTTAATTCCTTTCAACAATATTTTGTCATTGTCTACATACAAGTCTTACAGTTCATTTTTAAAAAAGTATTCCTAAGTATTTTATTATCTCTTATGCTATTGTAAATGAAATTGTTTTCTTAATTCATTTTCAGGTTGTTAATTGCTAGTGTGTAGAAATACAACTGATTTTTGTATGTTGATTTTGTTTCCTACAGCTTTGATAAACTTAATTATTAACTTTAAGAGGTTTTTTTGTGTGTCCGGGGGGGTTCTTTGGGTTTTTCTATATATAAAAATCTGTAGATCTTCTCCTATCTTCCAGATCATGAAATCTGTGAATACAGTCAGTTTTACATTTTCTTTTCCAATCTGGATATCTTTTCTTTCCTTCTTTTTTTTTTTTTTTACCTAACTGCCCTGGCTAGACCCTCCAGTAAAATGTTGAACGAAAATTCTAAGAGTAGACCTCCTTGCCTTGTTCCTGATCTTAGGGGGAAAGCTTTCTCCCTTTCACCATTAAGTATGTTATCTGTGGTTTTTCATAGATGTCTTTTATTAGGGTGAGGAAATTTCCTTCTATTCCTAATTTGATGAGTGTTTTTTGTCATGAAGGATATTTAATTTTGTCAAATGCTTTTTCTGTGTCTATGGGGATGACCATACAGATTTAATCCTTCATCCTATTAATATTCTGTATTTCATTGATTTTTCCCGTGTTGAACCTATCTTTTCACATTCCTGGGAAAATCCCACTTAATCACGGTATATAACCCTTTTTATATGTTGCTGTCTTTAGTTTGCTATCATTTTGTTGAGGAGTCTACATCTATATTCATAAAGAATATTGGTCTGTAGTTTTCTTTTCTTTTGATGACTTTGTCTTGCTTAGGTATCAGAGCAATGCTGGGCATGGAACTTTGAAGGAGCTTTGTATTAGTTAGGGCTATCTAGAGAAACAGAACCAATATGAGATACAGATATAGATATAGACAAATATAGATCTACCTAATATATATATATGAAGAGACTTATTATAAAGAATTAGCTTACACAATTGTGGAGGCTGAAAAGTCCCATGATCTGCCATCTGCAGACTGGAGACTTAGAAAAAGCCAGTGGTGTATTTCAGTCCAAATCTGAAGGCTTGAGAACCAGGAGAGCCAAAGATGTAGATTCCAGTCTGTGTCTGATGGCCCAAGAACCAAGAGCACCAGGCGCAAGAGAAGAGCAATGTTCTAGTCCAGGCAATTAGGCAGGAAGGGCTGAATTTTTCCTTCCTTCACCTTTTTGTTCTATTCAGCCCCTCAATGGACTGGATTATGGTTACCTACACTGGAGAGGGCAAACTGCTTTACTGAATCCACAGATTTCCAGAGTCCACATTGTCTAGCAAAGAAGTTCATTAATCAACCTTATTAGAATTGAGACATTGTTTCTTTATGTTTTTAGTTGAACAGGTTATATTTGGTAAATAAAACCAGCTGTCATCCACAAACAGATTCCCTGCTTGGTGGAGTATATGCAGCAAAATTTGAAATATGCCACAGGTGAGGATGGTAAAAAATAGAGTGCCAAGCTGCAAAGGAAGACAGAACAGTGATGCTATGATCATAATCACATAGCTGACTTTCCCTTTACTGACTTTTTAAAGGAAACATTTAATTTTGAAATATTTTATACTCACAAAAAGTGGCAAAAATTGTATGCCAAGTTCTCATAGTTCACCCAGCTTCCCCTAACATCTTACATAACCATAAACCAATTATCAAAACTGAGAAATTAGTATTGTTACAATACTATTAATTAAACTACAGACTTTACTCAGATTCCTCAACTGACTTTGAAAGTCTGTACTGCAGCAAGGTATTTCAAGGAACACATGGAGGATGAAAAGGACTGCCTGAAGTTGTACAGGACCAAAGGCATCTGAGCAAGAGGGAGCAAGTTGAGGCCAAAATTCATCTTAGGTACTGTTTAGTGCTTCTTCTTAATTGGCCTCCAGAGGATGTGTGCCATTTTGTACTTCTGTTTGTGGAGAATACCTTTTCTGGGGACTTTTTGCCAATGCATGGCAGGGGAAGCTTCTTATTTGCATAAAATTTCCATGTTAACCTTGGCCTTGCCTTTCTCAGTACTCTGAGTTATCCACAGGATAAATGTTTAAACAAAAAAATTGCTTTTGCCCTTACTACCCATCTGTTCAATAACCCCATCCTGAATATGGGAATATTCAGACAGTATTTTTAGATAAAAAGACTGCCTAGGTTGAAAGGTGATAACTGTCCTGTTCTGCATGGCATAAGAAACAACAACAACAATTAAACAGATTGGCAGGCTGAGGAAAACAGCCTGCTTCCCAGCGCTTCTCTAGTTGGGTGTTCAGAATGAGGCTGCTTAAATCTGTACTGGTATAAATTCAGTGTAGGACCTATTCGCATATAGGTGAAATGTATTTTAAAGTCAAATAGCAACGTTTAAAAATAATTTTGTCAAAAGAGTTGACTAAAAGTGCATTGCACTCAAATTGTTACTTTCTAATCTATTACAAATCATCAGCTGCTCTTCTAATGGCATAATTTCTGGATGATTTCATGGCAAAATTAAATGGGAGAAGCCAGAGTGTGACAGTGAATGTATTAACTATATTTTATAATGTTCAAGTCTAGTATTAGGAAACTAAAGATTACTTTTTCTAAAATAAGTTTCAGATGGATACAGTTAAAAGTATAAGATGAAGCCTTAAAAATCTCCAAGATAAAAATAAGTGATAATCTCTCTACAGATATACTACATAAAAATAAAACCTTCCCATTAAAAATACTATAAACAAAATTGAAAGATAAAGAACATCCTGGGGAAAATATTTGTAAAGTGTATTACAGATAACCAAATTTGATATTCTTAACAGGTAAGAAGCTTTTACAAATCAATAAGAAAAAGTTAACTATGCTTAATAGAAAATGATCAGAAGAAACAAGTCCTCAAAACAAGAAAATAAATGGCCAATAAATGTATGAGAAATTGTTCAGCCTCACTACTATGTCTGTAGTGTAAGTGCCTGACAATTAGCTTTTTTGATTGTAATGTTTAAGTGGCTGACATTAAGCTTTTGATTGCTGAGGCATGATTTCAAAGACATCCATCTCAAATAAACACATTGCTAGCATACAAGTAGAAAAAAAAGCCATGTGCTCCAGCCATGAGATTCCTTTTAGAAAATTCGGGGTCACCTAGATATCTGGCTGCTTGCTTTTCCCTTCATGTGTTTTAATTCCCGCTCTTATGTTTTCAATTCCTCAATGACGAGTGAACCTGGGAGATCCCAGCACCTCACCTTCAATGCTAATAAAGGCAGAACCTCAGGTCTACTGTCTCACTCTCTTTACCTGTCACTTCTCTGTGCCCCTGGCATGCCATGTACCTTCCTGAAATTGTAAGTAATAAGCCCTGTTTTTTCAAAGCTCCCTGATCATTGCTGTTGAGGTGCATCTTGCAATCATAATAATAACCACAAGGGTTTGTCCTGCCACAACGTTTGCTTCTGTTGGGGATGGCTCACCACAGTAGTGAGGGTCCAGGTAAGTGCCCCAGGCATTCCTAGCTTATTGCATCAGTATCCATAGGTTGAGACCAACACAAAACAATGTCAAAGAAGAGAATTTGTAAAAATGGTATGATGCCATTTTTCCCTTGTTAAACTAGAAGTGATGGAAAGGGATGATGATTATATGAAATTCCTTACAGTGCAGAGAAATGGACACTCATACACTTTCGGGGAAAGTATACACTAGTACAAGGTTTTTTTTTTTTCCTTATGCTATACATTACATCCCGGTTACTAATTTATTTTACCATTGGAAGTCTGTACTTTTTTTTTGTGTGTGTGTGAGGGCATCTCTCATATTTATTGATCAAATGGTTGTTAACGACAATAAAATTCTGTATAGGGGAGTCAATGCTCAATGCACAATCATTAATCCACCCCAAGCCTAATTTTTGTCAGTCTCCAATATTCTGAGGCATAACAAACAAGTTTTTACATGTAGAACAAATTCTTACATAATGAATAAGTTACATAGTGAACAGTACAAGGGCAGTCATCACAGAAACTTTCGGTTTTGCTCATGCATTATGAACTCTAAACAGTCAGTTCAAATATGAATATTCATTTGGTTTTTATACTTGATTTATATGTGGATACCACATTTCTCTCTTTATTATTATTATTATTATTTTTATTTTATTTTATTTTATTTTATTTTATTTTTTTTTAAAATAATTATTTTTTATTGAAGGGTAGTTGACACACAGTATTACATTACATGAGTTTCAAGTGTACAACACAGTGGTAGAACATTTATATACATAATTCTAGGTTCCAGCTATCACCCTACCAGGCTGTTACAATATCTTGACTATATTCCTTATGCTATACATTACATCCTGGTTACTAATTTATTTTACCATTGGAAGTCTGTCCTTTTTTTTTTTTTTTTATTTTTTTTATTTTTATTTTTATTTTTATTTTATTTTTTTTTTTGTGAGGGCATCTCTCATATTTATTGATCAAATGGTTGTTAACGACAATAAAATTCTGTATAGGGGAGTCAATGCTCAATGCACAATCATTATTCCACCCCAAGCCTAATTTTTGTCAGTCTCCAATCTTCTGAGGCATAACAAACAAGTTTTTACATGTAGAACAAATTCTTACATAATGAATAAGTTACATAGTGAACAGTACAAGGGCAGTCATCACAGAAACTTTCGGTTTTGCTCATGCATTATGAACTATAAACAGTCAGTTCAAATATGAATACTCATTTGGTTTTTATACTTGATTTATATGTGGATACCACATTTCTCTCTTTATTATTATTATTTTTAATAAAATGCTGAAGTGGTAGGTAGATACAAGATAAAGGTAGAAAACATAGTTTAGTGTTGTAAGAGAGCACATGTAGATGATCAGGTGTGTGCCTGTAGACTATGTGTTAATCCAAGCTAGACCAGGGCAATAAAACATCCACGTATGCAGAAGATTTCTCTCAGAACGGGGGGGTGAGGTTCTAAGCCTCACCTCTGTTGATCCCCAATTTCTCACCTGATGGCCCCCCTGAGACTGTGCCTGTCTTAGGTTGTTCCTCCCTTGAGGAATCTTACCCGTCTCTGGCTAACCAGTCATCTTCCGGGGCCATACAGGGAAATGTGAAGTTGGTAAGTGAGAGAGAAGCCTTATTGTTTGAAAAAGTTAGCTTTTTACTTCTTTGCATATTTATGCCCTGTGGCTTCTATGCCCAGCATTTGTCTTGAGGTATCTTTACCACTTGGAAGAATTATGATACTCGGTAAATTTGATATGAGGCACGAATTCTATTTAAGGGTTGTAATTAGGAAGGAAGAAGAAAAGCTATAGAAGTAGCAGCTGGAAGAAAACATGGGAAGATTGATTATTTCTTTGATATATCTTCTTGTAGAGTAACTTCAGCATGTATAGGTTTTAAGCTACTACTTAAATTGCACACACACATTAACATAATAGGAGTATAGTTACATAACCAAAGCATATCTGTAATTACCAGCCATCTGCAGTGAAACCAAGAAAACCAGTTAGGCACCTTAGGCATTTGTGAAAACTTATCTATGATATGGTGGATATTGTCCAAATGAACTTGAACAGTCTGAGAGAAATCAGACAAATTAAAACAACCCATTCCTGGGGACTGTTCACATGCCATATGTTCTTTTAACAGTAAATAGTTTGTAGTTGTAAGACTTTGGAGCGCTACAATTTGCACTTCTCCAAATTCTTGGTTGAGTTCCAACAGTATAGATCCAGTCCAATTTTGTTGTTTTACTGTATGCACAGGCCAGCTTAGATATCTCCTTCCTCATTCCCATGGCAAGTCCAGGAACTGGTGGGATGAGTGCATCTACAGCTGTAGCAGTGCATGGATCTTTGTTGGGGTTTTTTGATGATCATCTTCTGGCATGAGTCTTCCAGAGAGTGCAGATGTTGGAAGTTCTTTTTCATATCGTATCTTAGTTCATTTTCGGGGTAGCCAATTAGGCTTTGATCCTCTGTATAAACACAAACAGACCCTTTGCCTACACTTTTATATGCCCTTTATACCCTTGTGTAGAACTCGTTGGAGGTTACCACACAGGAACTGCTCTTTTTTTTTTTTTTTTGCTATCACTAATCTACACTTACATGACTAATATTATGTTTACTAGGCTCTCCCCTATACCAGGTCTCCCCTATAAACCCCTTTACAGTCACTGTCCATCAGCATAGCAAAATGTTGTAGAATCACTACTTGCCTTCTCTGTGTTGTACAGCCCTCCCTTTTCTCCTACCCCCCCCATGCATGTTAATCTTAATACCCCCCTACTTCTCCCCCCCTTATCCCTCCCTACCCACCCATCCTCCCCAGTCCCTTTCCCTTTGGTACCTGTTAGTCCATTCTTGAGCTCTGTGATTCTGCTGCTGTTTTGTTCCTTCAGTTTTTCCTTTGTTCTTATATTCCACAGATAAGTGAAATCATTTGGTATTTCTCTTTCTCCGCTTGGCTTGTTTCACTGAGCATAATACCCTCCAGCTCCATCCATGTTGCTGCAAATGATTGGATTTGTCCTTTTCTTATGGCTGAGTAGTATTCCATTGTGTATATGTACCACATCTTCTTTATCCATTCATCTATTGATGGACATTTAGGTTGCTTCCAATTCTTGGCTATTGTAAATAGTGCTGCAATAAACATAGGGGTGCATCTGTCTTTCTCAAACTTGATTGCTGCGTTCTTAGGGTAAATTCCTAGGAGTGGAATTCCTGGGTCAAATGGTAAGTCTGTTTTGAGCATTTTGATGTACCTCCATCCTGCTTTCCACAATGGTTGAACTAACTTACATTCCCACCAGCAGTGTAGGAGGGTTCCCCTTTCTCCACAGCCTCGCCAACATTTGTTGTTGTTTGTCTTTTGGATGGCAGCCATCCTTACTGGTGTGAGGTGATACCTCATTGTAGTTTTAATTTGCATTTCTCTGATAATTAGCGATGTGGAGCATCTTTTCATGTGTCTGTTGGCCATCTGTATTTCTTTTTTGGAGAACTGTCTGTTCAGTTCCTCTGCCCATTTTTTAATTGGGTTATTTGTTTTTTGTTTGTTGAGGCATGTGAACTCCTTATATATTCTGGACGTCAAGCCTTTATCGGATGTGTCATTTTCAAATATATTCTCCCATACTGTTGGGATCCTTCTTGTTCTCTTGATGGTGTCTTTTGCTGTACAGAAGCTTTTCAGCTTAATATAGTCCCACTTACTCATTTTTGCTGTTGTTTTCCTTGCCCGGGGAGATATGTTCAAGAAGAGGTCACTCATGTTTATGTCTAAGAGGTTTTTGCCTATGTTTTCTTCCAAGAGTTTAATGGTTTCATGGCTTACATTCAGGTCTTTGATCCATTTTTAGTTTACTTTTGTATATGGGGTTAGACAATGGTCCAGTTTCATTCTCCTACATGTAGCTGTCCAGTTTTGCCAGCACCACCTGTTGAAGAGACTGTCATTTCGCCATTGTATGTCCATGGCTCCTTTATCAAATATTAATTGACCATATATGTCTGGGTTAATGTCTGGATTCTCTAGTCTGTTCCATTGGTCTGTGGCTCTGCTCTTGTGCCAGTACCAAATTGTCTTGATTACTATGGCTTTATAGTAGAGCTTGAAGTTGGGGAGTGAGATCCCCCCTACTTTATTCTTCTTTCTCAGGATTGCTTTGGCTATTCGGGGTCTTTGGTGTTTCCATATGAATTTTGGAATTATTTGTTCCAGTTCATTGAAGAATGTTGCTGGTAGTTTCATAGGGATTGCATCAAATCTGTATATTGCTTTGGGCAGGATGGCCATTTTGACGATATTAATTCTTCCTAGCCACGAGCATGGGATGAGTTTCCATCTGTTAGTGTCCCCTTTAATTTCTCTTAAGAGTGACTTGTAGTTTTCAGAGCATAAGTCTTTCACTTCTTTGGATAGGTTTATTCCTAGGTATTTTATTTTTTTTGATGCAATTGTGAATGGAGTTGTTTTCCTGATTTCTCTTTCTGTTGGTTCATTGTTAGTATATAGGAAAGCCACAGATTTCTGTGTGTTGATTTTGTATCCTGCAACTTTGCTGTACTCTGATATCAGTTCTAGTAGTTTTGGGGTGGAGTCTTTAGGGTTTTTTATGTACAGTATCATGTCATCTGCAAATAGTGACAGTTTAACTTCTTCTTTACCAATCTGGATTCCTTGTATTTCTTTGTTTTGTCTGATTGCCGTGGCTAGGACCTCCAGTACTATGTTAAATAACAGTGGAGAGAGTGGGCATCCCTGTCTAGTTCCCGATCTCAGAGGAAATGCTTTCAGCTTCTCGCTGTTCAATATAATGTTGGCTGTGGGTTTATCATAGATGGCCTTTATTATGTTGAGGTACTTGCCCTCTATTCCCATTTTGCTGAGAGTTTTTAACATGAATGGATGTTGAACTTTGTCAAATGCTTTTTCAGCATCTATGGAGATGATCATGTGGTTTTTGTCTTTCTTTTTGTTGATGTGGTGGATGATGTTGATGGACTTTCGAATGTTGTACCATCCTTGCATCCCTGGAATGAATCCCACTTGGTCATGGTGTATGATCCTTTTGATGTATTTTTGAATTCGGTTTGCTAATATTTTGTTGAGTATTTTTGCATCTATGTTCATCAGGGATATTGGTCTGTACTTTTCTCTTCTGGTGGGGTCTTTGCCTGGTTTTGGTATTAGGGTGATGTTAGCTTCATAGAATGAGTTTGGGAGTATCCCCTCCTCCTCTATTTTTTGGAAAACTCTAAGGAGAATGGGTATTATGTCTTCCCTGTATGTCTGATAAAATTCCGAGGTAAATCCATCTGGCCCGGGGGTTTTGTTCTTTGGTAGTTTTTTGATTACCTCTTCAATTTCGTTGCTGGTAATTGGTCTGTTTAGATTTTCTGTTTCTTCCTGGGTCAATCTTGGAAGGTTATATTTTTCTAGGAAGTTGTCCATTTCTCCTAGGTTTCCCAGCTTGTTAGCATATAGGTTTTCATAGTATTCTCCAATAATTCTTTGCATTTCCGTGGGGTCCGTCGTGATTTTTCCTTTCTCGTTTCTGATACTGTTGATTTGTGTTGACTCTCTTTTCTTCTTAATAAGTCTGGCTAGAGGCTTATCTATTTTGTTTATTTTCTCGAAGAACCAGCTCTTGGTTTCATTGATTTTTGCTATTGTTTTATTCTTCTCAATTTTATTTATTTCTTCTCTGATCTTTATTATGTCCCTCCTTCTGCTGACCTTAGGCCTCATCTGTTCATCTTTTTCCAATTTCGATAATTGTGACATTAGACCATTCATTTGGGATTGCTCTTCCTTTTTAAAATATGCTTGGATTGCTATATACTTTCCTCTTAAGACTGCTTTTGCTGCGTCCCACAGAAGTTGGGGCTTAGTGTTGTTGTTGTCATTTGTTTCCATATATTGCTGGATCTCCATTTTGATTTGGTCATTGATCCATTGATTATTTAGGAGCGTGTTGTTAAGCCTCCATGTGTTTGTGAGCCTCTTTGCTTTCTTTGTACAGTTTATTTCTAGTTTTATGCCTTTGTGGTCTGAAAAGTAGGTTGGTAGGATTTCAATCTTTTGGAATTTTCTGAGGCTCTTTTTGTGGCCTAGTATGTGGTCTATTTTGGAGAATGTTCCATGTGTACTTGAGAAGAATGTATATCCCGCTGCTTTTGGATGTAGAGTTCTATAGATGTCTATTAGGTCCATCTGCTCTACTGTGTTGTTCAGTGCTTCCATGTCCTTACTTATTTTCTGCCCAGTGGATCTATCCTTTGGGTTGAGTGGTGTGTTGAAGTCTCCTAGAATGAATGCATTGCAGTCTATATCCCCCTTTAGTTCTGTTAGTATTTGTTTCACATATGCTGGTGCTCCTGTGTTGGGTGCATATATATTTAGAATGGTTATATCCTCTTGTTTGACTGAGCCCTTTATCATTATGTAGTGTCCTTCTTTATCTCTTGTTACTTTCTTTGTTTTGAAGTCTATTTTGTCTGATATTAGTACTGCAACCCCTGCTTTCTTCTCACTGTTGTTTGCTTGAAATATGTTTTTCCATCCCTTGACTTTTAGTCTGTACATGTCTTTGGGTTTGAGGTGAGTTTCTTGTAAGCAGCATATAGATGGGTCTTGCTTTTTTATCCATTCTGTTACTCTGTGTCTTTTGATTGGCGCATTCAACCCATTAACATTTAGGGTGACTATTGAAAGATATGTACTTATTGCCATTGCAGGCTTTAAATTCGTGGTTACCAAAGGTTCAAGGTTAGCCTCTTTAGTATCTTACTGCCTAACTTAGCTCGCTTATTGAGCTGTTATATACACTGTCTGGAGATTCTTTTCTTCTCTCCCTTCTTGTTCCTCCTCCTCGATTCTTCATATGTTGGGTGTTTTGTGCTGTGCTCCTTCTAGGAGTGCTCCCATCTAGAGCAGTCCCTGTAAGATGTTCTGTAGAGGTGGTTTGTGGAAAGCAAATTCCCTCAGCTTTTGTTTGTCTGGGAATTGTTTAATCCCACCGTCATATTTGAATGATAGTCGTGCTGGATACAGTATCCTTGGTTCAAGGCCCTTCTGTTTCATTGTATTAAATATATCATGCCATTCTCTTCTGGCCTGTAGGGTTTCTGTTGAGAAATCTGACGTTAGCCTGATGGGTTTCCCTTTATAGGTGACCTTTTTCTCTCTAGCTGCCTTTAACACTCTTTCCTTGTCCTTGATCTTTGCCATTTTAATTATTATGTGTCTTGGTGTTGCCCTTCTTGGATCCTTTCTGTTGGGGGTTCTGTGTATTTCCATGGTCTGTTTGATTACTTCCTCCCCCAGTGTGGGGAAGTTTTCAGCAATTATTTCTTCTAAGATACTTTCCATCTCTTTTCCTCTCTCTTCTTCTTCTGGGACCCCTATAATACGGATATTGTTCCTTTTGGATTGGTCACACAGTTCTCTTAATATTGTTTCATTCCTGGAGATCCTTTTGTCTCTCTCTATGTCAGCTTCTATGCGTTCCTGTTCTCTGATTTCAATTCCATCAATGGCCTCTTGCATTCTATCCATTCTGCTTATAAACCCTTCCAGAGTTTGTTTCATTTCTGCGATCTCCTTTCTGGCATCTGTGATCTCCTTCCGGACTTCATCCCATTTCTCTTGCATATTTCTCTGCATCTCTGTCAGCATGTTTATGATTCTTATTTTGAATTCTTTGTCAGGAAGACTGGTTAGGTCTGTCTCCTTCTCTGGTGTTGTCTCTGTGATCTTTGTCTGCCTGTAGCTTTGCCTTTTCATGGTGATAGGAATAGTCTGCAGAACTGGGACGAGTGACGGCTGGAAGGACTTCCTTTCTTGTTGGTTTGTGGCCCTCCTCTCCTGGGAGAACAGCGGCCTCTAGTGGCTTGTGCTGCGCAGCTGCGCGCAGACAGGGCTTCTGCTTCCTGCCCAGCTGCTATGGAGTTAATCTCCGCTGTTGCTGTGGGCGTGGCCTGGCTCGGGCAGCTACTCCAAAATGGTGGAGTCGCGTTGGAGCAGGAGCTGCTGGGAGGCTATTTATCTCCGTAAGGGGCCTCCCTGCTCCCTGCAGCCCAGGGGTTAGGGTGCCCAGAGATCCCAGGTTCCCTACCTCTGGATTAAGTGACCCGCCCTGCCCCTTTAAGACTTCCAAAAAGCACCCGCCAAAACAAAACAACGACCACAAAAAAAAAGAAGAAAAAAAAGTTTTTTTAATTAAAAAAAAAAAAAATTTTTTTAATTAAAAAAAAAAAGGTGGTCGTTCGTTTTTCTATATTCTCCGGTGCCAGCCTCAGGCCTCTGCTCACCCGTCTTTCTGCCCTGTTTCCCTAGTATTGGGGTCCCTGTCCCTTTAAGACTTCCAAAAAGCGCTCGCCAAAACAAAGCAGCAAAAAAGCAAAAAAAAAAAAATGGTCGCGCGCTTTTCTTATGTCCTCTGTCGCCCAGCCTCCAGTGCCCGCTCACTGTTCTTGCTGCCCTGTTTTCCCAGTATCGAGGGCCCTGCACTCTGGCCCGGATGGTTGGGGCTGGGTGTTCGGCAGCCCTGGGCTCCGTCTCCCTCCCGCTCTGCCTGCTCTTCTCCCTCCAGGAGCTGGGGGGAGGGGCGCTCGGCTCCCGCCGGGCCGGGGTTTGTATCTTACCCCCTCCGCGAGGCGCTGGGTTCTCTCAGGTGTGGATGTGGTCTGGATATTGTCCTGTGTCCTCTGGTCTTTATTCTAGGAAGGGTTGTCTTTGTTATATTTTCATAGATATATGTTGTTTTGGGAGGAGATTTCCGCTGCTCTACTCACGCCGCCATCTTCCGCCCCTCCTGGTACAAGGTTTTTGACAGACAAATGGGCCCAATTTATCAAAATATTTTAAAATGTATATATCTAGCAACTTCACTTCTAGTAAGAATACTCTCCAGTACACTTTTGCCTGATGTTGAGTCTGATTTCTAGGAAATTCAATCTACAGCATTATGTTGAAGAATATTTATTAACATGGAAAGATATTAAAAATATTTTTCTAAGTTAAGAAAGCAGGCACAGAATCAGAAATAAGAAAGGAAAAATAATCACTATGGACACCACAGAAATACAAAGAATTATGAGAGAATACTATGAAAAATTATATGGTAACAAACTGGATAACCTAGAAGAAATGGACAACTTTCTAGAAAAATACAACCTTCCAAGGATGACACAGCAAGAAACAGAAAATCTGAATAGACCAATTCCAGCAATGAAATTGAATTGGTAATCAGAAAGCTACCTAAAAAAAAAACCCCTGGACAAGATGGTTTCAATGCTGAATTTTATCAAATGCTTAGTGGAGACCTAATACCCATCCTCCTTAAAGTTCTCCAAAAAGTAGAAGAGGAGGGAATACTCCCAAACTCATTCTATGAGGCCAACATCACTCTAATACAAAAATCAGGCAAAGACACCACAATAAAAGAAAATTACAGACCAATATCCCTGATGAACATAGATGCAAAAATTGTCAACAAAGTTTTAGCAAACCAAATTCAAAAATACATGAAAAAGATCACCCATCATGATCAAGTGGGATTCATCCCAAGGATGCAAGGATGGTACAACATTAAAAAATCCATCAACATCATCCACCACATCAACAAAAAGAAGGACAAAAACCACATGGTCATCTCCATAGATGCAGAAAAAGCATTCGACAAAATTCAACATCCATTCATGATAAAAACTCTCAACAAAATGGGCAAGTACCTCAACATAATAAAGGCTATATATGACAAACCCACAGCCAACATTATACTTAACAGCATGAAGCTGAAAGGTTTTCCTTTAAGATCGGGAACAAGACAAGGATGCCCACTCTCCCCACTTTTATTCAACATAGTTCTGGAGGTCCTAGCCATGGTAATCAGACAACACAAAGAAATAAAAGGCATCCAGATTGGCAAGGAAGAAGTCAAACTGTCCCTGTTTGCAGATGATATGATATTGTACATAAAAAAACCCTAAAGACTCCACTCCAAAATTACTAGATCTAATATCTGAATTCAGCAAAGTTGTGGCATACAAAATTAATACACATAAATCTGTTGCATTCCTATACACTAATGATAAACTAGCAGAAAGAGAAATCAGGAAAACAATTCCATTCACAATTACACCAAAAAGAATAAAATACCTAGGAATAAACCTAACCAAGGAAGTGAAACACCTATACCCTGAAAACTATAAGACACTCTTAAGAGAAATTAAAGAGGACACTAACAAATGGAAACTCATCCCATGCTCTTGGCTAGGAAGATTAATATTGTCAAAATGACCATCCTACCTAAAGCAATCTACAGATTCAATGCAATCCCTATCAAAATACCAACAGCATTCTTCAACAAACTAGAGCAAATAGTTCTAAAATTCACATGGAACCACAAAAGACCCCGAATAGCCAAAGCAATCCCAAGAAGGAAGAATAAAGCAGGGGGAATAACGCTCCCTGACTTCAAGCTCTACTACAAAGCCACAGTAATCAAGACAATTTGGTACTGGCACAAGAGCAGACCCATAGACCAGTGGAACAGACTATAAACCCAAGCATATATGGTCAATTAATATATGAATACGGAGCCATGGATGTACAATAGGGAAATGGCAGCCTCTTCAACAGCTGGTTTTGGCAAAATGAGACAGTTACATGTAAGGGAATGAAACTGGATTATTGTCTAAGCCCATACACAAAAGTAAACTCAAAATGGATCAAAGACCTGAATGTAAGTCATGAAATCATAAAACTCTTATAAAAAAATACAGGCAAAAATCTCTTGGACATAAGCATGAGCAACTTCTTCATGAACATATCTCCCCGGGCAAGGCAAACAAAAGCAAAAATGAACAAGTGGGACCATATCAAACTAAAAAGCTTATGTACAGCAAAGGAAACCATCAGTAGAACAAAAAGACATCCTACAGTATGGGAGAATATATTCATAAATGACTATACAATAAGGGGTTGACATCCAAATTATATAAAGATCTCATGTGCCTCAACAAACAAAAAGCAAATAAGCCAATTAAAAAATGGGCAGAGGATATGAACACACACTTCTCCAAAGAAGAAATTCAGATGGCCAACAGGCACATGAAAAGATGCTCCACATCGCTAATCATCAGAGAAATGCAAATTAAAACCACAATGACATATCAACTCACACCAGTTAGGATGGCCATCATCCAAAAGACAAACAACAACAAATGTTGGTGAGGATGTGGAGAAAGGGGAACCCTCCTACACTGCTGGTGGGAATGTAAATTAGTTCAACCATTGTGGAAAGCAGTATAGAGGTTCCTCAAAAAACTCAAAATAGAAATACCAATTGCCCCAGGAATTCCACTCCTAGGAATTTACCCTAAGAATGCAGCAGCCCAGTTTGAAAAAGACAGATGCACCCCTATGTTTATCACAGCACTATTTACGATAGCCAAGAAATGGAAGCAACCTAAGTGTCCATCAGTAGATGAATGGATAAAGAAGAGGTGGTACATATATACAATGGAATATTATTCATACATAATGGAATAGTATTCAGCCATAAGAAGAAAACAAATCCTACCATTTGCAACAACATGGATGGAACTAGAGGGTATTATGCTCAGTGAAATAAGCCAGGCAGAGAAAGACAAGTATCAGATGATTTCCCTCATCTGTGGAGTATAACAGCAAAGAAAAACCTGAAGGAACAAAACAGCAGCATACTCACAGAACCCAAGAATGGACTAACAGTTACCAAAGGGAAAGGAACTTGGGTGGATGGGTGGGAAGGGGAGGATAAGGGGGAAAAGGGGCATTATGATTAGCACACATAATGTAGCTGTGGGGTACACGGGAAAGGCAATATATACAGAGAAGACAAGTAATGATAACTGATGGAAAGTGACTGTAATGGGGTATGTGGGGGGGACTTGTCAATAGGGGGTCTAGTAACCACAATGTTGGTCATGTAATTGTACATTTATGATGTCAAAATAAAATAAATAAATAAATAATAAAAAGAAAGCAGGCTGGCCTTTGTAGGAAAATGGCCAACTAAATTAACAGAAAACCCTTTTGATACAATCTTCTAAAAGTGCAAGATAAAATACACAAATGTTCTTTTAATTGCACAACTGAGCTTACAAGAAATAAAGGAAACTCATGGATGCCAGCAATGAATAAGAAACCAAAAATCAGAGCTGTAATCTTGTGAGTGGAAGCTGTGGTTGCCCTGGGAAGGGATTTTCAACTTTTAGAACCACAGGGACAGAAGATGAGGTCTTGGGCCCAAGGGCCCCATCATAAAATTCCCCTGGAAGGGATGTACTCTCCATAAAAGGTTGGACTAGAAAAAAATCTGCATTTTTGGCATAGGGAAACAACAAGGAAGCTTATCTGTCTCTAAGTCCTAAGTGGAAGAAAAAAGTTCCTCTGAGAATGAAAGTACAGGCCTGAAACTCATGTGGGTTTTAGGTTTTAATTTATACTATATGCAGGACCAAGGAAGCTTTACCCTGAGGCTCTTGGCAGAAGCAAAGGTAAACTGCTTGGAAGACATGCTCCCACAACACAGACCACAAGAAGTTTTCACAGATTTTTTTAAAAGCCCCATTAAGGAAAATATTGCAATAAAAATACTACAAGGAATTACCTACCAGGAGTGAGAGTCAGTGGACACAAACAGCAGCAAGATTAGAATCTTGAGAATCATTGAGCTGGGGGATGGATTTGAGAACCTTACCTATTATTAAGAACAAATAAGAGATGGAAAATATGACAGGGAGCTAAAAGACCTGAAGGATAGAATGAAAGGTCTAACCTTAATCTGAGCGGAGTTTCAGAAGGAAAATAGAATGGTAGAAAGGCAACATTCATGGAGATAATGGCTGAAGATTTTCCAGGATTGATGAAAGATTAAAAGCACAAGTGCCAAATAAAAGAAATAAAATTAAATCTATATCCAGACATATACTCAAACAGCAGAACACCAAAAACAATGAGAAAAATCTTTAAAACTACCAGAGAGAAAAGACAGATTACATGCAAAGGAACAACACTGAGATAGGTAGCAGACTTTCTTTCTCTTTTTTTTTTTTTTGTTAACGTATCATTGATATACACTCTTATGAAGGTTTTACAAGAAAAAGAGTATGGTTACTACATTCACCCATATTACTGAGCCCTCTCCATACCCCATTGCAGTCACTGTCCATCAGTGTAGTAAGATGCCACAGAGTCACTATTTGCCTTCTCTGTGTTACACTGTCTTCCCCATGATCCCCTCTACACCATGTGTGACAATCATAATACCCCTCAATCCCCTTCTCTCTCCCTCCCTACCTGCCCTCCCCCACCCCTCCCCTTTGGTAACCGCTAGTCCCTTCTTGGAGTCTGTGAGTCTGCTGGATAGATAGCAGACTTTCAAACTACAAAGTATAGGCCAGAACACAGCTAAATAATATCTTTAAAGTTCTTAGGGAAAATATCTGTCTACCTAAATTTCTAAACCCAGCTAAAATATTATTCAAGAGTGAGGGCCACAACAATATTTCCAGCAATGAACTGAGAAAATCAAGAACTCACAAGCCCTTGCCGAAAGAAATCAACTAAAATATGTACTCCTGAAAGGAAGCACTCAGGTGGAAAAAGGAATGGTGAGCAAAGATATTGGTAAATATGTGGGTAGATTGAAATAAGCATTGGTTGTAAAAAACAATACTGAGGATGATGAATAATTTGGGGGTATAAAACAAAGTTGGAGAGATATGGTTTGGTTCAAACTTTCTAAGTCCTTGAATTGTTTTAAGGGAGGGTAGAACTATTGAGAAAATTTGGACATTTAAAGAAAAAAAAAGAAGAGAAACAAAGTGTATAATTTCCAAACCAGTAGGAGAAAAAACAAATTTAAAAAATTGACTAATAGAAAAAAGGCAAGAAAGGAGGGACAAAAGCATAGAAAAAAGCAGAATAAGAGGGAACTCCTATGGTAAGGTGATATAAATAAATCCCAAAGTATCATTAATCACAATAAATGTGACTGGACTAAAACTTGTAAGTTTAAAGACAGACTCTTCATTGCATTGAAAAATCCAAAATTTAGCTAAATTTTGTTCATAAAAGTCACACCTAAAACATAAGAGAATGAAAAGTGATAGACAAAGATATACCAGGCAAATACTAACCCAAATTGAGGGAGCTATGTTAATGTTAAGCAAAACATACCTTAAGGTAACAAATACTTTGAATGATAGTGTCACAGCATATTGATAGAAAGAATAATCCACCAGGAAGATGTAACAATTCTAAATCTGCCTGCACCTAAATATATTGCCTCAAAACACATAAAACAAAAATTGACAGAATTATAAGGAGATACTAACAAATGTATTATCAGTGGTAAATTTTAATATAGCTCTCCATTTTGATACAGAAAGCCAACCATGAATTAACAAGAAAATAGATTTGGACAACCCAATTAAAAAACCTTAATATATATAGACTTCTGTACCCAATAATTACAGAATACTCATTCTTTAAAAAATGCACATAGGTCATTTATCACACTTTTACTACAATGCAATAAAATTAGAATTCCCAGCAAAAAGATATTTAAAAAAGAATACACATGGAAATTTAAAGAAAGTAGGTTATAAACAAATTTGTGCAATATCATCCCATTTGGGGAAAAATAATATCTATGTTATGCATTGAAAGAACAGGTTTGATAAGCACTAACAATGGTGAGAGTGGTTATTTATGGTTTGTTGGCTTCTAGATGATTTTTAGTTTTGCATTACTTTGAAAAAGCTTTTTTGTATTGTTAGTCTCCTGCTTGGAGCATGTGAGCGTGTATTTTTTTCTTAATTAGAAAAAAATCAACAATGAATTTTATTTAGGATAGTATGTAGAATAATAATTTGCCTTGTCTATTGCAGCAGCCTCCCAACTGGTCTCCCGATTTCCAGTATTGCCTCCTAACACATTCTCTTCCCCAAAGCACTTAGTATAAAACCCAAATTCCTGACTTTAGTGTGCAAGATTCTATATGACATTGCTCCAACCTTTATTTACAACCTTAGCTCCAGTCATACTCCCCAGGTTCAATCTACTACAACAATGCTGGCTTTCATGTTCTTGAGCTCTAAGTTCTTTCCATCCTGTGTCTTCACATTTGCTACCCCTTGCACCTAGAAGCCCTATTGCTCTCCTTCCCACAACACGTTCTTTGCCTGGCTATGTCCTAGGTATTCTTCTTGTTTTACCTGAAGTGCTAAATCCTCAGAGAAGCCTTCTGTGTTCTCCCTCCCCAGACCAGGTTTGGTATGGATAGTCTCAAAGCACCCATTCTTGTCCTTCATAGCAGTAACAATACTCTTGAACATATATGTTCATGTGTTTACTTAGTTACTGATTGTCTACCTTTATAAACTGTTTACTCAGTGAGGACAGGGACCCCAGCTGGTTTGCTCATTTCTATATTCCCAGCACCAACATAGTGCCAGGCGTGTGGCAAGCGCTTAGTGGATATTTGTTGAAAGCATATGAATACATGATGAATGAATGAATGAATACATCCTCACAAGTGCTACTGTACATTATGGAATGAGGTAAAGGGGTTCATGAAGGAGAAGGCTAATGATATGCCACAATTGTGGTTTTAACTTCCAGTTCTCTTGGTAAATGGCTAAGAGTCATTGAAAAATGCTTACAAGATAAACTTCCTTTTGATTTATCTTTTTCCCACAGCTGCTTTAGTGGACTATTCCTCTTCAAAGGAAAGAAGTCCTGGGAATTAGGTTAAAAACAAAATAACAGCAACAAACTTGTTACTTCTGAGGCCAAGGAAGATGAAGTAGGATGATTTGTAGATGGGTATAAATTACAGGATCACGTTTCATTGTCTTGAAGCTCTGTTTCACTATATAATTCATACAGTACCACATAACCAAAGCCCAGTTCAAGGTGGCTTGGATATGCTCTATCTTTTCTTCAAGGGACAACTTGTGCACATTCAGTCAGCTTGAGTAATAATGGTCTTTGTAATTAGGGCCAGTACATAGGAAAAAGAGATACATTTTCCACAGACTCACTGTTGCTCTCTAGAGAAGAAAAATGTTGGTTACTGCTTATACTTGCTCCAGAGTTTACACTTTAGGATGCAATCTTAAATTCTTAAAACACAGTCTTTAAAAAAGATGCTAAGAAAGCAAAGCAGGACACTCTTTTGATTCTGTAACATCATAGACTTAAATTTACAGATAGTAGCTTCCTTCCAGTTAATCTTAGCCTCATCTCTTTCCCTCACAGAAGAAAGTCATGGTGGCAACTTCAATGCCAAATGTTTTACAAGACCTTAGTGTTTTAATACAACCACTTTTTCTAAAATGTCTTTTCCTTCTACTTGATCTAGTGACACGTTAGATAGATGCTTAATAGTTATCTACATAATTAAGTCTAGAAAATATCTGTTTGTGTATTTAGTCCCTTAATAGTTCACACAGAAGCAATAACATCGTTCAAATGTTCTTCTCTTTTCAAAATTGACTCCAGATAATTCCACAGTTGTACAGAGATGTGAGGCCAAGTCACACAAGCTTTAAAATATGATTTATGCATAAATAATTCCAAAATAAACTTATGCAATACAGTCTAGAAGAGGCAGAGGCATTGGCATAATTCCTAAAAATAGGCATGTCCAATTAAGAATAAAGATAAGACATGAGAGAGAACAGGATTTGCAAATGTACCACACTCTTCTTTATATTCCTTTTTAATGTCAAGGATTTCGATTACTAAATATAAACACAGTATCCCAAAAGGCATTGTTAGTAATTATTAATGTACAAAAGGAAAAATATTTTTAACCTAACTATACCCAAACATTGATAGCAGGACTGAGGAAGCCAAATAAATACTGTGTGCTCAAGAGTATTATTTATTCAAGTAAAACATGTTGTTAGTATCATGCATTGAACTATTTATAATCCTTTGTTATTTGTATATTCCAGAACAATAGAGAGAGCCTAAGCAAAGTACACTCTAAATCATTTGATAAAATCAATGAAAAAGCAATCAAATAAACCCTTCTGGTGATAATAATGACCAATCGCTATGCAACTGATTCTATCCAAGTATACAGACACACCTTGGAGAGATAGTGGGTTTGGTTGCAAACCATCACAACAAAGCAAATGTCACATTAAAGCAAGTCAAATGAATTTTTTGGTTTCCCAGTGCATATAAAAGTTACGTTTACACTATGCTGTAGTATATTAAGTGTGCAACAGCATTATGTCTAAAAAAATCAATACATACCTTAATTAAAAATGCTTTATTGCTAAAAAATGCTAACCGTTGTGTAGGGGACGGCCTTTGTCTTCCCCCATGTCTGAACTCAGAATGGAGAAGCACCAACTTGAAAACAACTGGTGCAGTCCTTAGAAGTTATCTGCCCGCAAAAGCATATCTTGTCCTCGAAAACGAGCCAAGATGCCTTACCCTGCAAACAGGACGGCTTTGGGGACGTGTGAAAACACCGCCCCTGCTTACTAGGCAGATTCTAAGGAATCGACAGAATGTTCTGGCCTGTTCCCCCAGAGTAGGGAAAGATACGTACAGCATTTGGCTGAGGTCGGAGAAAGGCAGTATAAAAATAAAAGAGCTGTGCCACATCGAGGCTGCTGCAGCCATTGTCTGTCTGTCTTTGTTGTCTGTGTTTTTTGTTCACTCCTATTTCACCCAAGTGAGGGACTAGCTACACATCGTCTGAGTTTTCAGCAAGTCATAATCTTTTTGCTGGCAGAGGGCTTTGCCTCTGTTGTTGATGGCTGCTGACTAAGGTGGTGGTTGCTGAAGGTTGCGGTGGCTATGGCCCTTCTTAAAATAAGACTACAGTGAAGTTTGCCTAGTTGATTGAATCTCCTTTTCACAAATGATTTCTGGGTAGCATGTGATGCAAACCATCACAACAAAGCAAATGTCACTGACAGCATTTTACCCACAGTAGAACTTCTTTCAAAACTGGAGTCAATACTCTTAAACCCTGCTGCTGCTTTATCAACTAAGTTTATGTAATATTCTAAATCCTTTGTTGTCATTTCAACAATCTTTACAGCATCTTCACCAGAAGAAGATTCCATATCAAGAAACTGTTTTCTTTGGTCATCCATAAGAAGCAACACCTATTCCATTAAAGTGTTATCATGAGTTGGTGCACATGGTGTGTGTGGGGTCATGGGAAAGACAGTGTAGCTCAGAGAAGACAAACAGGGACTCTGTGGCATCTTACTACACTGATGGACAGTGACTTCAGTGGGGTATGGGGGGAACTCGATAATGAGGGTGAATGTAATAACGAGATCATTTTTCTTGCAAAATCTTCATAGGAGTGTATATCAATGATACCTTAATAAAAAAAATTAAAAATTTTTTTCAAAAAGAAGTGTTATTATGAGATTGCAACCATTCAATCACATCTTTGAACTCCACTTCTAATTCTAGTTCTCTTCCTATTTCCACCACCTCTGCAGTTAATTCCTCCACCAAAGTCTTAAACCTCTCAATTATCCATGAGGGTTGGAATCAACTTCTTCCAAACTCTTGTTAATGTTGATATTTTGACCTCTTCCCATGAACCATGAATATTCTTAATGACATCCATTCCAGAAGGTTTTTGATTTACTTTGTCCAGATCTATCAGAGGAATCACTGTCTCTGGCAGCTATAGTCTTACAAAATATTTCTTAAGTAATAAGACTTGAAAGTCAAAATGACTCCTTAATCTGTGGGTTGCGGAATGGGTGTTGTTAGCAGGCATGAAAGCATCATTAATCTTACTGTACATCTCCATCAGAGCTCGTGGGTGACCAGGCACATTGTCATTGAGCAGTCACATTTTGAAAGGAACCTTTTTCTAATCAGTTGGTCTCAACAGTGGGCTTAAACTATTAATTAAGCCATGTTGTTGACAAATGTGCTGTCATACAAACTTTGTTGTTGCATTTAAAGAGTACAGGTAGAGTAAATTTAGAATAATTCTTAAGGGCCTTAGGATTTTCAGAACAGTAAATGAACATTGGTATCAAAGTCATCAGCCACATTAGCCTCTAACAAGAGTGTCAGCCTGTCCTTTGAAGTTTTGAAGTCAGACATTGACATCTCTTCTCTAGCTACGAAAGTCCTAGATGGCAATTTCTTCCAACAGAAAGCTGTTTTGTCTACATTGAAAATCTGTTGCTGAGTGTAGCCACCTTCATTAAAGATCTTAGTGAGATCTTCTGGATAACTTGCTGTAACTGCTCCATCAGCACTTGCTACTTTCACCTTGCACTTTATTGTTATGGTGTCGGCTTTTTTCCTTACATCTTATGAACCAACCCCTGCTAGCTTCATATCTTTCTTCAGTAGCTTCCTCACCTCTCTCAGCCTTCATAGAACTGGAGAGAGGTAGGGCCTGCACTAGGCTTTAGCTTGAGGGAATTTTATGGCTGGTTTGATCTTCTATCCAGACCATTAAAACTTTCTCCATATCAGCAATAAGGCATTTTTGCTTTCGTATTGTTCATTTGTTCACTGGAATAGCATTTTTAATATCCTTTAAGAACTTTTCTTTTGCATTCACAATTGGACTGTTTGGCACAAGAGGCCTAGCTTACAGCCTATCTTGGCTTTTGACATGACTTCCTTATTAGGCTAATCATTTCTAGATTTTGATTTAAAGTGAGAGATGTGTCACTTTTCCTTTCACTTGAACACTCAGACCATTGTAGGCTTATTAATTGGCCTAATTTCAATATAGTTGTGTCTCAGGGAATAGGGAGGCCTGAGGAGAGGCAGAGAGATGGGAGAATGGCTGGTGCATGGAGCAGTCAGGACACATACAACACTTATCAATTAAGTTTGCTGTCTTATGTGGGCATGGTTTGTGGCACCCCAAAACAATTATAATAGCAACATCAAAGATCACTGATCACAGATCACCATAACAAATATAATAATGAAAAATTATACGAATATGAATTTTCATAATATGAAATTTCAAAATATGAAAAAGTTTGAAATATTGTGAGAATTACCATAAGGAGACACAAAGGGAGCAAATGCTGTTAGAGAAATGGTGCCAACAGACTTACTCAAAACAGGGTGGCCACAAAACTTTTATTTGTAACAAACACAGTATCTGTGAGGTGCAATAAAGTGAAGCACAATAAAATGAGGTATTCCAGTAATTAGATGACTTAAGTTCTTTAGACTACTGAAATAAGTGGACCAACTATTTCATGGTCATATTTCAGTTTTAATTGATCATGTAATCTGGTTAATATTTAAATTCTATCCAGTTATTATATAAAAATGGAATAGCTTATAATTATGAGAAAATAATACTTCCTACCAGAGAATAGAAAAGACTGTAAATAATCAAAATATCACTATAATTAAATTTAAGGCTTTTTTCAAAATATGTCAGAATAATAAAGAGAAGATAGAAAGCATTAATAAATTATTTCAAAGTTTTTTAAATTTTTTTATCAGTGCTATTTAACAACTTTTCCTCCTTATTAATGAAGTATCAGACATCAAAGTCAACGTCTCTTTTCAAAGTCATGGTGATTTCAAGAGTCTCAGTCTCAAGGGTATATAAACCTTTGGCACTGTTGCACTCCACAGGATGGGGAAGGGTTATCAACAGCTTCCTGAAAAACAGAAATTGAAAACTTAGGATCAGCTTCCTAAAGTGATATCAAGAAGATATCACTTTAAATAAGGCAATGGAAAGCAATATACAACATCAGAATGTTAGGAACTAAAAGACAATAATTAGACAGTACAAGTACTGGATCAAAAATATGCCTAAATAACACAAATAGTATACCAGCTTTTTGGCCTTAAATATTCAAGCAGTGGTTTTGACCTGCCACTCTTTTCTTCTAAATTGATCTCATTTTGCATAATATAAACACAGCCTCAATCTATGTTTACAGGCATAGATATAGAACCATTGCAACTTTAAGTTAGTTCGATAGATCTCTTGACAGTCATACTTATGTATAGATGGAATGTGAATGAATAACACAAATCTGAAAATTGTAATATTTGAAAATATAATAATTCTGCGAATACAACTTTAGGCAGAGTTTCTACTATAGGTGTAGTTATTGAATCTCAGGCCTCGAATGACTTCAATACCAGATCAATGAAAGCACTTCCCTCTGCTTCCTTCTGGTTCTTTATGCTATACATTGACAAAAATCTCTGTGAGAGACTGCTGGCTTTATTTTTCAGTTTATGGCTCAGTTGCTAGATAGCTGTATGCTTTAGATGCATTGCTGGGATGAGAAATTCATAATTCTGTCATAGTGATATGAATCTCAATTATGCATAGGATTGGCACATGTTGGTATCTGAAAAAAATTAAATGCATGAAACACTTGTTACCTCACATTCTAAGCCCAGGCTTCAGTGTGTCAATAAAAAGTGGACAGGAAAGCTCTTTTAGAAGGTATAATATCCACATCAGTGAAAGAATCTGTTTTTTTTAGGGGTACTTATTGAATACTCATAAAAAGATCTACTATTTGAAAACAAATCCTTAAAAATCAATTGCCTCTTTACTCATTTCAAAGACCTAAGTTCAAGAAACTAGGCTCATTGGAAGTACTTTTCACACATCTCTGGAACCTATAGAAGAAATTTTCTGTATCACTTGTCCCATTTCAGATATTTGGGGTCAGAGAAACATCTCCTTTGAGCTGAAGTAATGAAATCACAATGCATTTTATTTTATTTTTTACTGCATTACAAAACTTTAGTGTATTTTCTTTTTTTTTTATTAAGGTATCATTGATATACAATCTTATGAAGGTTTCACAAGAAAAACAATGTGGTTACTACATTCACCCTTATTATTGAGTTCCCCTTCATACCCCATTGCAGTCACTGTCCATCAGTGTAGTAAGATGCCACAGAGTCCCTACTTGTCTTCTCTGTGCTACACTGTCTTCCCTGTGACCCCCCACACACCATGTGCACTAATCATGATACCCCTCAATCCCCTTCTCCATCACTCCCCACCTGCCCTCCCTCACCCCTCCCCTTTGGTAACCCTTAGTCCCTTCTTGGAGTCTGTTAGTCTGCTGCTATTTTGTTCCTTCAGTTTTGCTTTGTTGTTATACTCCACAACTGAGGGGGAAGTCATTTGGTATTTGTCTTTCTCTGCCTGACTTATTTCATTGAGCATAATATCCTCTAGCTCCATCCATGTTGTTGCAAATGGTAGATTTGTATCTTTCTTATGGCTGAATAGTATTCCATTGTGTATATGTACCACATCTTCTTTATCCATTCATCTACTGATGGACACTTAGGTTGCTTCCATATCTTGGCTATCATAAATAGTGCTGCAATAAACATAGGGGTGCATATGTCTTTTCACATTAATGTTTTCATTTTCTTTGGGTAAATTCCTAGGAGTGGAATTCCTGGGTCAAATGGTATTTCTATTTTTAGTTTTGTGAGGAACCTCCATATTGCTTTCCACAATGGTTGAACTAGTTTACATTCCTACAAGCAGTGTAGGAGGGTTCCTCTTTCTCCGCATCCTCACCAGTATTTGCTCTTCCTAGTCTCTTCAGTGTTGACCATCCTTACTGGTGTGAGGTGATATCTCATTGTGGTTTTAATTTGCATTTCTCTGATAATTAGCGATGTGGGGCATCTTTGAATGTGCCTGGTGGCCATCTGAATTTCTTCTTTGGAGAAGTGTCTGTTCAGGTCTTCTGCCCATTTTGTAATAGGTTTATTTGCCTTTTTGGTGTTGAGGCATGTGAGTTCTATATATATTTTGGATGTTAAGCCCTTATCAGATATGTCATTTACAAATACATTCTCCCATACTATTGGATGCCTTTTTGTTCTGCTGATGGTGTCCTTTGCTGTACAGAAGCTTTTTACCTCGATGTAGTCACATTTGTTCATTTTTGCTTTTGTTTCCCTTGCCCAAGGAGATGCATTCATGAAAAAGTTGCTTATGTTTATATTCAAGAGATTTTTGCCTATGTTTTCTTCTAAGAGTTCTATGGTTTCATGACTTACATTCAGGTCTTTGAACCATTTTGAGTTTACTTTTGTGCATGGGGTTAGACAATAATCCAGTTTCATTCTCTTGCATGTAGCTGTTCAGTTTTGCCAACACCAGCTGTTGAAGAGGCTGTCATTTCCCCATTGTATATCCATGGCTCTTTTATCATATATTAATTGGCCATATATATTTGGGTTAATATCTGGGTTCTCTATTCTGTTTCATTGATCTATGTGTCTCTTCTTGTGCCAATACCAAATTGTCTTGATTACTGTGGCTTTGTAGTAGAGCTTGAAGTTGGGAGGCATTGTATCCCCAGTTTTATTCTTCCTTCTCAGGATTGCTTTGGCTATTTGGGGTCGTTTGTGGTTCCATATAAATTTTAGAACTATTTGCTCTAGTTCATTGACAAATGCTGTCAGTGTTTTGATAGAGATTGCATTGAATCTGTAGATTGCTTTAGGCAGGATGGCCATTTTGACAGTATTAATTCTTCCTATTCATGATCACAGGATGTGTTTCCATTTATTGGTACCTTCTTTAATTTCTCTCATGAGTGTTTTGTAGTTTTCTGGGTATAGGTATTTCACTTCCTTGGTTAGGTTTATTCCTAGGTGTTTTATTCTTTTTGATGTAATTGTGAATGGAATTGTTTTCCTGATTTCTCTTTCTGCTAGTTCATCGTTAGTGTATAGGAATGCAACAGATTTCTGTGTATTAACATTGTATTCTGCAACTTTGCTGAATTCAGATATTAGATCTAGTAGTTTTGGAGTGGATTCTTCAGGGTTTTTTACGTACAAAATCATGTCATCTGCAAACAGGGACAGTTGACTTCTTCCTTACAAATCTGGATGCCTTTTATTTCTTTGTATTGTCTGATTGCTGTGGCGAGGACCTCCAGAACTATGTTGAATAAAAGTGGGGAGAGTGGGCATCTTTGTCATGTTCCTGATCTTAAAGCAAAAGTTTTCAGCTTCTCTCTGTTAAGTATGATGTTGGCTGTGGGTTTGTCATATATGGCCTTTATAATGTTGAGGTACTTGCCTTCTATACCCATTTTGTTGAGAGTTTTTATCATGAATGGCTGTTGAATTTTGTGGAATACTTTTTCAGCATCTATGGAGATGATCCTGTGCTTTTTGTCTTTCTTTTTGTTGATGTGGTGGATGATGTTGATTGATTTTCTCATATTGTACAATCCTTGCATCCCTGGAATAAATCCTACTTGATCATGATGGATGATCTTTTTGATGTATTTTTGAATTCAGTATGCTAATATTTTGTTGACTATTTTTGCATCTATGTTCATCAGGGATATTGGTCTGTAATTTTCTTTTTTGTGGTATCTTTGCCTGGTTTTGGCATTAGAGTGATGCTGGCCTCATAGAATGAGTTCGTGAGTATTCCCTCCTCTTCTACTTTTTGGAAGACTTCAAGGAGAATGGGTATTATGTCTTCATGAAATGTCTGATAAAATTCAGCAGTGAAGCCATCTGGTTCAGGAATTTTGTTCTTAGGTAGTTTTTTTATTACCAATTCAGTTTCATTGCTGGTAATTAGTCTGTTGAGATTTTCTGTTTCTTCCTGGGTCAGCCATGGAAGGTTGTATTTTTCTAGAAAGTTGTCCATTTCTTCTAGGTTATCCAGATGTTTGCATATAATTTTCATAGTATTCTCTAATAATTTTATGTATTTCTGTGGTGTCTGTAGTGATTTTTCCTTTCTCATTTCTGATTCTGTTTATGTGTGTAGACTCTCTTTTTTTCTTAATAAGTCTGGCTAGGGGTTTATCTATTTTGTTTATTTTCTCAAAGAACCAGCTCCTGCTTTCATTGATTCTATTGTTTTGTTCTCAATTTCATTTATTTCTGCTCTAGTATTTATTATGTCCCTCCTTCTACTGAGACTTTAGGCTTCATTTGTTCTTCTTTTCCTAGTTTTATTAATTGTGAGTTTAGACTGTTCATATGGGATCATTCTTCTTTCCTGAGGTAAGCCTGTATTGCAATATACTTTCCTCTTAGCATGGCCTTCGCTATGTCTCACAGATTTTGTGGTGTTGAATTATTGTTGTCATTTGTGTCCATATATTGCTTGATCTCTGTTTTTATTTGGTCATTGATCCATTGATTATTTAGGAGCACGTTGTTATGCCTCCATGTGTTTGTGGACTTTTTAATTTTCTTTCCATAGTTTATTTCTAGTTTCATACCTTAGTGGTCTGAGAAGTTGGTTGGTACAATTTCAATCTTTTTGAATTTACTGAGGCTCTTTTTGTGGCCTAGTATATGATCTATTCTTGAAAACATTCCATGTGCACTTGAGAAGAATGTGTATCCTGCTGCTTTTTGGTGAAGTGTTCTATAGATGTCTGTTAGGTCCATCTGTTCTAATGTGTTGCTCAATCCCTCTGTGTCCTTACTTATTTTCTGTCTGGTTGATCTGTACTTTGGAGTGAGTGCTGTGTTGAAGTCTCCTAGAATGAATGCATTGCATTCTATTTCCACCTTTAATTCTGTTAGTACTTGTTTCACATATGTGGGTGCTCCTGTGTTGGGTGCATAGATATTTATAATGGTTATATCCTCTTGTTGGACTGAGCCCTTTATCATTATGTAATGTCCTTCTTTGTCTCCTGTGACTTTCTTTGTTTGGAAGTCTATTTTGTCTGATACAAGTACTGCAACTCCTGCTTTTTTCTCGCTGTTAGTTGCATGAGGTATTGTTTTCCATCCCTTCACTTTTAGTCTGTGTATGTCTTTGTGTTTAAAGTGAGTCTCTTGTAGGCAGCATATAGATGGGTCTTGTTTTTTTTATCCATTCAGTGACTCTATGTCTTTTGATTGGTGCATTCAGTCCATTTACATTTAGGGTGATTATTGATATATATATATACTTATTGCCATTGCAGGCTTTAGATTCGTGGTTACCAAAGGTTCAAGGGTAATTCCCTTGCTATCTATCAGTCTAATTTAACTCACTTAGTATGCTAGTACAAACATAATCTAAAGGTTCTTTTTTTTCTTTTTCTTTCTCCTCCATTATTTATATATTAGGTACCACGTTCTGTACTTTTTGTGTATCCCTTGACTGATGTTGGGAGTAGTTGCTTTAATTTTGCATCTGCTTAGTAATTCATTGTTCTACTTACCTTACTGTGGTTTTAGTTCCTCTGGTGAAAGCTATTTTGCCTTAGGAACACTTCCATCTATAGCAGTCCCTCCAAAATGCACTGTAGAGATGGTTTGTGGGGGGTAAATTCTCTCAGCTTTTGAATATCTGGAAATTGTTTAATCCCTCCTTCAAATTTGAATCATTATCTTACCAGGTAGAGTATTCTTGGTTCAAGGCCCTTTTGTTTCATTGCATTAAATATATCATGCCACTCCCTTCTGGCCTGTAAGGTTTCTGTTGAGAAGTCTGATGATAGTCTGATGGGTTTTCCTTTGTATGTGATCTTTTTTCTCTCTCTGGCTGCTTTTAATACTCTGCCCTTATCCTTGATCTTTGCCATTTTAATTATTATATGTCTTGGTGTTGTCCTCCTCGGCTCCTTTGTGTTGGGAGATCTGTGGACTTTCATAGCCTGAGAGACTATTTCCTTCCCCAGATTGGGGAAGTTTTCAGCAATTACCTCCTCAAAGACACTTTCTATCCCTTTTTCTCTCTCGTCTTCTTCTGGTACCCCTATAATGCAAATATTGTTCCATTTAGATTGGTCACACATTTCTCTCAATATTCTTTCATTCCTAGAGATCCTTTTTTCTCTCTGTGCCTCAGCTTCTTTGTATTCCTCTTCTCTAATTTCTGTTCCATTTACTTCTCTTCTACTACATCGAATCTGCTTTTAAATCCCTCCATTGTATATTTCATTTCAAATACTGAATTTCTTATTGATTGAATCTCCATCTTAAATTAATTCCTGAGTTCTTGTACATTTTTTTGAACCTCCATGAGCATGTTTATGATTTTTATTTTGAAATCTCTTTCAGGAAGATTGATGAGTTCAGTTTTACTTGAGCCTTTTTCTGGAGTTTGTGGGATTTTGGGTTGAACCAGGTTCCTTTGATGTTTCATATTTGTATGTGGCACCCTCTAGTGCCCAGAAGTTCTACTCTCTGGAACTGCTCAGCCCCTGGAGCAATGTCGGGGGTCGCAGGGGAGTGGTGCTGATGCCTGGGGAGAGAAAAGAGCTATTTCCTGTTTCCCGGCTGCTGTGCCTGTCTTTGCTGTCAGAACCAGTGGGCCGAGAGCACAGGTGTAAGCCTCTGTGCTTTGGGTTAGTAGCTGCTGTAGGCAGGGCCCCCCTCTGGCTGGCCTGACATCAGGGCAGGGACTGCTGGTTTGCAAGCTGGTGCCAGCAGGCTGCATATCATGGAGGGGGGCCTCAGAGCTGCATAGCCAGCCAGGAGGATGGAGTGCATGAAGTTTCTGAAAGTTCCCAACCTGCTGGGCAGAGTGCACCTGGACAATTTTATCCAGCTATTCTTTCTCCTGAGCAGCAAGCTCTGTGCAATCCTTGCCCCTTTAGCAGCCCTCTTGCTGTTAGGAAGTCTCTCAGACTGCCTGCCTTTCTTTTGTCCCAGAGCAGCGGGATGTAGATCCCTGTTTTACACAAGCAGCTGGAATCTCACTCTCTCCAAGTATTCTGCCTCTCTTAGCTTTCCCACTCCACAGATCTCCAGAGTACCATGCAATGTAGGTTTGTGCTCCCAGAGCAGATCTCCAGGGCTGGGTGTTCAGTAGTCCTAGGCTTCCACCCCCTCCCTGCTCCGTTTCTCTTCTTCCTGCTGGTGAGCTGGGGTAGGGAAAGGGCTTGAGTTCCACCAGATCATGGCTTTGGTACGTTACCCTGTTCCATGAGGTCTGCTCTTTTCTTGGGGTGTATGCAGTCTGGCGCAGCCTTCTTTCCTGTTGCTCTTTTAGGATTAGTCACATTAAGTATATTTTCATATTATATTTGGTTTTGGGAGTAAGTCTCTGTCTCACCTCTCATGCCACCATCTTTAATCCCACAACGCATTTTAATATGTCCTGTAATAATTGGCATCTCAGAAAAGAATTGGGTGGAAAAAAGTTTACAGTTCATGCATTAAAAGTTGTTTACACTATAGGTTATGCTAGAGTTAGATTTGCTTTATCTCTTATTCTACAAATGATAATATATTCACTTGGAAAGAAAGCAGAGCTCAGTGGTGGTAGCTTCATTGCACTAAAAGACAGCTATAAATCAGCTGAAAATGAGTTCCAATGATAATGTACACTTCTCTATCCAGAGAGAAATAAATTCAAGAGAGACAGTGGCCATTGGAATGATCCATTTATCCCTGCATTTCTGTCTAGTCCTTAATTGTGTGGCTTAACATACTAAAAATTTGAAAAATAGAAACTGTGACTTATTTAGGCCCTTAGGAGAAGGGAAGTATTTTTGTCTTTTGTGTTTTACTGACTGATATCTGAACTGAGATTTATATTTAAACAAAATAAAATTCTACAAATACTTATATCCATGTATAAGTAATTAAAGGACAGGACTGTATCTTATCTTGGTGCCCCCCCGCCCCTGCCAACATCTAGCAGACTTTGTTTGTTCAGTCAATAAATAAGTGAATTAAAAGTAAATAGTTTGCCACAAAAAGAGTTGAATAACTAATAGATTAGTAGTATAAAATATGAAGAAACATTGAAACTTAATTCCTCTGCCTTTACATTGTCAATATATTTGCTTTTTAAAAAGCCACAGTTTAGACATTGCTCAAGTGTTTATCTGTGTTAATCTTCATTAGGAATTATTTAAATGCAAATAATAATATATGAAAGTAAAAGCAAAAAAATTATCTATACATCCAGCTGTAGTTTAGAGACTTACATGCTTTCATTTATATTAGAGAATTCAAGTTGATATGGCTTGCAAGAGATTTTAAATAAAGGACAATCTTGTACTGTGCATATTCATATAATGAAGTTTTTACTTTACATAGTTGATAAATTATTTGATTTACATATCTGGGTTAAAATCAGACATGGCATTTTTTCAAGGAAAGTGCAGAAATAGCTACTGAGCTGCAACACACTATTACATTTAGAAAACTTTTCATTAGGTATCAGTGTCTTTGAACATCCGTCTCTCAGTTGATCTGAATTAAAGGAGCACAGCAAAGGTGAGAGTAATCTAAAGCAGCACCTCAACCAAAAATCAACTCATACTTATTTTTTACAATGTGTTTTTATTATCGCATTCAAGGAATTCATTTATGACATTCTTAGAACCCACTCTGAGAAACAATGAAACCCCATATGGAGACAAAAGTCAGGAGGATCTAGGAAATTATCCCATTTCCCCTGTCTTCCTTCTTTTCATCTGCTTCATGTTAGGAATATACATACCAAAACAGTCATGTTTTTAAAAAAGGAAGAATTCAGGAAACTCCTTTATCTATTTTGGCTGAATAATGCTAAAAATCTGAATTTCACTAATAATTCTAATGCAATTGACTATCATTTGACTGATGTTACTGGTTCGTTCAGTTAAAATAAATTCACTTGTTCTGCCTTACAGATACAAGAACAGAATGTCCTCTCATTTTCTCTTGGAGCCAGTAAACATAGTGTTACAGTGTATCAAAGTTAGAAACTAGAAGTAGATGTGAATATTAGTAAATTCAAAAATAAGACATGTTTCCAATTATACAATTTCAGATAATAGCATGGCTCCAAACAAAGCGCAAGTGTTTAGGGAAAGTAATAAAAACCTGAATTCTATTTTCTGCCTTCTATCTTAGTTCATGAATTTTTGTTAAAATGCAGTACCTCTCTGCACTGAGCATTTAATAATATAAGTATAGTATAACCCAACAATCACAGTGCAGCCCATGTTCTATAAGAAATAGTATCTCTGTGTCAGTCTTTCATTTGGTGGGCTCTGATAGATATCTGGAATGACAGCATAGCCAGAGCAACTGCCTGAAGATTGATGGAGAACTGCTAGCAAAATGGAAATTAACTCCATGGTGTGTTGATATGTGTGTGCTTTTAATAAGCACACAAATATCATGGAAGATTGACTGTTCATTTAGCTGACTATCCTGCAAAGGTGGTGTGGAAGAGTTACTGTATAATATGCAATGAAAAAATTCCAATATTTTTTGAGGTGGATAGTAGGAATAGTCAATGTAATTTTGAGACATGAGACATTTTTTTTCATGAGAAGACATTTTTGAAATTATATAAATAATGAGAATATATTTGACATATATTCATCTGTAGACCATTTTGGGTTAAATGCATCTACTGTAGAAATCAAAGTTAAGCTGTGTATGTATATTGGGCTGTTTACACATAGAAGTCTTGTATGATGGATCTACTTTTTATTTTCTTAAAGCCCTAAGATCAACAAAGAAGAATTATATGTACTGATAATGGAAGGAAGAAAATGTGCCAGCAGCTGACTGCTTCCCACACCCAGTTTGAAATGTTTATGAGTTATAGAGAAAGAACCACTGCAATCAACAAAAGTGTGCTCACTGCTATACATCCAGATGAAAAGTGAACGAAGCAGTGAGATACTTAGATATTTTATCTAGCACACACCAGGTTCTATTGATTCCCTCTTTATAGAGTTACTTTTGAGAGACAGGACTGATTTATCCAGGTTTCAGGATAAACAATTTATATCAGAATTTTGCTGTATGTGAACCTGTGTTATAATAAGACTATTTTGAAAATACCAAAATGTTTAAATGAATTATTCCACTATCATCTGTATTATTTTTAAATGTATTCACAGAACTTGAAAATTTAGTGATAAATTAGCTGTTGGGATTTTTGTTTTAAGTAATTGATAATAAGACATTTTTGTTGATTTTTAGATGAATATAATCTAATTTAACCTTTCAGCCTCCACAATACCCAATATGTTTAAAAGATATTGCTTCTCTTATGCCATCACTATACAAAAAAATCACATGCAAGACTTACAACTTAAGGAATTTTCACCTCTAGCTATTTTTCAGCTAAGCAAACTGTATGTGAATGTCAAGGACTGTTTTGCTGGTTTCAGCCTACTCCAAATGTATGTATGCAAAGTAGAAAAAAATTAAGTATTTCCAAATATACTTGTGTTTATATTAAGTATATCAAATATCTGAATGATTAACTGACTTTTTTACTTTTCTCCTGACTTTAAGGGTGATGCAAAATAACAGTACACTTTTAAAAAGAATATTGACTAAAGAGTCATTAATATTATAACATATTATTCTAGTTCCAAGTTTTACTCACTTATGAGGAGTACGAAGGTCAAGAGTCATTTCCTCAATATCAATTTTAATGTCAGAAGAGTTTGTATTTGGCAGTTTAATTTTAACCTGAAAGAGAAAATGAAAAGAAAAATACTGCTGTTTTGAAGAAGAGTTCATTTGAAGAGTGTAAGAAAATATGGGGAAATGAGAACTAATATTTATGAAACCCCAACTATATACCAGGCTATGACCATTCCTTATAACAATGTTGAGAAGCAGGGATTAATACCCCCATTTTACAGATGGGGAAACTGAGATACTGAGAAATTTAGTGAGTGGCCCAAGGGCAACTGTGGGCAATTTGGCAAGGTCTATCTGACTCCAAAGCTATACGGAAACACTTCGGTTACTTGCCTGTAACCTTCATTGTCTGAAGGTGTATACCAATGCACCTTCTAGAGTTGGGGGCCTTCAAATGCCTTTATATCAGTGGACACTTTGCATAAAATATGGTTAGTTTCTCATGTGGGGCGTGGTTTGGTGATGCCATCTTGTAGTCTCCTAGTATAAGCTCCCATACCACATTTCCTAGAGAAGTGTAGGAGTCCATAAAAGTTGTTAACATAACAAAAGAAAAATAACAATATGACTCCCCCCATAAAACAATGGGATGATTTATTGGTCTGGTTAAGATTTCACTTAAAAATGTGTCATCTCAATTACCACATCACCCAGCAATTCCACTCCTAGGTGTATACCCAAGAGCATTAAAAACAGTATTCAAACAAAAACATGTACCTAATGTTTTTGTTCACAGCATTATTTACAATAGCTGTGAATGAAAGGTGCAAACAACCCAAATGCGCATCAACTGATGAATGGATAGCCAAAATGTAGTACATACAATGGAATATTATTCAGCTACAAAAAGGAATGAAGTACTATTACATGGATGAACCTTGAAAACATTAAGCTAAGTGAAAAAAGCTAGGCACAAAAAGCCACATATTACAGGATTCTACTAATAGGAAATATCCAGAATCAGCAAATTAATAGAGACTGAAAACAGACTGGTGGTTGCCAGAAGCTGGGGAGAGAGAGAAAAGGAGTGACTGTTTAATGAGTATGGATTTCCTTTTGGGTTGATGAACATGCTCTGGAATTAGGTATTGGTGATGGTTGCACAACATTGTGAATATACTAAATGTCACTAATGGTAAATTTTATATTATGTGTATCTTGACAAAATATAAAATCTCATCTCTAACTCTAATTTAATTAATTCTCTCTTTGATAAAAGTTGATGATCTATCTACCTACCTACCTATCTTTCTGAGATGACATGGCATATGGCATATGGTTTCCATACACACAAAAAAACAACCTAAGGTTAAGGTAAATTATGAAGCCTTCTCTAAAATGAGGTAGAAGACTTGAATTATTGGACATCTGGTGATTTCAAAGCTGGAAGGGCAAGGGTAAAAGCAACATATCAAATAAGAAGTGGGAAAAATAAAATCCCTTGTAAGAAGCTTAAGGTAGGCAATAGTGTTTTTGCAGTATAATGTGGACCAATACATGTCCATGAGCTATATTTTACTTTATTAAATCTGTATATAAAAATATTTGTAAATAGAGTTGTAGAGATCCTACTATCAAAATATATCCTGTGGTTAATGTTTTCATTAAGCAAAGAATTATCTAACTGTATTTTTAAAATTCAGATCTTCACCAACATCAACATTCTCTGGAAGAGTCATTCCAGAAGATGATCAGCAAAAAACTTCAACAAAGATCCTGGTGCTGTTGCAGTTGTAGCTGCATTCATCCCACCGGTTCCTGGACTTGCCATTGGAATGAAGAAGGAGATATCTAAGCTGGCCTGTGCATACAGTAAAACAACAAATTTGACTGGATCTATACTGTCAGAACTCAACCAAGAATTAGGAGAAGTGCAAGTTGCAGTGCTCCAAAATCTTGCGACTATAGACTATCTACTGTTGAAAGAACATATGGGATGTGAACAGTTCCCAGGAATGTGTTGTTTTAATTTGTCTGATTTTTCTCAAAATATTCAAACTCAGTTAGACAATATCCATCATATCATTGATAATTTTTCACAAATGCCTAGGGTGCCTAACTGGTTTTCTTGGTTTCACTGGATATGGCTGGTAATTGTAGGTCTGCTTTGGTTATGTAGCTGTATTCCTATTATGTTAATGTGTGCATGCAATTTAATTAGTAATTTAAAACCTATACACGCTTATGTTACACTACAAGAAGATATGTCAAAGAAATAATCAATCTTCCCACGTTTTCTTCCGTCTGCTACTTCTATAGCTTCTCTTCTTCCTTCATAATTACAACCCCTAAGTAGAATTTGTGCCTCATATCGAAATTACCGAGTATCATAATTCTTCCAAGTGGTAAAGATACCTCAAGACAAATGCTCGGCATAGAAGCCACAGGGCATAAATCTGCAAAAAAGTAAAAAGCTAACCTTTTCAAACAATATTGCTTCTCTCTCACTTACCAACTTTACATTTCCCTGTATGGTCCCGGAAGATGACTGGTCAGCCAGAGACGGGTAAGATTCCTCAAGGGAGGAACAACCTAAGACAGGCACAGTTGCAGGGGGCCATCAGGTGAGAAATTGGGGATCAACAGAGGTGAGGCTTAGAACCTCACCCCCCCTGTTTTGAGAGAAATCTTCTGCATCTGTGGATGTTTTGTTGCCCTTGTTTAGCTTGGATTAATACTTAGTCTATAGGCACACACCCGATCTACATTTGCCCTCTTACAGCACTAAATTATGTTTTCTACCTTTATCTTCCATATACCTACCACTTCAGCATTTTATTAAAAAAAAATAATAATAATAATAATGGAGAAATGTGGGATTCACATATAAATCAAGTATAAAAATCAAACGAATAATCATAATTGACCTGATTGTTTATAGTTCATGATGTGTGATCAAAACTGAAAGTTTCTGTGATGACTGCCCTTGCACTGTTCAGCATGTAAGAACTTATTCACTATGTAAGAACTTGTTCATCATGTAAAAACTTGTTCGTTATGCTTCAGAAGATTGGAGACTGTTGAGAATTAGGCTTGGGGTTGATTAATGATTGTGCATTGAGTCTATACAGAATTTTATTGTTGTTAACAACCATATGATCAATAAATATGAGAGATGCCCTCTAAGATAAATAAATAAATAAATAAATAAATAAATAAAAATAAAACCAGGAGAGGGAGCACTGAACATTCTACTTCCATAAATCCTACAAAAATATATTTGAAAGATTTCTATTACAAATAAACTTTATTTCAACCACAGATGTATTAAATTACAATCTGCAGGAGATTAAGCATTTTCCAATTGCAGTCATAAATAAAACCTGTGAAACACCATCATCACTGGTCATGTTCTGTTTAGAAATCAAATATACTGCACAAAATTGACCAATGACCCTTTACGTCAATTAGCACTAAAATACATCAATATGTTTTTCTCTAATACTGCTTTAGTGCATACTGTATAGCCTTGCTACCCTGGGTCTAGAAGACATTTAATAAAACCTACCTCTCTGTTTGATTGCCTACAACTATAAGACTTTGTAGAAATTCTAAAATTTTAGCTTAAAATATTTAGCTCTTTATTTTATAAGTTTAACTACAATGTACCCTGGCTAGAAATGGATGGCTGGAGTATGAAGTTTTCCTGAAAAGGAAAAACAATGTAAATATCCATGGGAAAATCTTACAATAAGTTTCAGTTTACTATATTTAGATATGTCTACAAGAATAAAGTGGAATGGAAAGTAAAAAAATTCAGATCTTCATAATTAGAGATAAACTTTAAGTGAGGGAAATAGGACATTTCTCAGAGGTAGTGTTCAGTGCTCCACCTCAAAGTAAATGAGCATTCTATTGAACAAAGAAAGACCCATTTAATGGTAATAACTCATATCTGAGAGTTGAGTTGAGATGTTTTGTTGTAAGATGACTCATGTCATCTGGACCAAGGGATATGAATTTTTGGGTTTTTTTTAGTTTGAAATATTGAGATCTTTCAAGGTAAAAAATTATTTCCCCAGGGTTGAAATGACATTTGAGAAAGGAAAAAAAATTATGACTTACATGAAATTTACATAGAACTTTTGGGTAGAACTTTAAAGTGGTTCTTAAAATCATTTGCAACTCTAGTAAAGGATAGTTCAGAAACAACTCCCTAATTTTTCCTCTTGAGGAAATTAAAACTGTATAAAAATAGTTTCAGAAGAGGGACACGAAGGAACAAATTACGTGGAATGGTACACATTAAATATCTCATAAGACAGAACATTCAATGAGGAATCTTAACAGAAAAACTCCTTCTGAAACATGAATCAGACTTCTTTAGAAATACTTTTAAAGAATTTCTAGAAAATGCACACAGTTATTTATTGACTTCTAATTGTACCCAAGACCTAACTTGTCCAACATTAGTAAATACAGTCACTGACCAAGCAATTAAAAGGAACTGATGTTCCTCTTTTTACTTTGAAAGAATAAATCACATTAATAGGTAAACTAAGGAAAACTGCTAAAAATTTCAATGGGAAACTTTCAACCTTTTGGGAGCTCAAACTTTGGAGTTGAACTTGGGTTTGAATTCTGGTTCTGTTGCTTATTAGTTATCTATTGTTGTATAACCAAAACCAATTACACTCCCCTCCCCCAATTTAGAGCTCAAAACAATAAATATGTGTTATCTCACACATTTTCTATGGGTTAGGGATTTGGGTAGTTTTGGCTTACGGTCTAAACTGAGGTTTTAGTCAAGATATTGGCTGGAACTGTGCCATCTGAAGGCTTTATTGGGACTAGTGGATCTGCATCCAAGATGGCTCATTCACACAGCTGCTGGCAAGAGGCCTCATTTCTTCACCACATGGAGGGCTTAGGGCTGCTTGAGTATTCTCATGATGCAACAGCTATCTTCTCCCCAGACTGAATGATCCAAAAGAGGAAGGCAAAAGCAATGTTTTTTTTTTTTTTAACAGAGCCTCAGAAACTCTGTACCTTCATTTCTGTAATATCCTATTGGTCAGCCCTATTCAATGTGAGAAGGGACTGCACAAAGGAAAGAATTATCAAGAGGTGAGAATCACTGGGAGCCATCTTTTAGGCTGGCTACAACACTACCCATCACTAACTTCAGTTCAAATCTCTGAAAAGTAGCAGGAAAAAAGTCCACTAACTTATGGTTTGTGAGATCCTGTCTTCCAACTTTCAGCTTGTCTTCAAGCAAGCAGTCAAAACTACTTGATTAGTCTCTTTGGGAATTCACTTGGAGCCTTCTTGGAGGTGAAGGAGGTCAAATTGCTTAGAAATTGTTTTCATGGTCCTTCATTTATTTTCCTCTGTGTGTTGTAAGAGGGCTGGCTCAGTATACCAAAAGCTTTGGGGGAATCATTAATGTAGGATTATCATTTTGAGTTTTAACTTTCCTCTTTCCTTTCTGGTCCTTATGATAGATTTGTATGACACAATGGTTCCTAAATAAATAGTATTCCCATAATCTGTAAGTGATTAATGCAGGTTCCCTAGATCCTTGGATAGGCGTCAATGATCATATAAGATGTTTGAAAATTGAAATGAGGCCAACAGCAAGTGTTCAATGGAGATCATCTATTTTAGGTTTTCTCTTGAACTGTCACTTCCTGACTACCAGAACAAAAGAATAAATAAAACATCTTATATGTAACTTGGCCAGTCTACACTATTTACTGAAATTTTGGTGAAGCTTAAGACATACAAAAGGGTTTGGGCTGACACTTTGGAAGATACCCTTATTTATGAGTTCTAGGTATTGGAAAAATATTTTTATTTGACAGAAATACAGCAGTCACCCCCAATATATTTAATTCTTAGCAAAGAAGTTAAGACTATTTGAGTTTCCATTTGAAACTTAATATTGAGAAATTCTGATTAACAGAAAAAGTTGGGGTAGGTCTCATTGTGAATTGCTTCAGTGATTTAATTTCCCATTGTTTAACTATGGAAACACATGTGAGCTATTTTTTCCATTGCAGCCATACTAAGTATTTTATTAAAAATCTCATGAATACTAATAATGTTTAGGAAAATGAAAAAAATATAAAGGTGATAGACCCCTCACTTTGAAGTTACATAAATATTTATCTCTGAAGAATAAAAATACAGAGCTATGTGTTCTTCAAAACTAGGGCACAAAGCTAATATCTTTTTAAACTAATGGATACATTTTCTACAGTGTTACCATTTTGAAACATTCCAGGATTATACTGCCTTGCTTGTTTTATAAGATCATAGAAGCATGACTCTTCCCCTCTCACAGAAGTCAAGTGTAAGCTTAGCTCATTCTGGAGTAAGAAGACTCAACTAGAGGCCTCCATACTTCTGTGGGCACCCAGGCTCACCCCCAAACACTCACGGCCTCACCACCACTAGCTGTCTTGAGACTACCAACACTCAATTCATTATACTTTTATATCTATTTGCCAATCAACACAAGAAGCCTTAGACTCCCAAGTCCTTCCTTATCACCTAATAATTATCATCTGGGTCTTCATATCTCCTATTATGTTTCCATTTCCTACCCTTCACCAACTCACAAAACCCTTCCATTAAGTCCTCTGGAACATACAGTGAATCATCCTTAATCTCACAAGCCTCTTTGAATATTCTCTTCAACTTCTTAGTCTAACTAAATCTGGATCTCTCTTGATGACACTGCTTCCCTTATAGTCTTCTTGCTTGTACCTGTTTCTTCTTATATATCCCATCCCCTTTATATCACTGAGCCTGCTCCTTTCCTCCAGCTTTTTAAAATAAATCTCATGTCTTCACACTATGTCACCAATTACCCTCCTTATTGCAATCATCTACCAATTCCTGGGGTACACTCCTACCCCAATTTCTCTAAGAATAGTTCTTTGTTCTCTATTGGTATTTCTAACATTAACTTCTATCTTAAATCTTGGTGACTTAAATATCCACTTAGTTAACCTTTCTATCATTGTGGCCTCTCCTCCGCATCTCCTTCAAATCTTTGCACAGATATTGCCTTCTCAGTGAAGCCTTCCCTGACCACACTATTTAAAATTGTAGCCATTACCAATCCTAGTACTCCCTATCATTTCCCCTTGCTCTTTTCCCCTTCAAATCATTTATCACCTTCCAATGTAAAGTATATGCATTTATATTGTTATTTCTCCCACTAGATGGTATGCTCTGTGAGGGTGGTGATATCTGTGTTTTGTTGACTATATCTTCAGTGCTTGAAACAGTATCTGGTACATCATAGGCACTCAATAAAAATTTGTTGAGTGAATTAATAAAAGAATGAATGCAAAAATGGGCCAATATTAAGAAATTTAATATAATTTACCAAAAGATCAAAACTAAAAATATCATATGATCTCCACAAATGTTAAAAGGGCATTTGATCAAATTCATCATCCATTCTTGCTTAGAACTCTAAATAAAATCAGAATGGATTAGTTCCCTAATATATAACCCAAAAGTCAGTATATGAATGCATAGCTGAATGAGGTAACACTAGAAACATCCTAATTAAAGTAAGAAATAAGAATGACCAATATTTGCCACTGTTAAGTAATGTAGTTCTGGGGATACTAACTGATGCAACTAAATAAGAAAGAAACAGGATGTAAAATTATCATTATCTGAGGGAAGAACATTCCAGGTGGAATGAACAGGAAGGAATCAGGAAGTAAGTGGACATATTGAAGAATCAGAAAGAAGGCCAGAGTGGCTAGAACATAAAGAACATGGAAGAAAATGTGGCATCAGGTGAAACTGAAAAAGTAGATAAGGGTTAGATCATATAGAGCCTTATAGGTCAAGATAAGGAGTTTGGATTTTGTTCTAAGTGCTATAGAAAGCTGTTGAGGGTTGTGAGTAAAGAAGTGGTGTGATCTGATTTACTTTTTAAAAAGGATCACTCTGGAAACTGTGTCAAGGCTGCCAGGAAACAAGGAAGATGAGTCAGGAGGGAATCATAATGAGAGATGATGGTTTTTGTGGTAGTAATGAAAATTAGATGGATTTAGACTAAATTTTGAAAATAGAGCCAATAAGACTTGCTGATGGACTGCGTATGTGGTGTAAAGGAAAGAGGAATGAGGGATGATTTAGGTTTTTAGCTTATGCTTTTGGGTGAATGTTGTTGTCATTTCCTGAGATGAGAAAGACCAATGAGAAAGAGGTTTGGGGAAGACAAGAGTTCCATTTTAGACATACTAGATTTGAGTTGCCCATTAAACACCTTGGAGATATCAAGTAAGGAGTTGGTGTTATGAATCTGAAGCTCTTGGGTGAGGTAAAGACTGGAGAGATAAATGGTACTTAAAGCCAGGTGACTAGATGGAAAGAGAATAGAGAAGAAAAGACATAAGTCTTTTTCAGAGATCTAGAGAACTTCAGACAGGAGAGTAAGAGCCACTGATTTGGGACCAAAGGAGATGAGGAATGCCCAGTGATTTTAGAGGAAAATCAGGAGAGCGGGGTCATTAAAGTAAATCCCATGACTACTTTTTTATTATTTATTCATTAGCTCTAGTGATACACAGAAGGCACTCAATAAATATTATGTAAGTAAATGAATGGATTCTTGTCCAAGTAAAAAGAATTCTTAAGCCTCCTATCCTAAAAAAGAAAATCCCTAAATCTCCCCTCCTCTGTCTAAATCATCTCCTCTGTCTCCCCTCTACCCCTTCACTGCTAAACTTCCTCAAAGAACAATCTATTTGCTGCCTTCTCTTCCTCACTTCCTGTTCACTTTTCAGCTTTCTTCAATCTGATGCTGGCACCTTCCACACTACAGAAGCTGTTCTATTCTAAGGGTCACCAAAGACTTAATGAATCTAAACGTTACTTCCGAACTCTAATCCTTCTGTACTTCTCTACAGCAGCAGACATTATTATCCCCCATCTCTGAATATCCTTCTCAGTTCCTCTTCCTTTATCTATCCATTAAATACTGGCCTTTTCTAGGGTCAATCTGTGAATCTGCTTGCATGGATTCAGAAATTTCTGCCAGGTCTCGTTCAAGAATTCCAGATCACATGATTCAGATATTTTGACATCATCAAAGTGTAAACTTACTGATTTTTTATTACCAAGTAGTATGTATAAGACATTTTCCACCCTTGTTTCAACAATGACCTTAAGTCCATTCAAACTCTTTCTCCTCCACCTTTTCAATCTCTCTCTTTCTCTTTCTCTCTCTATCTCCCTCTCTCTCTCTTTCTCTATCTATCTATCACTGTCATTATGGGGGACTTTATTTTCAACTTTACTAATTTAAAATTTTTAATATATATAACTTTCATAATCAGAAATACATTGTCTATACAATTAGATTAGCTTCTTTCATTCCCCTACCATCTTTATGAAAGAATGTTATGACATTAACTATAAATGTATGTATATTACTGAGACAGCTATTAGAAATTTAATTGAAAAGAAAGAAATTTAATTGGAGGTTTACTGTGCTGCCTGAAGCTGATATTAAGGAATTGTATTACAGCTCAAATATCCTTCTCCCTGACACACAATCTGATATATAACCAATGAAATAAGATTAGCATAATCAGAAAGTCTACCAAAAAAAGTTGTCTATCCTCTAGAATTTTAAATGGAAAGAGAATCCATTCCTTTATCAAAAGTCAAATCTATTTATTCATTAAAAGTAAATGAAAATGACTTTTTTAACCTTAAGAGAAAAATCAACATTTGAGAAGCAGATCATTCAAGAAACAAGTAAATTCTCAGAGGAATGGCAGACACTGCTCAGAGTGATTGATAGCCCTTTCTGTGATAAATACGTGTGATAAACATGTGACTCATAGTTGTGTCTGCCAGATGCTGACTGACTCCTATCCCATCCCTGACTCTCACCTCATTCTCGGTGAGACTTAGAGATGAAGTAAGGCTCATATCCTAGTGGCAATGAAAAAAAAAAACTGGCTTAATGGCTTGTTTTCTACCCTCACATCAGACTGTCCCCTTATCAATACAGGTCTATTAAAGAAAGATCACCAAAATATTAAGTATGCATTCCAGCTCAAAAAAGAATATCAAGTTACCTGCAGGCTACTTACCCCTTCTGCTAGAACAAACAATGGGTCATTTTGCAGAAAATCAATAACCCTAGCCCTATTCATTTTTGGATTTTAGACATAGTCTGCTGTTCAGTACCCATGGGCAAAAATGGGAATACACTGACCTACTTCCCCACTGTATCCTCCCCCTTTCTGCCACAAATACTAGTCCAGTGGGAAAGCCAGGCAATCTCCCTACATAGTTTTGATACATGAAATTATTTTTCCCACACTCCCCAACTCGCACCCAAACAGGGCTTCAGTCAGCCCTGTTATCAGAGTAGGCAGATTCCCATTCTTTGTTACCTTTATTCTTTTTGGCTTCTGCCATCATCATTGTTCATATACCTAAAGCCTGCCACAATCCCAACCTCGCTTCACTGATGTGATTCCTCTTGGTTTTCAATACCTAGCCTGGAACTAGAGTGAAAATTTACAATGCCTTTGTCTGAACAGTCTCTGGTTATTGACCCATCCCAAGAGCTACTGTTTCTGTCCCCATTTAGTCCCATTTCTGAGAGTTTCCTAGTATCCATCTCAACACCCTCCCCTCTCTAAACATACACATGCTACACAAAATGAAGTACTACTTCAGTCCAAGCCTGATGCAAAGCCAGCACTCTGTGGTAGTATATTCTAATCCCTGCAGAGAGCAAACACCAACTCTGAAAATCAACATCTCCACTCTGTCTTTGAGTTCCACATAGATTTGTATTTCTAACAGCCTACTTGACACTTACAATGAGATTTCCTACAGGCACTTCAAACTCAATATAGCAAAAACTGAATATTTTTCCCCCTAGAACTTTGACTTCTTTTTTTTGCATACTATATCTGATCCCCACAACACACACTCAGCCACCCTTTGTTTACTCTTATTCCAAAAGTAATAGATGGTAATTGTAAAAAAGGAATATTCAGATGAGCAAAAAGAAATAAAACCCATCTCTAAGACTACTACCAGAGGTAAACCACTTCACATTCCCATATCTTGATTAAAGCCATCACCTAGTCGCACTCACCTTGTCACCCAAGCTAGAAATCTGACTCCGTTTCTCCTTTACATATCACACTTGATGACTTTCTAAATCCTATCAGCACTACCTCCAAAATGTCTACTGAAGGCATTCTTTTCTATCCTCACTACCACAGTCCAGGCTCTTCTCTCACCTGAACAGGTGCAATTGTCTTTCAAGTGGTTTTCCTACCACCAGTCTCCCAAATTCACATTTGCCTCCTACCAGAATCTCCACCAAATTCTCCATCACAATCTGCCACTGGAGTTGGTCTGAAATTCTCTTTTAAGCATTTAACTCACCTGCTTTAAAGCAGTTAATGACTCTGATGCCTACAAAATAAAGTTCAAATTTCATGGTCTTAGTCTGCTCTGGCTGCCATAACAAAATGCAATAGACTGGAATTCTGAGTATGCCAGATATACCAGCATGGTCGGTTTCTGTTGAGAGTTCTCTTCCTGGCTTGTAGATGGCTGTCTTCTTGCTGAGCACACACATGGCTGGGAGAGAGAGCAAGCAGAACAAGCTCTCTGGTGTTGCTTGGTATAAGGCACTAATATTATCATGAGGGCCCCACCTTGTGAACTCATCTGTACCTAATTACCTCCCAAAGGCTCCATTTCCAAATACCATCACACTGGGGGTTAGGGCTTCAACATATGAATTTGGGGGGGAAACAGTTCAGTCCATAGTATATGGTATGACATTCAAGGGCTTTTACAGCTAGCTCTAAGTTGCCTATTCTGTTATTATTCCACGCCAGTGCATTCTGGGGCTCCAAGAACATCACAAACAGTTCTCAAAACACATCATGTACTTTCATAGCACTATGCCTTTGTTCATGCTGTTCACTCCACTCAGACAGCTTTCCCTCCCTGACATACTATTATGTCCTTCAAATGTCCAGGTCAAATGCCAACTGTATTGAGAAGTTGGCTTGGACTTCCTCCTCATTGTGCCCTTATCACTTTGCACCTACTTCTATCAAATTCAAATCGCCTGGATTTAACCTGTCATTCGGCCAGGTTTAAATGTGTGACCTTAAGCAAGTTACTTAACTTATTTGTGCTTCAGGAACCTCACTTGTAAAATGGGGATAATAGCACTTATTTCATGGGGTTGGTGTGAGGATTAATGAGTCACTAAGTGCCAAGGTCTTTGAGAAATGCCTGGCACATAGTAAGCATTATATAAACTATTTGCTATTATTATTATTATATCATGTTGAGTGAAAACAATCAGGATAAAAACTTTTATTCGTAGACTGTAAATGTAGAGAAATGGTTCCACTATGTCACTCTGGTGACCTTGCTCTATCCACATAGACCACATAGGAAAGGCTCAGTTGCAATCTGCCCCAGGTCTTGGCAGAACATCCGGTGATCCTCCTAGAACACAGGAGGAGAGGCAGTCTTGTGAGAAGTTGCCTCAAGGCTGTTAATTATCTGTTTTTCTACCTTGTGGGAGGCCCCTAATCTTGAGGGAAGTTGCCATGAGGCAGTTTCTCATCCTTTTCCCTGGTTCCAGTAAGGCATAGAACTTTCTGCCTCCCTCCCCTTGGGTATAGATGCAGACTACACAATAGCAGTCTGGAGCTGGTCTTCAGCAAGAGTGTCCCACCGCTCATGTCATCTGTCATCTAGTCCCTTTAGTTCAGTATCATCCTATGGGGCAAAGGGACACCAGGAGCTGATACCATGATGATCTTGTCTTTGCTGTCTATGTATGTAATACACTGTATCCATTTGGGCTCATTGTTTCCCTTTTGGATGGATCTATAAAAGTCTGTGCTGTTGCTTATGGGTGGCTTCATATCTTGATAGTAAGCTCCTTGAAAGGAGAAGCTTATCTATTTTGTTTAACACAATATATATAACAAGTATCTGGACTATAGTAAGTGCTCAGTATTTGTTGAATTTTAAAAATCATAGTAAACAATGATAAATATGTATTCAAGGATATATAGTCGAGGATATATCAAACCTATTATAGTGGGAACCTTGTGAGGAGGGATGGAGAGTATAGAGGATGAAAGAGAAAATAAAACAAAACAAAACAAGACAGGGCACTCTACTCATGAGGTTTAAAGAAAAACATATACATGTCACTTAGGAGGCAAAGCGTCTAGCTCTCTTATTATTCTTTCATTAATTTATATAGTATTTGATGCCTTGTAAGCTTGACCTTATTTTTTCAACTGTCATATAAGAAGGAAAAGCTAGATGAGCATCTTTTAAACTGCGTTCCAAGAGCCTCTTCTCCTAGGAGCTGCCTCATACATGGGTGGTAGTACCCTTTTAACCAAGGCAGTGCTACTTATGTGTTTTATATGTTAGCCTTGCTCATAAAATTTTGCTTGAAGAAAACGGTTGGCAGCTAAAAACGAAACAAAGCAAACCTGCAAACCACTGGCCTAGTTCTCCTTTTAAAATTAATATACAGCATGATGACTCTAGTTAATAATACTCTATTGAGTACTAGGAATTTTCTAAGAGTAGATTTCATGTGCTCTCACCACACACACACACAAATGCTAATTATGTGGAGATGATATGTTAATGAGCTTGATAGTAGTAATCATTTCACTAGATATATGCATATCAAGTCATCATGTTGTACACTTTAAATATACATAATTTTTATTAAAAAAATAAAATGCCAAATATAGATGAAGGCAAGGGAAGCTCAGTAGCTGCCAACTCAGGAGTAGAGCAGCAGGCAGAGAATTTGAATAATGGAGCTCTTCAGGTTGTGGTTAGGAAAGAATAGAAGGTTTGCCAAAGACATATGTATTCCTAACTTAGAATTATGTTTAGGAAAATCACTTTGATTGAGGACTAATAAATGTTGCTTTCTTATTTGGAGTCTGGGGAGGGTGAAGGAAAGGGTGGTCCTTGTGAATTTTTAAACTCCAAATCACTCTTTATACTTAAGCTAATTGTTTGTGCTTCTAGTATGCAGAGGTATTTTTCTTTAAGTCTCTGGGTTGGATTATTACTTATAGACCAGGTCCAGGGCCCAAATAACATCATTTAGCTAATTCTAAGATGCCATGTTTCCCCTATTTTAATGTTTCTGATATGGGAATGCACCTCACAATCAATGCATATGTTTAATGCAGTCATACTCCTATTTTTCCTTTGTTATAAAATGGCACATCTACAGTTTGATTATGTCTTAGATTTGAGAAAATGCCATATTATCAACAGAAATAATAAGCTTCTAAATTTAAGCAAAAAATACTTGATATGGGGTCAACAACCTGTTTAGTTAGAATCTTACCAGAGGGGTTATGCAGTGATAATGGATGTCATCATTAATATGCCTACAGGATAAAATTCAAGCTACAAATCAGGGCTTTTTTTTTCTTTTTTGAGAGTCAGTTTACAAGTATACCAGGGCCAACAATTACTCTTTATTATCCAAATAAGCCATGTTAGTTCATGCCTGGGTACTTTTCCACCCTTACCTCTGCTTGGAATGCCTTTCTTGGAATGTTGTCAACTGGAGAAATCCTGTCCAACCAGCATTGATCCCTTTCTGCTTTATGTCACTATGTACCTGGTATATGTCTCTAAATATGCACTGACTATACTGAACTGCAATGATTTCTTAGGTGTTCATCTCCTTTATTGCAAATTCCTTGAGGGTAGTTAACTGTTTCTTATTTATCTTTGTATCCCTAGTACTTAGGACAGTACCTGGTACACAATAGTACTCACTAAATATTTAAAGATTGAATATATGAAGAAAAATAGCAGTACACATGAGGTAAAGTGCCAAAGCACTGACAAATACTTCATTTGCTGCTGCCATTCAGTGGTGTCCATGCCTTATCCAAACTCTCTGAACTCTTGGCAGACTTAAAATTGTCAACACTGAGTTTAATTGTTAATAATAAAATCAGTTCATTTATGTTAGTTCTGTCTCCCCAATCAATTATAAATTTATTAGAGGGAGGAATTAAGTCTCCTGTATATCCTTGCTGAGTTTTAGATGAATTCTATCTTCCTACTCTGAGGTATGATTTAGTTTTCAAGATTCTTTATTCAAGATACCTTTTTTATTAAGATGAGTAGCAAGCTGCATGAGAGAAATGGAAAGGCTCACAGTTTTGTTTATTTAGGGCCTGAATTTCTCCAGAGTTTAGAGCAATCCTCAACACTAGGTATCAGAAACATATTTTTACAGTAATTTAAGAGAGAGGAGTTTGAATATCACTGGTAAAACCTTGGGAGCTAATTACTTCAAGATCACTTGAAACTTTAACTCATTAGAGTCTCAAAAATCTTCTGTGGTACTTAAAGTCACCATTCCCATTATGTTATTTGATTCAATTGAGTATCTTAGTTTTGCTAATAAGAGAAAACCTGAAGTTCACACAGAAGACAGACTCCATTTATCATGTGCTTAAGAAAAAAACATTAAGCATCTCCTATGCACAGCTCAGAGCTCTAAACTGTAGAGTATTGTAAGACAAGGAGGGGATAAAATAGATGCACGGAACTTGACCTCAAAAAATAAATTCTTAACACTGTACCGTTGTATGTTGCCAAAATGAGATGCATTCTACATTCTTGGGTAGGCTCAGACTTTTCAGTAAGATCATTATGAGGCTCAAATAAGCAAAAGTAAGGTGGTTTCATTGTTATCATTGGTGTTGCTATCGTTATTATGCACAAACAGTGACTTGGCAAAGAATGCTCTCCAACATCCTATAGTGTCATTCAGATAAGGGAACCAAGTAACATTTTAGATGTCTTTTTAGAGTTTTAAGTCAGAAGTTCAGACCCAAAATTAAGAAAAATATCCCCTTTTAAATCCCCCAGTGTAAGCTGAGTCATTAAAAGAAATATAAATATGAGATGAGACAGATGCAGGAAAGGAAATATTTCATTCTGATTGCCTGCCAACTGATCAGAAGTTAATAGCCAATCAGATGACATGCATGGGACAGAACTAGGATGAAAGAAAATTTAGTACAATTGGACTGGGCAGTTTTGATAAGACCAGAAATAGTGTATTATGTCATGTGATTCTATTATGTTTATTTGTAAATCTTCACCACATGTGTGAACAGTTTGTTTTAACATGTTTACCAAGTTTAAATTGCTTATCCCATTATTCCTTTAGTATCTGAAACACAGCAACCACTATTTTTTGAAGAGTTTACAGCATTGCCTATATGATATATTATATAGCAATTGTCAGTCAATTTGGTTGTAATGGTCATATGAAATAGGGAAGAAGAGAGAGGCTTACCACTAGCTCGTCACAACATGCTGTTGAAGAGTCCTTTCTCGAAAATCCGAGGTATACATTCTCAGTTCCCACCTGCTGTTTGAATATAATCTCAAACCTGAAAGAAAAGAAAGTCAGTGATAGATTGAAATGAAAAAGCATTTTCTTGTCACAGAGCAGAAAACTAGGAATTTATGGGGACATGCTATTACAAAAAATAAAAGGGCCAAATAAATAAAGTACTGGCAGTTTTTCAGGCATGTAGCAGAACACAAAGGAATAGAAATTCAGTCAAAAATACCTAACACTGTAAAGTAGGCTTTATATTGTCTATACTTCTTTTCTAAGAATAAAGTATACCTCTTTTGAGCTATACAAATAAAATGGATTGAGGGAACTTCTAATAAGATTCTAATAAGATTAAAAGCAGAAAAAAAAGGAAGGTCCTTTTCTGAAAAACAGTAACTCAGAAGAATAGTGGGCTCATAACCCAGGGTTTGTTTGATGAATAACTCTCCTCTGCTGAATTTAAGCCACAGAATAGAGTTAGAAAATCCAAGTTTAGTACTGTTTTTATCACTGACTGTGTGACCTTGGTCAAGTCACAGACTCTTGGGGTCTTGGCTTCCAGATCTGCACAATGTATGGGAGGGTGTAGGTTTGAACTAAATGATCTCTGTGGTCTTTTACACCACTAAGATTCTGCATATAGAAATACTGGTAATGCAGTTAGCACAGTTACAGTGTTTAGAATCTAGTCCTACAGAATTCTCAGTTCAATGAAAGACCCCTGGTATTTCTCCTCACACATGACAATTCACAAATCTTTCCTTGCTCCCAAATGTGGGCCCCTAAGGATAGAATGGTTTATAGAAGTACCCAGCCATAATGTACCCTGTCTTTTTGGGTGGAATGAAGTAAGCAAACATTTACAAATGATCCTTTCTATTGAATTCCACCCTAATGAAGAAATAGCAAATCTCTGGATAGGAAGACTGAAAGACTACATTGAACTTCTGACCACTTGCAAACAGGAATGCCCAGGAATGAAAAAGGGATTTCTTCTGAGTTTGAACAGGACTGACAACAAGTAGCTATTAGATATTGGCCACTTTTTTCTCAATACACTATAGCATCTACCAGGTATTAACAAAGGTGAAGCCAGGTTAAAATAAAACAGAAAGGTATTGGTCCATAATCCCATGACTCCCAAATGGATTTGCTCTAGCTGCTGTTCTTTGCCTCATCTCCAGATGCAATTTTCCAACTGCCTACTATATACGTTTGCCTGGATATCCCAAAGGCACCTTGTGGCCCACACATCCAAAACCAAACTCACTGCTTCCCGTGGCTTATGTTCCCAACTGCAGTTAATGGCTTCATTATTCACCGAGTCACCCAAGCTGGTAACCTCGACATCATTGATACTTTCCACTCATTCATTATATCTAATCAAATGCCAAATCTTCCTTGAAAACTCTCTTGGATAAAGACCCTCATACTTCTCCTCGAGATCAGTGACTTAGCTCAGGCCCTTATTATTTTTTATTTGGTCACTTGTGATTCTTTTGTGGACTGCCTGTTCACATTCCTTACCCATTGCAACATTTTAAAATGTGTTTGCATAAAATAAAGATTTTAAAAGTTTTATAAAGCAATTTTCTTCACATCCTGGAGTTCTTAATCGTTTAAAGCTTTTGTAGATGTTCTTTCTACAGAACATCAAACATCAAGATGAAAAATGAAAATTTACTCAAATTTGGAGCTTGCCACATATGGATATTTGACATTCATTATACAATATGACAAATGAGTGACTTAATTCTTACCTTTCATATGGATGTGGGGCATTGTATAAACATAACCTAAGATTACTCTCTTCATTCTTAAGATGCAGACAGAAATGTTTTAAAATCCCTTTTATTTTTTTTAATGACTTTTATGGTTTTTTGACATTGTTTATTTGAAAGCTGGATACTTTTTTCCAGTTAATTATCTGCAGTCTCCCACTGATTGATTCTATTTTCAGAACTGATGTAGAAGACAGAAGCATGGATTTTTTTTAAAGCATTGGACACAGTTTCATAGTCAGAATTAGAAAAACTGTTGGATCACTTGCCACAGAACTCTTCAAGAATTTATAAAGTACATAGTTAAGTAAATATTGCCTTTATATTTGAATGCTAAAATTATGTTTATATTAAATCTAAATTTAACATATATTTAATATATATAACAATGTATATATGTTAAAGAATAGCTTTAAATATATGCTATTCTAGATATTCAATCAAGATTTTATTTTAAAATACACATATTAAAGCTTAGTGTAGTTAACCATTAATTTCAACTATATATATAAACATACTTTACATTCTTAGAAGTATGAGTGATTTATTTTATCAGAATGAAAGGTTTTTTATGATAATAATTTAAAATTTCATATTTACAATTCCTATTGAGAAAGCTACAAAGCAAGGCTTCAATCTTGCTTGCAAAATATACTAAACATAAGGCTAAAATAGTAACAAGTCCAGGTAATAATTGATAATTGGAGTGGAAACAGCTTTCTACTGAAATTGGGGAACATTAAGTAATTAAAAGTAGATATTTGACACATAAACATGTTATAATAATTTAGTTTGTATGAATGCTTATAATTTAATGGTAAGTTTTTTTCCCACTGTTAATTCTACATAATACACCTGACATTAAATATAAATTTATAATGGAAATGACAGTATTTTTCATTTCTTGTTAGATAATAACTGAAAGGAAGGTGTTATGTCTTACTATTTGTTTCTGCTCTAGAAGGGAAAAAATCATCAATTACACATGCCTTCTGTGTGTTACTTTAGTTTAATTTTTTATGTGGAAGAAGTAAATTTATGAATCTTGTCAAAAATAGAATAGTATCAGAGGACACACCTAACTTAACCCCCTAAACATTCCTGGCTTCATCTGACTTACTCGGGTAGTTCTCTAACATCCCATATGTCATCGTGCTCTTCCCCCTCGGGAACTTCTCCTGGGTTCCAGATGTCCTTGTTATTTTCATCATCGGTTTTAAGGTTGGCTGTGAAGGAAGGGAAGATCAAGCTGAACCTGTTGCCTGTTTCCCCCCTCAGAATTACTCCTGTTCTTCCTCACACTCAATTTGGGATCACTGAAGTAAAGCATTTCTATCTGTAACTACTGGCTTGCTTTTTGGTCAAAACAAACTAAATTAGTAACAACTGACTTGAAAATTTTCAATCAATACACAAGCAATACATTGTAGAATTGCAGTAATAATTGTAGAAAATTTGGAAAAGACATATAAACAAAAAGAAGAAATAAAATAATCTACAATCTAACTACCTGGAGATTACCAATGATAGCATTCTGGTGTATGTCTTTCCAATCTCTCTCTCTCTCGCTCTCTCTCTATATGTATATGTGCATATATACACACACACACATATATAACATATATAAATATTTAATATGTAAAATAACATCACATATAAAGTATATATTATATATAACACATATATGTAAAGAAATACACATATTTTCAGAAACACACATAGGATCACATATAAAATGTCTATATAAAATAACAAGTCAAACATAGAATCAATATGGTTTGGGTAGAAGTGTCTTGTCTTGCATTGTGTTTTACTATATGGAAAGTCTTTGATACCTTTTCCATGCAAGCAGGACATAATTCTTAAAAAATACTATCAGTTAAAGAAACTGAAAACAGTAGATACAATGATCATTTTTTAATCCAGTATTTTCCTCATGTAGATGTGAGCTTTAAAGAAAATCTCTCACTTGTCTTTTATGTGGACTGAACATGTGCCTGGATTTCCACATGTTATCTTTAAATGTTTAAAAGTAGATTAGGGATGTAAAAACCCAGCTTACAATTGTTTGACTATTGGGACAGCAAATGGAGACCCACATTAGGTACAGAACATTATTTAAGTCTTTTTAAGCATCCCCAGAGACGCATCTGGCTGGAAGGTTTTCAGTTCTGCCAATTCTTTCAAAATTATCTGCCTCTACCTAGTATGGGCTTTGTAAAGTCTAATTACAGATTTATAGGTAACATTTTATATATGACTCATTGTTCTCAGAATTTAGAGTTTATTAGATCTACATTATCAGAAATACAGGCAGCACAGAAATACATCCAAATTTGAACTAGTCTTTCATGCAGTGAATGTCTCTTGAATAAGGCAAATAGACTCCTGAGTATGTAGAGCAATAACTGAAATTTTAAACAATCCTCAGACCTCTTTTTAGCCATTATTTAAACATTTTTCCAGATAAGACCTTTTACAGTTAGCTAAGTTGATGAAGGAACTTCACTTCCTTTCTCTGCCTACCCTCTGGTAATTGTGACCATGATGACCGATGGAACTGGAGCCTTCTATATTTTTAAAGATGTGTAAAATGTTCGACTCTGTGAAAATGTATAAGCCAAAATGCTGGGAAAACACCCCCCAAAATATTTGCTCTTGTTTACTGGATGTGTGACTATATAAGTCATCACATGGGCTTTAATTTATAAACATTTCAATGTAAGATAAAATTTCATAATTTTTTGTTTTGGTGTGGTCTGCAAAAACTATTAGCTCAAAGGGGACAGAAACCTCCTTTATTTTGATTTTCATCATAGTCTCAGGGATGATCATATTGCCTGGTATATAATAGGCTCTCAATATTTACTGAATTAATGAATGAATTCTGTGAAATTGCCAGAATATAGCAGGGTAGATAGTGAAGAAGCTAAGCACCCTGGTAATTAGACCCTAAGTAATAAAAAAGTTATTTAACCATACATGATTTTCTTGGTCTTCTCTCTCAGGAAATATGCCAAAAAATGTGAATAATTCAAGGCAAATTAATTTCCATTACTAGAAAAATTACTTACTGCAACATTAGAGTAAAAGCAGCATCTTTATATGTAAATGGCTGTTCATGATTTCCTCAACCATTTGAATTCACCTTTAATAAGTGTTAATGTTAGTTATTACTCTCCCTATAATTTTACTCCCAAAGAAAAGATTGTAGTGATTATATTGATCTATATACTTTACTAAGTAAATGCTTTATTACCTGTGACAGTTTCTATTTTTGGTGGTCCAATATTCCCAGGACCCATGGCTCCAACAGCAGATGAGCAATGTGCCTGGGAGAGAAGAAAAAAAGCCCAATATTCTGTAATTACACATGTATATTTATATGACCAATAATACTTTAAATTTGACAAGCTTTCCATCTAAAATTTCATAGCACTTCCTACTTTAATTACTGATCATTATTATACAACAGAGAGACAGATGTCAAGTATTATTTTGAATGTGTTTTCCTTGTCCTTTCAAAAACGTATTTGGTTTAATAGACCCTAAGGCACAATTGGTCTTTGATCAGACTAAATCCCCAGTTCCAGCACAGCGAATCATGTATTCCTAGGGATAGGGGAATGAGCCACATTAATCTCTTTGAAGGTTAGAACCAAGTTTTAGGGTAAGGGCATTGACACCTTTGGGTTTTGGCAGTGTGTGGTCATAGTCAGATGGGGGAAAGTTTGGGAAAGTATAGGTAAGTTTTATAGAAGTAAATACAAACCACTAAATAAAATCTAAGTATTTAGACATCAAGTAGCTCATTCAAAAGTCCTGGTAACAGCTTTTCCTTCTTTCCACTGAGTGTGAGTCACTTCCTCATCCTACCACCTTACGACACTGAACTAGCAGATTTAAACAGCAACTCCAAATTAACAGTGTCATATACATGCTGAATGACTTTAGTTTTCATACAAGTTCAAATTTATTTTGCCATCTTCTGCACAGGATTGCCCCTAACTCACCACTACAGGAAGAGTTTTCCCTTTTCCAACTAAGAATTACACATATTACACCATCAGTATAGTGGCAACCTCATTGGTTCCTCTCAGGGGTTCTTTGATACTTCAAGAAAATCCCAATTTTTTACTAATTATTCTTGCTGTCAGACTCTGCAGCTCCAATTCACTCCATTGCTGGCAGTCAAAAAATTGTTACCTTGTTGGATCTTGTCAAACAACACCTCTAGCTCTCCTTTCTCAGGTCCCTGCCCCTACCTCCCAAGACTTTAGACATGTATAAAAGTTATAATGTCCTGTTTAGGCAAGAGGAATAGTGTCTGTCCTTGAAAGCTGGTGGAAAAGCTCACTTGTGTCTTTATTATGCTAAACTATTCCAACAGCTATAAATCAGCAATTAATCTATAACATCTCAACTGAGATTTCTGAGATGGTTAACTAACTATTCCTTTCCTAAAGGTGCTTCAAAAGTGCTCGGTATCTAGTTAAGGTGTTACAGGCATTTTGGTGTGAAAATCCCAAGATAATATTCTGTACCTTTTTTTCTTTTTAATCACTAAGGTCACATGAACTTGTAGTGCTTTTCTTAAGTTATTAATCACCAGAATACTAATAGTCAATCAGGATAAAGCATTTCTTGGGACATGAGAGCCTCTTGTTTTGTTGAGTGCCTCCTTCCATGGAAAATTAAAATCCATAGAAATAAAAATGTAAACATTCTGGACAAAAATTGGTGTGCTGTCTGTGGACAGTGATAATTGGGTTAGTATATCAGAACAGTGGAGGAGTTTCAGTTTATTAACTTAATGAAAATAACTGATTAAAAATAAAAGTTTCAAGTGAAAAGATGGTTCAGGATAATAAAAACATTAAAAACCATCTGGCAATTGTTTTCAATAGGAATATCATTCCAGCCTTTACCATGAATCCACAACCAATTATCTGAACAATTTATCATTGCAATTCACACCCTTTGCAATATGTAAGAGAGCTAGAACATCCTTACTACAATATCAGTGAAGAGTGTCTTAAGATCCCCCTGTGAGTTTAAAAAACAACGGGCCCTCTCTTCTCAGTTGCCTAGATTCTTAACAATTACTGGTGGGGATACTGTAAATAAACCAATAGTGTATGCTATTGCTCTAATGCTGTTTTCAGAGAGTGTATTTTTAAAAACACATCATTCTTGTACTCATTCTGCAGTTCCCAAGATTAATACACGTTAAAAAATGAAGTCATTCCTCTCCTGGAAAACTTAATAGCTCATTAGAAACATTAATTTTTCTCCCATAGTTCTGATACTCCAATTCTATATCCTCTAATGATATCTGTTTCTGCAGTGTTTGAATGACCGATTATCTCAAAACTGCATAATACTGATATACAGAATCATACACTATTATAGTAATTTTCCTCTATAAATTGTACAATTTGGTAAAATGATCCTATTCTCCTAAGCACTCATCTTTCACCTAGAAACACCTCTAAATGCAAATAAACACCTCCATACATAAACACCAAAGGGAATGGGCTTTGTAACCAGGGTAATTTCTTATCTCTGAATCTGTTCCAGTTACAAGTTCCACTTTGGTTTATTCAAAATCACTGTTGCTCAAATACTTAATATGGTTTTTCTATACAGCATAACCCTACCTTTCCTGGGACGTATCAATCAATTTCAGCTAAGGTAGCAAAAATGAGCTTGCCTTCTCAACTTCATTAATACATAGCTCCTAACTTTTTCTCTTGTGTCCTGTTTGCTGAATATATTCAATGCTGTTATTAATGTCCTGACTTGGCTTTCTTTGTTTGTTCTCTACTAAGACTTTTCCCTGACCAAAGTTCTTTGTTCCTTATCTTGGCTCCTGATCCTGACTTAGTTTCCTTTCTATACAAATTTTATTTCCATTGCATGTTTTATTTGATTCTGCCCTGCTTTACCTCAGCTCTTTCTAGAGGGTGGAAGCTCAATCCAGTGCTGATCTGAGCCACTGAATTTGCTGCCTATTCATATTATACTTGTTTATCCATACTATGGCAAAAAAAATTTGGGAGGAAGAAATTGACAGGTATGTTCATGGTAAACTGGTCATAACAACAAAAAACTTCATTTAAAATAATTTAAAGTAAATTGACATATTCTGTTATAGTATGAGATTTCTACCCCAAATTTTCTTTGCCTCCACACAGGCAGTCTGATAACCAAGGTTCACTGATATCTAAGGAGTAGGAGAATGGAGAGCAGGGGGTTACATAAAAGTATTTTGATTATTCTGAGAATACAGGCAGTGGCTGCGGGGTGGCCGAAGGTCAGTTCACAGAACTCTCTTAACCAAAAAGCCCATATTGCTACTGCAAGCCTCCTTGGGGTTACCTGTACTGACTGCAAATGCTAGTCAACTAGTTAGATTCCATAGCTCTATCTGAGCATGTACCCGGAAGCCAGTTATAGCAGGCTAAAGCTAGTTTGTCACATTATTTGGCTCATAATATTTCCTTTTCCACTTTCCTGTGTAGACCAAAAAAAAAAATTAAGGGAACTGGATTTTGGGGGCCTAATTAATACTGTCTAATTGAAATCGTTTTATAGAAATACTGTCTAGGCTTAAAAATCCTAGCTACCACTCGATGCAATGGTTGTCAAGCATTCTTTGACCATAAATATAAATGACAAACATTTTGAAATATGGTTATTGCTACCATAGTTACAGAACTATTTTCCTGTTCAGTGTTCAGGTAGTTTAGAAAAAATGTAATTATGTTTGCTAGAAATGTACTAGAGGTTATACTCTCATGCATAATCAGCTTGGCAACCTCCTGTGAATGTATCAGATGACACAGCCCTGCTCCCACAGCAAGGTTGGAACGAGTTGTTCAAACACAATTTCACAACTTAGTATGAACAGAACTAATTCATCTGTAAATACACTACCACCTGTCCATACTCAAAATCGTCTTCTTCTTTGGGATAAAGCAGGTTAGACAGGGCTTGCAGAACTTCAGCAGAAGAAGTCATTTCAGTCCCCATATGTTCAGATCTTGTATTTTCAGATTCCATGTTTTCAGATTCCATATTCTGAGGAAGAAGATAATCAGAAAGAGGTATTTTAGACTTCTATTTTATTTAAGACATGAAGATTTTTTTTCAATTGCCATATCTCCATTCTTTCACTGGGTCACTCCGTTATTTCTTATTCTTCCTTGAAAATGCTTGTAAATTCCTTCAGATATACGTATTTCACTGACTCACAGACCTGGGGCAGTAAGTAAACTCAAGTATTCAGCTTGCTTTACTAAAACTTTATGCCTACTCTAACAAGCATTTATTAAGCACCTACTATAGTGATTCTCAGGTTACAGCATGCTTCAGAATCATTTGGGAAGTTAGTTAAAAATACAGATTCTTAAGCTCTGTCTCTAGAGAAAGTGTATGTCAGTTTCACATAGAATGTACATTGTTATTTGGAAATGTACTTTTGTAGACTACCTCTTTATCTGCCTCAGGTATACTCTTTAGGCTATCTATATATTCCTAGTGAACTCAAAAGGATGTTTGTTGAGGGGTATGTCTCCAGGAACTTAACTCATTTCACACGGTTGCCTCAGGCAGGCCTGTACCTTCTGTTTTACTTAAATTCTTTATCAACTCTTGATGATGCTTAGCATTATATTACAATGTGAGAACTCTAATGGGTTGGTCATTGACTAGTGAAAGTTTACACAAAATTGCTTTTGATTATAATAGTGATACTATATATGTCTATTGTGGAAATTTTAGGAAATACTGCATTAAAAGTATAAATAAGAAAATTACAACTACCAATAATCTTCCCAACCAGACATCACTTTTTTAAATGATCTCTACAGTTATATTTGGAGTAGGAATTCAGGATCTTTAAGAGTTTTAGAAGTGTCAGACTTTAATGAATAACCTGAATAAAGACTGTAGAATTAGGTCTATTGTTAGTGATTTGGGCATAAATGCAACAGGAATCTTTTCTATACTTCTGCCGATGTTTTTTAAACATTATTTTTTTTAATTACCTCACAGGAAATATTTCTTTAGTGCTTTGATTAAATGATCCACTAAAATTTTTGCATTGTGCCTAGAATAGTAATACAAAGGGATTCTCAAATGTGTGCGTGTACAATCACCTGTCAAAATCAATCTGTATGCAAATGGTGTTTTACAAACCTTCTGTTTTATTACATTTTACTATTATTTTGATTTTCTTTTTTAAATGTAAAACTGATCTGAATGCTTATCAGAGATGTCAAGGATATGAAACAAATGTTAAATTGCCATGTACATTTAACACAGAGTCAGTATATCATAATGACTAAGAGTAAGGGCTCTGGGGTCAACTCCCTAGATATGTATCTATCATTTACTTCTGAAATCTGTGACTTTGGGCACATCATTTAAGTTCTCTATATATCATTTTACTTATCTATAAAATGGAAATAATAATAGTGCTACCTCAAGGGGTTGTTAGAAGGATTAAGTAGCTTAAAACATGTAAAAGAACTTAGAACAGTGCTTGGCACATAATAAGCACTCAACATATATTAGCTATTATTGGTCCTTTAAAAGTTTAATTTTGCTGGGCATGAATAATACTTCGAATAATAATGTCAAATAAGGCAATGATAAAACTCATTACACTGGAAACTCATTAAATTGAAAAAGGTGAAATAAGAGCTGAAAAAACAATCTTCTCTCACAATATGGCCTGCTAATCTGCTATAGAAATGAAGAATTGGCACATTAAATTAAACAAAGAGGCACCTGTTTATATTTTAAAAATCCCAGTTGATGATGGGTTCATTAAATATTTACTTAACATTAAAAGCAAAAAGTTTATTGAAACATTTTCTGCCTTGGACAACAAAAGGGGAAAATGGGTCCACATATCAGGTGCAATGATGTAAATAGTATTTTGAGTTGAGACTGTACAATGATACTTTAAAAAGACAAATATAGCAGAGATTGTTTAATTATTCCAATATTACCTACCTTACAAAATTGTTGTGATGGCCATATTATTCAACATAGGTGAAAGAACTTGCTAAAATATGAAAGCTATATAAAAATGTTATTATTTGGCACATAGTGCCAGCTCCCACAGGTACTTGATGATGAGGCTTGTGAGAGCTCAGTGGTGGGCTGGTGAGATGGGAATGAAGTGGAACCAGTAGAGCTAACCCAAAAGAAGGGGATTCAGAAGGCCCATATAAGTGTTTGGGGTAGCAATAGGAATTGCTGTTCATGCATTCTCATGTGCTTGGCAGGGCCATGACAGCAGGAGTTTTGAGATATGAGCATTGTTTCAGACCAGAAAGGTTGAATAGTTGTTTTTACAGTGAAGGCTATTTTGGGTGAAGTAGGACTCAGGTCTGTAGCTGAGGTTATAGGAGGCAGGGTGTGGCTCTTAAGGATTGTGAGGGAGTTGGCAGGTAGATGAAGGTTTAGAACAGGGCAGGGCTCAACGTCATAGCTGGAGAAGGGAAAACGGACCAGGCACTGCATCAGATGCTATCTTGCCACCTGGGCAGCCACAGTGAAGTGTGAGAAGGAAGGCTGTGGTGCTGTGGGTACACTGGATACTGGAATTAGGGAAAGCAGATTAATTTGAAATCCCCACCAGCTGGGAAGCTTCTCTCATTTGGTGAGAGGCAGGGCATTGTGGCCAGTGGGAAGCTATACCTGTAAGCTGAGCATCTTAATAACTGGAGCTGGCATGTATCAGCAGTTGATAAATACTGAATGAAGCATGATTAAATTCATACAAATGTTGTATTTCAAAGTACTCACCTTGGAAGGTTATACACTGATGTAAATTATGCTATCAATGCTCAAAATATTTTGGAATTGCCTTCATATGTATTACCAAGAAAATAGGTATCATTATGGTATCACTCAATTTGATTATACATCAGATTTGTCTCCAAGTGATTTCTAGATATCTAGAAATCACATTTACTTTCAAAATATGAAGATTTGCTACTTTGAGGATATTCAAAAGAAGGTGCTGTAGACCTCAAGGAAATTCTACAAGAGTAGTTTCAAAAGTAATTTGAATAACAGCATTAGAATAAGTGGAGAGCCTCCCAAAGTGACAGCTTTGAGGGGCATGCCACTCGTTGGGATGTATATATTTGAGTATATTTGTTAAACAAATCATTCAAAATAATTTATAGTCTCACTTCATATATCTGAAGCATATTAGGAATTGGATTTCTTAACTACCAAATTATGCTGGCATAAAATGGCATAAATTCATACTTAGCTAGATTGGAGTCAAAATATCATAATAAAATTGGCACTTTGATGAAAATACATATTACCATATCAACTGTAATAATAATCTGCAAACACAAAATAATAAATCATTGTTGATACTGCATTTTGAGACAAAAAAGAATCACCAATACTTTGCAAATAGATTAACTAAATAATTCAAAATTTCAAAAGAGAAAAACAATTATGTGATATTTTGGGAAAAATATTCTAAATTCAATGGAGAGCAAGATTCTACTAACTTTTTTAGAAGTCTAACAGATTAAGAATAATTTATTATACTTTCTTAAAAACATACTAACTTCATTTGACACAAATAGATCACAGTGGAAAAACTAAAACAAGATGCTTTTTATGAACTATGCAGTGTTATTTATTTTAGGGCTATTTTTTATTTGTAAATTAGATACACATTAAGTTCATCTTCAGCCTAGCAATCAAGGTCCTTCAGGATATAACTCCAATCTAATTTTCTGCCTTTCTCTCCTTTTATTCTCCTACATGTGATCTGCATTCTGTAAAAAACTGAACTACTTGTTAAACATACCCTATAATCTCTCCTGCCTTTGTACCTTGCAATGCATTCTTCCTCTTGCCTATACTAATCAGGTGGCATAATGTAGTGATAAAAAAGTAAAAGCCATTCTGGAGCCACTTTGCCCATGTTTGAATCTGGCATTGCCACTTAAATAGGCCAAGAATAAATTTAAGTAAAATTTAAGTAGAGTTTTGTTAAAAACAAAAGATATAGCTAAATCTTTTATTTGAGATTTGGTTATTTAGAAAATAAATTTTCTAGGTCTTTGATTTTTTTCACTCTCTGGCAGAGACTTTGATTTTCCCACATCAACCTGAGCTCTTAGGGCATTCATAGATATAGGTGTGATTGGGGAGATCTCTCTTGGTACTAGCCACAGTGAGCTAAAGAGACAGACACTATAGAACCACCTCATTACCAAAATACTAGAGCCAGTTAGGAACTAAGCATACTCAACCAGGGTAGCTTGAGACCCATGACACTGAAGCATTATCAGTAACCTAAGATTAAGTCAGACTCTGTGAGGGCTGGGGTCATGCTTTCTATATTTCATTTGCTTCTATTCTTAGTGTCAATAGGGGCACCAAGCCCTACCCCCACCACACACAGTTGAAAATCTGTAACATTTGATTCCCCCCAAATTTAATTACTAACACCCTACTGTAGACTGGAAGCCTCACTGATAAAAAACAGTTGATTGTAATATTTTTTTGGGGGGGGGGACTGAGCTATTTTGGCCTTTTATTCTTTAAAAAATAATTAGCCTACTTTGCTTACTTTTCCTGCTACATGATTTGTGAAAGAAAAAATTTAGGGCATATAACTTGTTAATATTTTACCTAAAATTTTACACAATTCTTTTTTTTTTTTTTTGCCTTAGGTTTCTAGCATAGTTTCAACTAACATAATTTTTTTTAATTGAAATACCATTGACATACAATCTTACATTGGTTTAAAATGTACAACATAGTGGTTCAACAGTTACCCATATTAATAAATCCTCACCCCCCTCTAGTGCAGTTAAGAAAAATGTTACAGAATCATTGACTATATTCTCTAACAACTGGCATTATGTTTACTTTTAGCCTCCTTGGGTGTTCCTTAAAATAATCCCTGTTGAAGCTTAGAGACTCTACTTAGAAACTATTGTGTTTCAGAAAATCCGTTACTGTAATTAAGAAGATAACTAGAGGAAGGAGAAGTGGCAGCTTAACAAGGTCAGCTTGTTTAAGTCACTGTATCACTCATATGGAATCTCACTGCATTCTTTTTTTTTTTTTTTTGTAGATAATTATTTTTTTATTGAAGGGTAGTTGACACACAGTATTACATTACTTAGTTTCAGGTGTACAACATAGTGATTCAACATTTATATACATGATAATTCTAGGTACCAGCTATTGTTATACCAAGTTGTTACAATATTTTGACTATATTCCTTATGCTATACATTACATCCCGGTTACTTATTTATTTTACAATTGGAAGTGTGTACTTTTTTTGTTTGTTTGTTTGTTTGTGAGGGCATCTCTCATATTTATTGATCAAATGGTTGTTAACAACAATAAAATTCTGTATAGGGGAGTCAATGCTCAATGCACAATCATTAATCCACCCCAAGCCTAATTTTCGTCAGTCTCCAATCTTCTGAGGCATAACAAACAAGTTCTTACATGGAGAACAAATTCTCACATAGTGAATAAGTTACATGCTGAACAGTACAAGGGCAGTCATCACAGAAACTTTCGGTTTTGCTCATGCATTATGAACTATAAACAGTCAGTTCAAATATGAATACTCATTTGATTTTTATACTTGATTTATATGTGGATACCACATTTCTCTCTTTATTATTATTATTTTTAATAAAATGCTGAAGTGGTAGGTAGATACAAGATAAAGGTAGAAAACATAGTTTAGAGTTGTAAGAGAGCAAATGTAGATGCTCAGGCGTGTGCCTGTAGACTATGTGTTAATCCAAGCTAGACAAGGGCAATAAAACATCCACGGATGCAGAAGATTTCTCTCAGAACAGGGGGTGTGAGGTTCTAAGCCTCACCTCTGTTGATCCCCAATTTCTCACCTGATGGCCCCCCTGTGACTGTGCCTGTCTAAGGTTGTTCCTCCCTTGAGGAATCTTACCCGTCTCTGGCTAACCAGTCATCTTCCGGGGCCATAGAGGGAAATGTAAAGTTGGTAAGTGAGAGAGAAGCCTTATTGTTTGAAATGGTTAGCTTTTTACTTCTTTGCAGATTTATGCCCTGTAGCTTCTATGCCCAGCATTTGTCTTGAGGTATCTTTACCACTTGGAAGAATTATGATACTCGGTAAATTTGATATGAGGCATGAATTCTATTTAAGGGTTGTAATTAGGAAGGAAGAAGAAAAGCTATAGAAGTAGCAGGCGGAAGAAAACATGGGAAGATTGATTATTTCGTTGACATATCTTCTTGTAGAGTAACTTCAGCATGTATAGGTTTTAAGCTACTACTTAAATTGTGCACACACATTAACATAATAGGAGTATAGTTACATAACCAAAGCATATCTGTAATTACCAGCCATCTCCAGTGAAACCAAGAAAACCAGTTAGGCACCTTAGGCATTTGTGAAAACTTATCTATGATATGGGGGATATTGTCCAACTGAACTTGAACAGTCTGAGAGAAATCAGACAAATTAAAACAACCCATTCCTGGGGAATGTTCACATCCCTTATGTTCTTTTAACAGTAAATAGTCTGTAGTTGTAAGATTTTGGAGCGCTACAATTTGCACTTCTCCTCATTCTTGATTGAGTTCCAACAGTATAGATCCAGTCAAATTTCTTGTTTTACTGTATGCACAGGCCAGCTTAGATACCTCCTTCTTCATTCCCACGGCAAGTCCAGGAGCTGGTGGGATGAGTGCATCTACAGCTGTAGCAGTGCGTGGATCTTTGTTGGGGTTTTTTGATGATCATCTTCTGCCATGAGTCTTCCAGAGAGTGCTGATGTTGGAAGTTCTCTTTCATATTGTACCTTAGTTCATTTTCGGGGTAGCCCAATTAGGCTTTGATTCTCTGTATAAACACAAACAGACCCTTTGCCTACACTTTTATGCCCTTTATACCCTTATGTAGAACTCATTGGAGGTTAGCACACAGGAACCGCCTTTTTTTTTTTTGGTATCACTAATCTACACTTACATGATGAATATCATGCTTACTAGGCTCTCCCCTATACCAGGTACCCCCTATAAACCCCTTTACAGTCACTGTCCATCAGCATAGCAAAATGTTGTAGAATCACTACTTGCCTTCCCTGTGTTGTACAGCCCTTCCCTTTCTCCCACCCCCCCATGCATGATAATCTTAATACCCCCCTACTTCTCCCCCCCCTTATCCCTCCCTACCCACCCATCCTCCCCAGTCCCTTTCCCTTTGGTTCCTGTTAGTCCATTCTTGAGTTCTGTGATTCCGCTGCTGTTTTGTTCCTTTAGTTTTTCCTTTGTTCTTATATTCCACAGATGAGTGAAATCATTTGGTATTTCTCTTTCTCCACTTGCCTTGTTTCACTGAGCATAATACCCTCCAGCTCCATCCATGTTGCTGCCAATGGTAGGATTTGCCCTTTTCTTATGGCTGAGTAGTATTCCATTGTGTATATGTACCACCTCTTCTTTATCCATTCATCTATTGATGGACATTTAGGTTGCTTCCAATTCTTGGCTATTGTAAATAGTGCTGCAATAAACATAGGGGTGCACTGATCTTTCTCATACTTGATTGCTGCATTCTTAGGGTAAATTCCTAGGAGTGCAATTCCTGGGGCAAATGGTAGGTCTGTTTTGAGCATTTTGATGTACCTCCATACTGCTTCCCACAATGGTTGAACTAACTTACATTCCCACCAGCAGTGTAGGAGGGTTCCCCTTTCTCCACAGCCTCGCCAACATTTGTTGTTCTCTGTCTTTTGGATGGCAGCCATCCTTACTGGTATGAGGTGATACCTCATTGTAGTTTTAATTTGCATTTCTCTGATAATTAGCGATGTGGAGCATCTTTTCATGTGTCTGTTGGCCATCTGTATTTCTTTTTTGGAGAACTGTCTGTTCAGTTCCTCTGCCCATTTTTTAATTGGGTTATTTGTTTTTTGTTTGTTGAGGCATGTGAGCTCTTTATATATTCTGGACGTCAAGCCTTTATCGGATGTGTCATTTTCAAATATATTCTCCCATACTGTAGGGTACCTTTTTGTTCTATTGATGGTGTCTTTTGCTGTACAGAAGCTTTTCAGCTTAATATAGTCCCACTTATTCATTTTTGCTGTTGTTTTCCTTGCCCGGGGAGATATGTTCAAGAAGAGGTCACTCATGTTTATGTCTAAGAGGTTTTTGCCTATGTTTTCTTCCAAGAGTTTAATGGTTTCATGACTTACATTCAGGTCTTTGATCCATTTTGAGTTTACTTTTGTATATGGGGTTAGACAATGGTCCTGTTTCATTCTCCTACATGTAGCTGTCCAGTTTTGCCAGCACCATCTGTTGAAGAGACTGTCATTTCGCCATTGTATGTCCATGGCTCCTTTATCAAATATTAATTGACCATATATGTCTGGGTTAATGTCTGGATTCTCTAGTCTGTTCCATTGGTCTGTGGCTCTGCTCTTGTGCCAGTACCAAATTGTCTTGATTACTATGGCTTTATAGTAGAGCTTGAAGTTGGGGAGTGAGATCCCCCCTACTTTGTTCTTCTTTCTCAGGATTGCTTTGGCTATTCGGGGTCTTTGGTGTTTCCATATGAATTTTTGAATTATTTGTTCCAGTTCATTAAGAATGTTGCTGGTAGTTTCATAGGGATTGCATCAAATCTGTATATTGCTTTGGGCAGGATGGCCATTTTGACAATATTAATTCTTCCTAGCCACGAGCATGGGATGAGTTTCCATCTGTTAGTGTCCCCTTTAATTTCTCTTAAGAGTGACTTGTAGTTTTCAGAGTATAAGTCTTTCACTTCTTTGGTTAGGTTTATTCCTAGGTATTTTATTTTTTTTGATGCAATTGTGAATGGAGTTGTTTTCCTGATTTCTCTTTCTGTTGGTTCATTGTTAGTATATAGGAAAGCCACAGATTTCTGTGTGTTGATTTTGTATCCTGCAACTTTGCTGTATTCCGATATCAGTTCTAGTAGTTTTGGGGTGGAGTCTTTAGGGTTTTTTATGTACAGTATCATGTCATCTGCAAATAGTGACAGTTTAACTTCTTCTTTACCAATCTGGATTCCTTGTATTTCTTTATTTTGTCTGATTGCCGTGGCTAGGACCTCCAGTACTATGTTAAATAACAGTGGAGAGAGTGGGCATCCCTGTCTAGTTCCCGATCTCAGAGGAAATGCTTTCAGCTTCTCGCTGTTCAATATAATGTTGGCTGTGGGTTTATCATAAATGGCCTTTATTATGTTGAGGTACTTGCCCTCTATTCCCATTTTGCTGAGAGTTTTTATCATGAATGGATGTTGAACTTTGTCAAATTCTTTTTCAGCATCTGTGGAGATGATCATGTGGTTTTTGTCTTTCTTTTTGTTGATGTGGTGGATGATGTTGATGGACTTTCGAATGTTGTACCATCCTTGCATCCCTGGGATGAATCCCACTTGGTCATGGTGTATGATCCTTTTTATGTATTTTTGAATTTGGTTTGCTAATATTTTGTTGAGTATTTTTGCATCTATGTTCATCAGGGATATTGGTCTGTACTTTTCTCTTCTGGTGGGGTCTTTGCCTGGTTTTGGTATTAGGGTGATGTTAGCTTCATAGAATGAGTTTGGGAGTATCCCCTCCTCCTCTATTTTTTGGAAAACTTTAAGGAGAATGGGTATTATGTCTTCCCTGTATGTCTGATAAAATTCCGAGGTAAATCCATCTGGCCCAGGGGTTTTGTTCTTTGGTAGTTTTTTGATTACCGCTTCAATTTCGTTGCTGGTAATTGGTCTGTTTAGATTTTCTGTTTCTTTCTGGGTCAGTCTTGGAAGGTTGTATTTTTCTAGGAAGTTGTCCATTTCTCCTAGGTTTCCCAGCTTGTTAGCATATAGGTTTTCATAGTATTCTCTAATAATTCTTTGTATTTCCGTGGGGTCCGTCGTGATTTTTCCTTTCTCGTTTCTGATACTGTTGATTTGTGTTGACTCTCTTTTCTTCTTAATAAGTCTGGCTAGAGGCTTATTTATTTTGTTTATTTTCTCGAAGAACCAGCTCTTGGTTTCATTGATTTTTGCTGTAGTTTTATTCTTCTTAATTTTATTTATTTCTTCTCTGATCTTTATTATGTCCCTCCTTCTGCTGACCTTAGGCCTCATCTGTTCTTCTTTTTCCAATATCAATAATTGTGACATTAGACCATTCATTTGGGATTGCTCTTCCTTTTTTAAATATGCTTGGATTGCTATATACTTTCCTCTTAAGACTGCTTTTGCTGTGTCCCACAGAAGTTGGGGCTTAGTGTTGTTGTTGTCATTTGTTTCCATATATTGCTGGATCTCCATTTTGATTTGGTCATTGATCCATTGATTATTTAGGAGCGTGTTGTTAAGCCTCCATGTGTTTGTGAGCCTCTTTGCTTTCTTTGTACAGTTTATTTCTAGTTTTATGCCTTTGTGGTCTGAAAAGTTGGTTGGTAGGATTTCAATCTTTTGGAATTTACTGAGGCTCTTTTCGTGGCCTAGTATGTGGTCTATTCTGGAGAATGTTCCATGTGCACTTGAGAAGAATGTGTATCCTGTTGCTTCTGGATGTAGAGTTCTATAGATGTCTATTAGGTCCATCTGCTCTACTGTGTTGTTCAGTGCTTCCGTGTCCTTACTTTTTTCTGCCCGGTGGATCTATCCTTTGGGGTGAGTGGTGTGTTGTAGTCTCCTAGAATGAATGCATTGCAGTCTATTTCCCCCTTTAGTTCTGTTAGTATTTGTTTTTACATATGCTGGTGCTCCTGTGTTGGGTGCATATATATTTAGAATGGTTATATCCTCTTGTTTGACTGAGCCCTTTATCATTATGTAGTGTCCTTCTTTATCTCTTGTTACTTTCTTTGTTTTGAAGTCTATTTTGTCTGATATTAGTACTGCAACCCCTGCTTTCTTCTCGCTGTTGTTTGCTTGAAGTATGTTTTTCCATCCCTTGACTTTTAGTCTGTACATGTCTTTGGGTTTGAGGTGAGTTTCTTGTAAGCAGCATATAGATGGGTCTTGCTTTTTTATCCATTCTGTTACTCTGTGTCTTTTGATTGATGCATTCAACCCATTAACATTTAGGGTGACTATTGAAAGATATGTACTTATTGCCATTGCAGGCTTTAAATTCGTGGTTACCAAAGGTTCAATGTTAGCCTCTTTAGTATCTTACTGCCTAACTTAGCTCGCTTATTGAGCTGTTATATACACTGTCTGGAGTTTTTATTCTTCTCTCCCTTCTTGTTCCTCCTCCTCGATTCTTCATATGTTGGGTGTTTTGTGCTGTGCTCTTTCTAGGAATGCTCCCATCTAGAGCAGTCCCTGTAAGATGTTCTGTAGAGGTGGTTTGTGGAAAGCAAATTCCCTCAGCTTTTGTTTGTCTGGGAATTGTTTAATCCCACCATCATATTTGAATGATAGTCGTGCTGGGTACAGTATCCTTGGTTCAAGGCCCTTCTGTTTCATTGAATTAAATATATCATGCCATTCTCTTCTGGCCTGTAGGGTTTCTGTCGAGAAGTCTGATATTAGCCTCATGGGTTTTCCTTTATAGGTGACCTTTTTCTCTCTAGCTGCCTTTAAAACTCTTTCTTTGTCCTTGATCTTTGCCATTTTAATTATTATGTGTCTTGGTGTTGTCCTCCTTGGATCCTTTCTGTTAGGGGTTCTGTGTATTTCCGCGGTCTGTTCGATTATTTCCTTCCCCAGTTTGGGGAAGTTTTCAGCAATTATTTCTTGTAAGATACTTTCCATGTCTTTTTCTCTCTCTTCTTCTTCTGGTACCCCTATAATGCAGATATTGTTCCTTCTGGATTGGTCACACAGTTCTCTTAATATTGTTTCATTCCTGGAGATCCTTTTATCTCACTCTATGTCAGCTTCTATGCGTTCCTGTTCTCTGGTTTCAATTCCATCAATGACCTCTTGCATCCTATCCATTCTGCTTATAAACCCTTCCAGAGTTTGTTTCATTTCTTTAATCTCCTTTCTGGCATCTGTGATCTCCCTCCGGACTTCATCCCATTTCTTTTGCGTATTTCTCTGCATCTCTGTCAGCATGTTTATGATTTTTATTTTGAATTCTTTGTCAGGAAGACTGGTTAGGTCTGTCTCCTTCTCTGGTGTTGTCTCTGTGATCTTTGTCTGCCTGTAGTTTTGCCTTTTCATGGTGATCCGAATAGTTTGCAGAGCTGGGACAAGTGACAGCTGGAAGAACTTCCCTTCTTGTTGGTTTGTGGCCCTCCTCTCCTGGGAGAACAGCGACCTCTAGTGGCTTGTGCTGGGCAGCTGCGCACAGACAGGGTTTCTGCTTCCTGCCCGGCTGCTATGGAGTTTATCTCCGCTGTTGCTGTGGGCGTGGCCTGGCTCAGGGGGCTGCTCCAATGTGGTGGAGTCGCGTTGGAGGGGAGCGGCTGGGAGGTTATTTATCCCCGTATGGGGCCTCCCTGCTCCCTGCAGCCCAGGTGTTAGGGTGCCCAGAGATCCCCGGATTCCCTACTTCTCGATTTAGTGTCCTGCCCTGCCCCTTTAAGACTTCCAAAAAGCACCCGTGAAAACAAAACAACGAGCACAAAAAAAAAAAAAAATTTAAAAAAAAAAAAAAAGTGGCCGCTTGTTTTTCTTTATTCTCCAGCGCCAGCCTCAGGCATCTGCTCACCGGTCTTGCTGCCCTGTTTCCCTAGTATTGGGGGCCCTATCCCTTTAAGACTTCCAATAAGCACTCACCAAAACAAAAGAGCAAAAAAAAAAAAAAAAATGGTCGCTCGCTTTTCTGGTGTCCTCCGGCACCAGGCCTCCGGTGTCCGCTCACTGTTCTTGCTGCCCTGTTTCCCTAGTATTGGGGTCCCTATCCCTTTAAGACTTCCAAAAAGCACTCGCCAAAACAAAACAGCAAAAAAAAAAAAAAAAGAAAAAAATGGTCGCTCGTTTTTCTGGTGTCCTCCGGCGCCCGGCCTCCGGTACCCGCTCACGTTCTTGCTGCCCTGTTTCCCTAGTATCCAGGGCCCCCCGCGCACGCACTGTGTCTGCACTCTGGCCCGGATGGTTGGGGCTGGGTGTTCGGCAGTCCTGGACTCCGTCTCCCTCCCGCTCTGCCTATTCTTCTCCCGCCGGGAGCTGGGGGGAGGGGCGCTCGGCTCCCGCCCGGCCGGGGCTTGTATCTTACTCCCTTCGCGAGGCGCTGGGTTCTCTCAGGTGTGGATGTGGTCTGGATATTGTCCTGTGTCCTCTGGTCTTTATTCTAGGAAGAGTTGTCTTTGTTATATTTTCATAGATATATGTGGTTTTAGGAGGAGATTTCCGCTGCTCTACTCACGCCGCCATCTTGGCTCTGCCTCCACAATTCTTTTTTTTAATTAAAGTATCATTGATATACAATCTTAGGATGGTTTCACTAAAAAACACAGTGGTTTAAACATTCACCCATATTATCAAATACTCACCCACTCCATTGAAGTCACTGTCTATCAGCATAGTAAGATGGATTAACACATATTTTGTATGTTATATGTATTTTATACTGTATTACAATAAACTAAGCTGGAGAAAAGAAAATATATTTTTAAATGTCACAGATCTCCCCAGATTTTCCAATATATTTATGGAAAAAAATCTGCATATAAGTGGATTTGCCCAGCTCAAACCCATATTGTTCAAGGGTCAGCTGTATATATAGGAAACAAAATCAGAGTAGCAATCTACATAGTCAATGCAATCAATCCCTATCAAAATACCAGTGGCATTTTTCACAGAACTAGAGCAAATAAATATAAAATTTGTATGTAACCACCAAATAGCCTGGAAAGATCCCGAATAGCTGAAGTAATCTTGAGAAGGAAGAACAGAACAGGAGGTATCATGCTCATTGATTTCAAGCTATCCTCCAAAGCTATAGTAATCAAAACAGCATGTTCCTGGCACAAAAGTAGACACATAGATCAATGGAACAGAAAAAAGAAAGCCCCAAAATAAATCCATACTTATATCATCAATTAATATATGACAAAGGAGGCAGGCAAGAATATGCAATGGAGAAAAGACAATCTCTTTAATAAATGGTGTTGAGAAAACTGGACCACTACATGCAAAAGAATGAAACTGGACTACTGCCTTAGACCATACACAAAAATAAACTTGAGACAAATTGATGAATACCTAAATATAAAATCTGAAACCATAGAATTTCTAAAAGAAAACAGGCAGGAAAATCTTGAGCATTGGCATTAGCAACTTTTTTCTGGCTATGTGTCCCCAGGCAAGCAAAACAAAAGCAAAAGTAAACAACTTGGACTACATCAAACCAAAAAGCTTCTGCACAGTGAAGGAAACCATGAATAAAATGAAAAGGCAACCTATTGAATGGGAGAATAGTTGGCAAATGATATATCCAATAAGGGACTATCATCCAAAATATGTAAAGAATTCATACAACTTAATATTTTTAAAAAACCAAAATAATCTGATTATTAGAGAGGCAGAGGACCTGAATAGATGTTTTTCCAAAGAACATACATAGATGGACAACAGACACATGAAAAGATGCTCAACATCAGATCAGGGAAATGCAAATCAAAACCACAATGAGATATCATCTCACACCAGTCAGAATGGCCAGTCAAGAAATAAGTGTTGCCAAGGACATGGAAAAAAGGGAAACCTCATGTACTATTGGTGGGAATATAAAATAGTGCAGCCATTCTGGAAAACAGTATGGAGGTTTCTCAAAAAATTATAAATAGAAATACCATATGACCCAGGAATTCCACTTCTTGGTATTTACCTGAAGAAAAGATAATCACTAACTCAAAAAGATATATGCACTGCTATATTTATTGCAACATTATTCAAAATAGCCAAGATATGGAAGCAACCAAAGTGTCCATCCATAGATGAATGGATAAAAAAGAGGTGGTACATATACACAATAGAATATTACTCAGCCATAAAAAAGAATGAACTCTTGCCATTCATGACAACACGGATGGAAATAGAAGGTATTGTGCTAAGTGAAATAAGTCAGAGAAAGACAAATAGCATATGATTTCATTTACATGTAGAATCTAAGAAAAATAAATAAGCAAAACAGAAATAGACTCACAAATATGATAATAAACTGGTGATTGCCATGGTTGTGGTGGGAGGTGGGCAAAACAGGTGAAGGTGATAAAGAGGTACAACCTTCCAATTATAAAATAACAGGGATGAAAAGTACAGCATAAGGAATATAGTCAATAATATTGTAGTACCTTTGAATGGTGACAGATTATAACTGCACTTATTTTGGTGAGCATGTCATAATATACATAATTGCTAAATAACTATATTGTACACCTGAAACCCCTATAATACTGTATATCAACTCTACTTTCATAAAAAAATCAAAGTTAATAAAGAATCACCAAATAGTGTCCTTTGGGAGCTTGCTTAATAGGTAAACACATATCCTTATGTAAAGTGCTAACTATAGTTGTATGATTTCAAAGTATTCAAAATCCATGTACTCTCAAATAAATATGGCATTTTCAGTTTGGCTGAAATAAAAAATAATAGAGGAACTATTAAATCATAATGCCTTATTTAGCAATTCCTGTATTAAAGTTCCTCTGAAAACCCGAAAGTAAATATCATCTCTGCCTATGTCTGAATTAAATTATATACTAGCTAATTGTTTTGTTTTTACATTCTTGACAACTATATACATCAATGATTTGTGCCTATTAAAAAAATAATTCATTTTGATTTTGTCTTTACAATACCAAGAATGATTTCCTTTTTTAGGTCTCTAGCTTTCACTGTCATCAAATGTACCAAATTATAAGTACTATGGGGACAGAGTTTTTGTTACACATTTGAAATATTATTAATAAAAGATGATTTTTGAAAGTACCTGGAAATTTTCATAAAACTAAAGGTCAAGAAATGAGCCTCTTTTGATTTAATAGTTTCTCTATTATTTTTTATTTCAGCCAAACTGGTATGATATACTTGTCAATAATTTCTGTTTCTGTCTTATACTCTACCTCTATCTAAAAAGGAGTTTAGACAGCAAATTTTCCTTCAGTACTTTGAAATTTTCTCTCCAACAGGCCTGTCTTCTCTATTTCTTCAGGAAATAGTCTCTGTTCTGAATCCTTGTCTCTTAGGAGAAATGACCCCTACCTGTGTGGTCAAACTGTTTTCCTCCCTGACTCAGATTAAGTTGTTGGCACAGTTCCTTACCTGACAGGTAAGGTCTAACGACAGGCTCCCCACAGCCAGCCCTTGGTGAGTAGCAGGTTTGGAAGGTAAAAGTAGTCTTTGTACACTACGTTTTAGGCCACTAAGTATGGTCTGGTTGCTGCTCAGTCCTCAAGGAATTTGACCAATGTCCGTTGGAACCCTCAGGCCACAGCATTCACGTTCTCGCACACAGGACATTGCCCACAAGGCAAGAGGCACAAGCCAATTTTTTCAGTCTGAACAGCGTTATACCCCCTAAAAAATATATCTCAACCAAGGCATGCTGATCCAGGATAAATCATACTTGTATATATAAAACAGGTGAAATGGCTGCTCTAGCTTGGTGCATCCAGATCTACCTATAAGGAAACCGTTTTCCACTCTCAAATCAGTGCTACAAATGTTAAGAGTGTGTGAGAGTGGAGAGAAAGGCTTTGGGAAGCCTTCACATGTTCATTTGGTTCTGACAATTGATCAGCATCTATCTCCTTTATGGCAAAACTTACCCGTCTCTCACATCCTGATAGACTGAGTTTTGTGAAAGCTGCATCCTGCTTTTAGTGTCTAGAGCAGCCAGCCGTACTTAGGGAACAAGTCTGTTCTATTTTCAACTTTTGGCTTTTTTTGGGTATCTCGGAGTCGTATTTCGAGGTATCCCTAGTTTTTCTAGTACCAGGGCATCTGAGGACCCCTTCATTTCCCATCCTAAGGTTCGGGTTTCCTCACCTGTGTAAATTTTCAGGTGGCTGACTGGACTCCCGAAAATAGACCTGCGGTTAGCTGCGCGTCTCTCTGTTGCCTGAGTAACAATTTTGTTCCCGCCCCCACCCCCTCCGGCTTCCCGCTTGAGTCTCCTGGCCAATCATAGAAGTCTCCTTTGAAAGAACGCCAGAATCAACCAATCAGAGAGCGTGCCAGTCGGGGTCAAAGACTACTCTTCTCAGTTAACTAGGTCGACCCCTGCTAAGCCTCGGACGGGGTCCGTCACTTCAGCGAACATCTTCGCTGTAGAAGTCGACTCTTTCCGGCGCAAGCCGGCCCTGCACTTCCTCTGTGGTCGCTACGCCGTCTCGGAAGCTCACCTGTTTACTTTTGCGGTTCTGTCAGCGAGCGGCCGCGGCGGCTCCGCTGAGGTAAGTTTGTGGGGCTTCCCGTTGGTCTCGATCGTCAGGAAGCTCGTTCATCTTTACTCTTTTCCCTCACGTGAATTCCAGGTCGGACGACTTCTTTCGCGGATCCGGAGCAGGGGGAGCGGTAGTGAGGGCTCGGTCGCCCCGGGATTTGGCAGGTTTGGGTGCTGCTCTCCACGCAGTACCCACGCCTCCTCCCCACCCGGCGACCTGGCTCAGCTTGTGCGTGTGTGCGTCCGGCTTAGGGGGAGTATTTGAGATAACCCCCTTTTTTCCCCCTGCGTGTAGGGTGGGATTTCAGCAACTGTGTGTGTTGTGAGGGGGGTGGGGTACAGGTGGGATCGCGGTCTTTTTCGCTGTGCTGTAGGCAGGGCTTCTGGGCCCCCAAACCCAGTGACATCCCCCCTTTCGGCCGGCCGCTCAGCTCCTGGGAAGCATCGGCTCGAGCTGCGCGTCGCTCTCATTCTTGGGACCCTCGCGGCACCTGCCGCCCTGTTTTTCCCGCGTTGGAATGGGCATACGCAGACCCACTGCCCGCTTGTCACAGCTTGGCAATTTGAATTCCATCACTTCATCTGAAGGTACGGTTGTGGCCCTCGTTTCCCGTGAATTCCGTGATTTGGTTTTAAACAAAGGGGGAAAATAAGGGATGACTTAATAAATATTTGGAGTTTTCGAAACTGATTAGCTGTGTTCGATAGCGGTGCCCCGCGTTCATTTTTAAGTGTTGTAAGCAAAGAGAAATAGGATGGCTGTAACGGATGGTTACTTTTGGTTACCCGAGAACTGGAATTCGATTGCGAGTTAAATAAATTGCTTTCCTTCTTTATGCTATTATGTTTTTCTTGCTTTTGCCCTACCTGCTGAAGGGGATAGTGAAGCTTGAGTGATTTGTGTGTTTTGCTCGTCATTACTACAGTAAGCAAAAAATGGAGATAGAATGTTTCAGTTACTGGCTGAAGTAAAGCTATTGGCTTTTTGGCCAAATTACCTATACCATAATACACCTTATTACTGTAGATGTCAGAGTTTTAAGTGTCTTAAATTTTGTTATTTCTTTAGATATTTGGGGAGCTTAAGTTATATATGCTATTCTGTCTCTTTGCTATCTTTTTTTGTTTCTGTTCTGCCTCATTGTGCATTAAGTCAGTACTGGCTAGCTAGTGCTTTGCGAACTTTTGTTCGTGATTCACAGTAAGAAATAAATTTTATGTTTATTGTGACCGAGTACATACATACACAATATATAACTGACAGCCATTTCGCAAAATCAGTACTTACTGCATGCAATTTACTCTGATACTTCCATTATACTTCTTAAAATGGAGACCACTAATAAATTGTCATTTGCAGCTTGAAAAACACTGGTCTTAGACCTTTGGTTTTCAAACTTGTGTGTGTTTAGTAATCATTTAGGATGTTTGTTTCAATAGTAGACTCACTCCAGGGAACTGGTTCTGTGGGCCCTGGAAGGTGGTTCATATAGCTATATGAATTTCTTGATAAAGTACCAGATGCACAGGTATTCAATAAATAATAGTTTTCTTCTTGGAGTACAAGTGCTGTTCATCTTTAGGAATATAATCACTTCTTCAAAGTTTGGCCTGCCCATAGCAAGGTGGAATACAATGCTAAGCTCTGTTTTCCCCAGGGTTGAGTAAGTAGGACAGTAGGGGATGGGTCCTGGATCTGAAATGAATTTTCAAGCACTTGACTTCTATGGAGAGATTTATAAATACAGAAATTTAGGGGGTTGAAGAACATACAAATTAGAGGGGTTCAGTTATTTGCTCAGGGTCATGTTTCAGTGAGTGGCTTTCAGGGATAGAAATCACTTGATTAAATCTAACATTCTTGTCCTTTATGTCATGATAGCAGGTTAGGTCTACAGGCACAAGTTGAAACAGAAGGAGAGCTTCCCTGACTTGCCCATCCAGAAGCAGAGGCAACAGAATTTCTGGCTTTTGACTGCTAGTTTGGTTCTAATGTAAATGAAACTTGAGAGATCTAAAAAGATTTAAAAAATACAGCTAAAAGCTTCTTTGAGTCATAGCTATGAAAAAGAGATGTAGTTTAGCTATTCTTTTATAATATATAAACTGTTTTAAAATACTAGTTAAATAATTTATTAAGCCAGTGTTAAAAGAAATTGAAGGTGAAAAATTTCCTTCAATTCTACTACCGAAATAAAATTGCTATTTCTGTTCCCCTCCTATTTTATCCATATGTACCTATATTTCTTCATAATCTTAATCCTTGTTTATTTTTGTTTGTTTATTTTTTGTTTATTTAATAATATTCTGGAAATTTTTTCTATGTTGTTGAGTCTTCATATTTTTATTTTTCATAGCAGCCTAATGTTCCATAGATTGACAATGGCCATAATTTACACAGCCTAACTAAACCAACAACACAAGATATATTTCTAGTTATTTCATGTTATCAATAACACTGTAAAGTCTTGGTTTTTTAAGATCATTTATATAACTTTATCTTCCATGACACTCAAGAGGAATCCTAATAGGAAGGCCAGAGACCTGGACTTGAGCTGTTTATGTTTTTGCCCTTCTTGAATGTATAGATTTGCCCATTTAGGTTTCTGTGTGCTTAAGCAGTAGTGATCAACCATGATTTCTGTTATGCATATGAGTTAGGTTGAATGTATTTTTTAACCACTAAATATATTTTCAAAATGATTTACTTTTAAAAATATATGAGTCATAGCAGATTCAAGTACCATAATAACACTCACGCTGATTTGTTTTCTTTATGAATATCTTTTCCAAAGCTTATATGACTGTATGCATTTGTAATTTAAAAATTTTTTATAAAGGAGCCAATTAGCTTGACTGGGAGAAAAAAAGCTATAATTGGTCTATATTAACACATCTCTCTTTTCAAAGCACACATGTTGTCTTATTTTCTGTCATTCTAAAATATTTTGTCCTTCTTTTCAAAATTATAAAATATTTCAAACATAAAAGTACAGAGACTATTATATACCACCATCCATGTACCTACCAAAGATTTAACAATTGTTTTTTGTTGTATTTTCTTTAGACATTATTTTTTAAAGAACTAAAACATTACAGGTACCTCTTTGTACCCCTTCCCAGTCTTATTTCCTTCCCATCCCAGAGATGATTGTTCCTGAAGTTATATATTTTTCCAATCTGTTTTCAAGTGAACTCAAATGTGGATGGCCACTTTACTGTTCGGCAGCTTTTTTGGGTTAACAATGTTTTTGAGATTTATCCATATTGATAAATGTAGACAAAGTTGGTTATTTTTTTGGTATCATTAATCTACAGTTACATGAGGAACATTATGTTTATAGACTCCCCCCATCATCAAGTCCCCACCACATACCCCATTACAGTCACTGTCTATCAGCATAGTAAGATGCTATAGAATCACTACTTGTCTTCTCTGTGTTGTACAACCCTCCCCATGCCCCCCCACATGTGTCTGCTAATAGTAATGCCCCCCCCCTTTTTTCCCCCTTGTCCTACCCTTCCCACCCATCCTCCCCAGTCCCTTTCCCTTTGGTAACTGTTAGTCCATTCTTGGGTTCTGTGAGTCTACTGCTGTTTTGTTCCTTCAGTTTTTTCTTTGTTCTTATACTCCACAGATAAGTGAAATCATTTGGTACTTGTCTTTTTCCACCTGGCTTATTTCACTGAGCATAATACCCTCTAGCTCCATCCATGTTGTTGCAAATGGTAGGATTTGTTTTCTTCCTACGGCTGAATAATATTCCATTGTGTATATGTACCACATCTTCTTTATCCATTCATCTACTGATGGACACTTATGTTGCTTCCATTTCTTGGCTATTGTAAATAGTGCTGCAATAAACATAGGGGTGCATATGTCTTTTTCAATCTGAGAACTTGCTTTCTTAGTGTAAATTCCTAGGAGTGGAATTCCTGGGTCAAATGGTATTTCTATTTTCAGATTTTTGAGGAACCTCCATACTGCTTTCCACAATGGTTGAACTAATTTCCATTCCCACCAGCAGTGTAGGAGGGTTCCCCTTTCTCCACAACCTTGCCAACATTTGTTGTTGTTTGCTTTTGGATGGTGGCCATCCTTACTGGTGAGGTAATATTTCATTGTGGTTTTAATTTGCTTTTCTCTGATGATTAGTGATGTGGAGCATCTTTTCATGTGTCTGTTGGCCATCTGAATTTCTTCTTTGGAGAAGTGTCTGTTCAGATCCTGTGCCCATTTTTTAATTGGCTTATTTGCTTTTTGTTTGTCGAGGTGCGTGAGCTCTTTATATATTTTGGATGTTAACCCTTTATCGGATCTGTCATTTACAAATATATTCTCCCATACTGTAGGATGCCTTTTTGTTCTATTGATGGTGTCCTTTGCTGTACAGAAGCTTTTCAGCTTGATATAGTCCCACTTGTTCATTTTTGCTTTTGTTTGCCTTGCCTGTGGAGATATGTTCATGAAGAAGTTGCTCATGTTTATGTCCAAGAGATTTTTGCCTATGTTTTTTTCTAAGAGTTTTATGGTTTCATGACTTACATTCAAGTCTTTGATCCATTTCGAATTTACTTTTGTGTATGGGGTTAGACTGTGATCCAGTTTCATTCTCTTACATGTAGCTGTCCAGTTTTGCCAACACCAGCTGTTGAAGAGGATGTCATTTCCCCATTGTATGTCCATGGCTCCTTTATCGTATATTAATTGACCATATATGTTTGTGTTAATATCTGGACTCTCTCTGTTTCACTGGTCTGTGGCTCTGTTCTTGTGCCAGTACCAAATTGTCTTGATTACTGTGGCTTTGTAGTAGAGCTTGAAGTTGGAAAGTGAGATCCCGCCTGCTTTATTCTTCCTTCACAGGATTGCTTTGGCTATTCGGGGTCTTTTGTTGTTCCATATGAATTTTAAAACTATTTGTTCCGGTTCGGTGAAGAATGCTTTTGGTATTTTGATAGGGATTGCATTGAATCTGTAGATTGCTTTAGGCAGGATGGCCATTCAAAGTTGGTTATTTTTTATTACCATAGAGTTTCCATCATTTAACTATGCCATTAAAAAAAAAATAATCTCCATTCCCCTATTGTTGTTGCACATTTAGGTTGCTTCAAGTATATACATATTCATGTAAATCACACAAATACTGTTTTTTGTCCATTGTTTTTTGACAAATACTGTGTGATTGCACTAATATGAAGTACCTAGAATAGTCAATTCATAGAAATAAATGGATAGTCATGATGGTTGAACAACACTGTGAATGTTTTTAATGCCACTTAATTGTACACTTACAAATGATTGAAATGGTAAATTTTATATCATGTGTATTTTACGACAATAAAAATTACAAACATAAGAATTATGCTTATTTTTCAAAGGCTTATATGCTTGATTGCCTTCTTTTTGTGAAGTCCTTAGGAAAGTGAGATTTATTTTTAAAAAATAAGCTTTAATGTCATACTAGCCAGATCTATTTTTATTTGTAAAATGATCGTTTCTGAGATTTTTAAATGACTACTGTTACTTGCATGCTTTTTATGAATTCTGTGCTTCAGATGTCTGCAGTTTTTTTTCCATTTGCCCTACTCCTACATATTGGGGAGGATTCTTTTAAAAGTGGGTAAACATTTGAGGCTTTCTTTAGCATTTGAATGCCATTCCTCCTGTTTCTTTGACTAGTTCTCTGAAGTATTTTACTTTCTTCTCTTTCTCCTCCCCCTGTCTCAATAACCCTGTTCTCCCCGCACCCCAACTATGTGCTGCTCTCTTGGGTTCCTCTGCCCTCTTTCCAAATATCCATGCTTTTTCTTTGGGTCTCTCTGCCCTCCTTGTCCACCCTCTCTTGAGGCCCCCTAGTACACACACACACACACACACACACACACACCCTTCCTTCCTCCCTGTCTCTCTCTCTTGGATCCTTCTCCCCAACCCTCCCCTGGTTTTTCCTTTCCCAATTTTCTAACTGCTAAAGGCATTCATTGAAAATGAACCTGTTTCCTGGCAATTTACAGTCTTCTGCAGTGTCACACTGTTAATATTTGGGAAGTTGGCCTTAATTTTGAGATCTTTAAAAAAGTTTTTCTAGCCCTTAAAGATGCTGACTTTATTGTGTTTCACAAGTTATAACATGAAGGGGACAAAAACACTTAATGTGAAAGATAATCAGTAAGTTATACTGCTTAAGGTTTTTAATATGTACTCAAAACTAATGTGCCACTTTATTTTACTTGTATATTTTATTTTGGTATAAAATAAAATGATCATCATTAGAAGTTTGATCCTTTTCTATTTCCTTAAAAGTGGCTGTGCTGATTTTCACCTCACCCTATCCATTTATCTCTAGGGACTCAAACATTTAGAATAAAACGTTAGTACTCAGTTCTATTTGTAGAGTTGGCACCCATAACTATCAGTGCAAGCAGGACCTTACTATACTCTGAGGCTAGCTTTTTCTGCATTCTTTGGTACCATTTCTAGAAATCTTTTTATTGAAACAAGGGGTTTCTTCAGTGAATTTATGCTTTTCCTTTACTTCTTTGCATCCTTTGTTTGATAATTAATGATGTGTTAAAGAACTATATGTATTACCAGAAGTTGCTATTTATAGGAATAATTTTATAACAGGACTATTCACATTGCTAGAATTTTCAGGCTAGCTCATTTAGCCATTATGTTCTTGAGAGGGTGAAGTGAATTATTGGAACTTAATAGTTGTCAAGTAACTAGGCAGAAATGTTGCCTTCAAGGAAGAATGGTCTATTTGCTTACAAGAAGGAAGGAAAACTTTTAATAAATTATATGGCTGAGCTTCTATGCTAGTCTCACCTCTTGGTCATTTTGCAAAGTAATGTAGAGGAGTAATAGCATAAAGTGAGTCCCCCTAAAACTGTTTATACTTTGTGACACAGAAGCCTCTAAACATTTATGTTGAAATGGCTTATAATAGGTACGCAGGCTTAAACTTACTTTGTTTCTGCCTTTTGAGATACATATTTATCTTTCTAACAGTGTGTTGTTGAAGCTAATATTAAAAAGGAAGTATTGTGTCCAGTTCTTTTACTTACTAGTTGCTGGACCTTGGGAAAGTGATTTAGTATCTCGGAGCCTCTAATGCTTATTTCAAAGTTGAAATAGAGATTTCCTCAAACTGTGAAATAGAGATCAAAATACCTTTATGATTTGTTGTAGGTAATTAGAAGATAAGGAAATTTGGATTCAGTAAGTGCTGTCTTTTATCTTTTCCCCTTATATAAGAGATTCAAGAACTTAAGTATTAAAGTGGTGTGTTCTGAAATAATCTACCATCATTTATTGATCCTTGGTCAGATTTCCTACTACCCAGAACACTCCTAGGAACAATAAATGATTGGTAGTGCACAAAGAAGATAATTTGCATGCTGACAAATGAGATAGTTGTGTAATAATTTTTTTTGAATTGTAATTTGAAATTCAATTTATGTTCACTCTCTGGGCATCTAAGAGAGTACTCCATACATAGCCCCAGTCTGCTTATCCTTCGCTGACAGTAAGGAGAACTCTAGCATTGTGTTTTGGAATGCTTTCATATAGCACTTTATATTAAGTTAAATTAGACAAGATGATATATGTGGAGAGCCCTTTGTAAACTTATTTGGTTACTCACTTAGTGGGACTGCCAAAATTTTAGAGGTGAGGAAACTGAGGCTTCAGTGCATTTAAGTGACTAGTACAGTCTGATAGCAGCAGATTGCTTGACCTGTTCTCTTCCTATCTAGTTGTTTAGTTTGATCAGTAAGCCCCATTTAGATTGGACTACCAGTCAGGGAACATCTGCCCATTTCCAGGAACATTTTCAGTGAGTTGTGATGAATTCTTTGGGCCTAGTGGGTTATCTGCAAAAGCCCTCTATCATCTAGTATTTTTTGAACATGTGTGCTTGTATTAAGGCATCCAAGATAGAACTGTAAGCTGCGCTCAGTATAAAAAGCTGTGGTTTTGTCAATTTTAAGCTCCTATAGTCAGGCAGTGAGGTTAAGGAAAGATCACTTTGAAAAGAGAAATAGAGTTGGCTGGAGGAACTCAATGACCGAGATGGATATCCCCACTCATAGCCATATATAGGGAGTACAGACTTGTTTTCCATTTTGTAATAAAGCAGTGATGAGCGTAAGGAAGTTAAAGTGTACTAAGGTCCTTTTTGTTGAAAAGGATAGGGAATACTGATTAATTTCAGTCTGTGTGAGAAAAACATGAAATTAAATAAGTTAAGAGAAAGAATTCAAGAGAAACTCATACAAATTAATATCATTAGATTGTGTAATTCAAGCATGGAAAAAATAAAGGAAATAAAATCCCATCAATCCAAATATGCAGAAAAAGATAAAAGATTCACATAACGTGGCAAATAAAAACACAAAATAAGATGGAAGAAATAAGTCCAATTGTGTCAGTAGTCACAATAAATATAAGTAAATTAAACTCATTAGGAGAGTCTTGGATTGGATTTTAAAATCTTCAGCTTTGCTGTTTACCAAAACCATACTTATAAAGGGATGGAGAGAGATACATTAGGCAAATATCAGCCAAAAGAAAAATTGTGAGGCAACATTGTCAGGCAAAATATGATTTAAGGCAAATTAGTAAAAAAAAAAAAGTAATGAACAGACATTTCATGCTGATGAAAGGAAGGAAATCTACCAAGAGACTGTCAACAATGAACCTGTTCCCATAACATAGTCTTGAAATATATAAAGCAAAAAGGAACAGGATTATAAGGAGAACTTGACAATCCCTAATAATAATGGGTGATGTTTAAAACACCTTTGTCAGAAAATGGTTAAGCAGAATAGATTTAAAAAATGAAAAAGTAAGGGTATGAAAGATATAAGATTGAAATGAGATGGAAGGGAGATAATCTTGAATTCTAAATTTTTAGTGACAAAATTGCCTTTTTCTAAAATGATTTATTTCTCAAATTTGTAAGGTAGAAAAAAATTAAAGGTACATGCTACATTTAGCAGAGAGATTCTTAAATTCTGTAAATTATTAAGTTTAAATCCAAAAGACTAGAAAGGACTTATGCAAGGACACAGGAAAAAATTCCACCTTTTGATTGCAGGGGCACAGGAAAAGATTCCATCTTTTCATGGCTACCAGGAGACTTGCCTTTGGCCTGCAATTTAACATTGATGAGAATACCTAAATCTGAAAGTGTCTGATTCCTTTACAGTAGTAAAACCATGGTTAGACAACAATGAGTTTTTCTGTGAACACTTAGAATATTATCATACTATATATCATAAATATATAATACATAACCATATATCATATATAATAGTATTATTATAATATATTTTATAATAACAATGCTCATAACTTCAGGAGAGTGGTACCCTTGAGAATGTAAGTCTAAATACAGCAAGTACTCTTTTTTTTTTTTTTGCATCTCTCATATTTATTTATCAAATGGTTGTTAACAACAATAAAATTCTGTATAGGGGAGTCAATGCTCAATGCACAATCATTAATCCACCCCAAGCCTAATTCTCGTCAGTCTCCAATCTTCTGAAGCATAACGAACAAGTTCTTACATGGTGAACAAATTCTTACATAATGAATAAGTTCTTACATGGTGAACAGTACAAGGGCAGTCATCACAGAAACTTTTGGTTTTGATCACACATTATGAACTATAAACAATCAGGTCAAATATGAATATTCGTTTGATTTTTATACTTGATTTATATGTGGATCCCACATTTCTCCCTTTATTATTATTATTATTATTATTTTTTTAAATAAAATGCTGAAGCGGTAGGTAAATGCAAGATAAAGCTAGAAAATATAGTTTAGTGTTGTAAGAGAGCAAATGTAGATGATCAGGTGTGTGCCTGTAGACTATGTGTTAATCCAAGCTAGACAAGGGCAATAAAACATCCACGGATGCAGAAGATTTCTCTCAAAACAGGGGGGTGAGGTTCTAAGCCTCACCTCTGTTGATCCCCAATTTCTCACCTGATGGCCCCCCTGTGACTGTGCCTGTCTTAGGTTGTTCCTCCCTTGAGGAATCTTACCTGTCTCTGGCTAACCAGTCATCTTCCGGGGCCATACAGGGAAATGTAAAGTTGGTAAGTGAGAGATAAGCCATATTGTTCGAAAAGGTTAGCTTTTTACTTCTTTGCAGATTTATGCCCAGTGGCTTCTATGCCCAGCATTTGTCTTGAGGTATCTTTACCACTTGGAGGAATTATGATACTCGGTAAATTCGATATGAGGCACGAATTCTATTTAAGGGTTGTAATTAGGAAGGAAGAAGAAAAGCTATAGAAGTAGCAGACGGAAGAAAACATGGGAAGATTGATAATTTCTTTGACATATCTTCTTGTAGAGTAACTTAAGCATGTATAAATTGCGCACACACATTAACATAATAGGAATACAGTTACATAACCAAAGCAGATCTATAATTACCAGCCATCTCTAGTGAAACTAAGAAAACCAGTTAGGCACCCTAGGCATTTGTGAAAATTTATCTATGATATGATGGATATTGTCCAACTGTACTTGAACAGTCTGAGAGAAATCAGACAAATTAAAACAACCCATTCCTGGGAACTGTTCACATCCCATATGTTCTTTTAACAGTAGATGGTCTGTAGTTGTAAGATTTTGGAGCGCTACAACTTGCACTTCTCTTAATTCTTAGTTGAGTTCCAACAGTATAGATCCAGTCAAATTTGTTGTTTTACTGTATGCACAGGCCAGCTTAGATATCTCCTGCTTCATTCCCATGGCAAGTCCAGGAACCGGTGGGATGAATGCAACTATAGCTGTAGCAGCGCCTGGATCTTTGTTGAGGTTTTTTGATGATCATCTTCTGGTATGAGTCTTCCAGAGAGTGCTGATGTTGGAAGTTCTTCTTCATATCGTATCTTAGTTCTTTTTCTGGGGAGCCAAATTAGGCTTTGATCCTCTTTATAAACACAAACAGACCCTTTGCCCACACTTTGATATGCCCTTTATACCATTGTGTAGAACTCATTGGAGGTCACCACACAGGAACTGCTTTTTTTTTTTAAGAGAAAGGAATATTAGCAGAAAAATGTACCTCCATAGCCGATCATCTGACACCCTTTAAGTGATCAAAATTAAGGATATTTAAAGCATGCATTAATCGTTGATTTACAGATAGTTTTATCCTATCAGGGAGTAATCCCCCTTTTCTTTCTTTCTTTCTTTTTTTTTATTATCATTAATCTACACTTACATGAAGAATATTATGTTTACTAGGCTCTCCCCTATACCAGGTCCCCCCTATAAACCCCTTTACAGTCACTGTCCATCAGCATAGCAAAATGTTGTAGAATCACTACTTGTCTTCTCTGTGTTGTACAGCCCTCCCCTTTCTCCCACCCCCCCCATTATGCATGCTAATCTTAATACCCCCCTTCTTCTTCACCCCCCTTATCCCTCCCTACCCACCCATCCTCCCCAGTCCCTTTCCCTTTGGTACCTGTTAGTTCATTCTTGGGTTCTGTGATTCCGCTGCTGTTATGTTCCTTCAGTTTTTCCTTTGTTCTCCACAGATGAGTGAAATCATTTGGTATTTCTCTTTCTCCTCTTGGCTTGTTTCACTGAGCATAATACCCTCCAGCTCCATCCATGTTGCTGCAAATGGTAGGATTTGCCCTCTTCTTATGGCTGAGTAGTATTCCATTGTGTATATGTACCACATCTTCTTTATCCATTCATCTACCGATGGACATTTAGGTTGCTTCAAATTCTTGGCTATTGTAAATAGCACCAAGTACTCTTAATCTGCTCAAAATGCTTCCCTGATTTATCCAATCAGATAAATATTGTCCTTCAGAGTTACCCTGGGGAAGGTATTCACTTATATCCATGACACTAACACTGCTCAAGATACTGTATTTCATCAATTTTAAGAGGTACAGCTTACCATCTAAAATTGAAATGAGTCTTAACAGTTGTTGGCACCTTACAATCTCTTTTGGCCAGGTGACAGTTGTGACATCATAGTTGTTTCTGTGTGCACATCTAACATCAAAATGCTTAGGATCAAAACTTGCATAATGGGTGACTTTGGTCAAAATCTCTGAGACAAGAGGGGATGACTTAACACCTAGAAACCAATGCTTGTGTGGAAAGAATGGAGGAGATGGTTAATCAAATTTGGTTACTGATTATGCTGAAGTGGGAGACAAAAGGAGGCTAGTGTACGTATTTGTAAAGCTGTCTTGAAAGTATAACAAAAATGTCTGTTAGTTCTCTGAGTTTTCTTAAATACTGCATCAACAGTGCTCCTGGTGGAACAGAAGACATAAAAAAATTTGAGTTGAAAGTTGGATTCTGAATCTTTTTCTTTATGCATGTTTGATTAAAATCTATGTCTACATTGAAAAAAGCTCTTTCAAAAAGTATAAAAACTTAAGTGATAAGGAGGAATTGTGACAGGTTTTTTTTTTCTTACTGGTACATAAAGTAACAGGGCTCTTAGCTTTGATGAAATATTTTTTTAAACTGATTTCTTAGAATTGCCTTTCAAAGCTATTGTGTAAAAACCGATCTTTAGTCACATCCCAATTTTATAAATATTGACTTGGACAGAATTATAAGTACACAGTGATTTTCCCTTAACACTTTAAAGATATTCTATCATCTTCTAACATTTATTGTTGCTAATGAAGAGCCTCCTGTCAGCCTGGTTGTTATTCCATATTAGGTAAATCTTTTTTTTTTTCTCTCCCACTCTTGTAATATTCAGATTTTTTTCTCTGTATTTAATATTCTTGCCATTTTAAGATACTGTATGTAAAGGGTGTGTGTGTGTGTGTGTGTGTGTGTGTGTGTGTGTGTGTGTGTGTGTGTGTGTGGTTGGTTGTGGAAACAGATAGCCTGCTTGTACTTGGTGGCCTTTTTAATCTGAGGACTCATTTTTCTTCAGTTCTAGCAAACTCCTTTATTAAGCCTTTAAATATTATCATTTCCATTCTATTTTTTCTTTCTGATATTCCTTATGGCTATGTATTGAAGTTTCTTTTTTGTTTTCTCCTTATCTTTTCATTTCTTCTTTTCCACCACTTTATCTGCCCTGTGTTCTGGAAGATTTCTTCTGTTCTCTCTTCTAATTCACTGATTTTTTTTCTCTTCAATTGTGTCAAGTTTTCTATTTAAATCTATCTCTTGAGCCTTTTTATTTTGACTACTGATACCCATATTTTGGGATTTCTCCTTTGTTCTTTTTCACATTCACTTGTTTGTGTTATGAATGTTATTTCTTCCTTGAGCTCTTGGAACATGCTAAACATAGTATTTTAATGTGCCATTCATATTGCTCTATTATCTCTAGTTCCTTGAATGAGAATTTTCTCATTTTTCAGGTTTTTAGACCACTTGCTTAGATGTTTTGTAATTCTTGTCTGTGAGTTAATCTTCTGGGGACTCTTTTTGATATGTGTGACCTAGGAAGTGGAGGTGTTTCTGTTGAGTGATGTCATGGACAACCTGCCTGGGCCCTAAAGTCTTCATCAGCTCCTAACCAGTTTTTACATTAGCATCTTAGCTTGAAGTTTCCACTCCACAAAGCAAATTGAATCTGTGCCATCTGTGCATATTTTCTATACCAGCTTGGAGTTCCTGCATGTCTCCATTGTCTTTTCCCTTCTCCTATAGATGTTTCCCAGATTTAAGCTTCACTGGGTTATTGAGGAGCCTGTTGCCTCAAACCATACCCCAAATATAGCTTATTTTCAGCTGTTAAGGCACATATCTCATTCAAGTAACCCCCTTGAGCTAAGAAGCTTCAGCTTCTTCTCATAGATAAGAATTCCGTCTCTGGTGCCTGGAAAATTGTCTTCTTTCTTCAGAAACTCTGCTTAGGATTTTTAAAAAGTCTTTTTATTAAGTGCTTTTTAAGTGATATTTCTAGGACTTTGGAGTATGAGAGAATGATTCCAGTCTGGCTTCCATCTACCATTTTGACTTGGAGGTCTCACTGAGACCTGTAAAGGATTTCTTCTACTCCTGTCTTATCCCCATTTAGGGTTTGGAGTCATAAGCAGGTTTAATTTTGGAATAACTGATACCATACAGGTGGGTTGTGTTCACTTTTGGCTCTGCAGAGACAACCACCAGCACTTCAGCTGCATGTTTTACTTTCTCTACACCTTGTACAAGAGGGTTTAATTTGGGGACTCCATATCAACCAGTTACAAGTGCATATTCTATTAGCCTGTTCTCAGTTCAGTAACACAGCTCCAGCTACACAGACTGCAGATTTCAACTTTGGAACACCAGTTGTATCAACTCCTGTTCCAGTAGGAATTGGATTTTCCTTAGGGTAAGAACAATACTGTTTACTTGTTTTTGTGGCTGCAAAGGTAATCAGCTCTCAAAGACAAATTTTCAATTTAGAGTATGGAAAGGGTAAAGAGGTGATAACGGCATTTCTAAGTCAACTATTTGGAATTATGCCACTCATTCCCAAGGTAGTCTTATAAATTGAGGCCATCTCAGATTTGAGGCACAAGGCACTTTGAATTCTGCTCTGTGGCCTCCCTTCATTTTATGTGAGCCATAGGAGGAGTACTCACTGAGTTCTGGACATTTATCATCTTGAAATTAGGCTGTCTCTCTCTAGAGAGATCTTTATCTGCTGATCATTTTAATGACCTTGAATATACATTCTTCCCTCCTGCACCTCAGAATTTTAAGGGAGCACTCTTTTAATACCTTTCTATGTAGATCCAGACGTACCCATCCATTTCTATCAGGAGCACCTGATACTCCAATGAAAGCTGGAATTCTCTCCTATTCTGTTAGTTATCTAATAACTTTAATTAATTAGTTAAGAAACTAATAATTGTAATATCTGGTTGTCTTTCTGCATTGAGATGAAATAACCTATAGAACAAAATCTCATGAACTGTTCATATATAAAATTTAATTTGACAGGAGCTATGTTATCTAGGTGCCATGTTTAATGTGTCAGAGAACTATTGCATTGATTTTCTCCTTTTTCTGTGTAGAATAAGTACACCAAAATTAAACTTATTAAACATATTATATGTTTAATATGATCCAAGAGCAGAGTACTCTGCTTTCATACAACTACAGTGCTTACAGTGGGCTTTGGGACTGGGTATCAGCACCCTTACGAAGGCTATAACAAGCAATGCTTCATCCCACCAGGCGGCAGCATCTATTCCTTTGCTTCCTGCTCTGCCAGCACATCTGCTTCTTAGCATGCAGCTGCCACAGGGTTCTCATTCATCAGTGGAAGTGCACTTTGGACTGGGGGCACTGGTTTCAGTACTGTCTCGATGGGGAACGCAGCTCCACTAACGGCATTTGCAGGATTACCCCTCACTCCTACTCAGGCATCTAGTGGAACCATTGCTACACAACCAGTTGCTCCTTTCAACCTTGGAGGAGGTTTCCCTGGTAAGATTTGAAGTCTGCTCTCTACAGGAGAAGCACTGTATTCTAGATTGATTTGGGGATTCTTATTTGATTGATACAGATCTGAATATGACTCATTTCCCTTGTTGGAGGTTAGTGTTATTGATGAGTGTCAAAGAAGTTAAATCCAAACTGTTCCTTCTGGCTTTGCAGTTTTTGGTTTAGAACCAAGGAGTGTTTGTTTTGGGAAAAATTACAACCATCTCAGAACTGGTAGTCTAGACAAATTGGCATTTACTAATGAAAGTTTTACTGAAATATTTTGTTCAGTTGCTTAATGCTTGTGTTTAGCAAGTATATATTCTTGATCACAACTTGTTGATATGCCTGTTTGCTTTCTTAAAATAAAACTTCCAAATCAGGAGGTACGACAGGACAGGAAAGGATATCTTTGGAGTAGTATAAAATTTTATGGAATATTAAAATAATAATGCAATAATGTCAGTTATATGGCATGGTAAAATATTTTGGCTAGTGGAAACATCTTACATGCATGGGTTACCAGGATCCAAATAACTAGGACTCAGTAAAATACATTTTCCCTATATTAAACATTAGTGAGAAGACATTTGGTCTTGCTAAAATAAACCAAAATGCAGTTCTGGTTTTATAAGCCATATAAACTTGGTTTTATTGTAAATGCCTCAGATATTTTAGAACTTTGGAAATACACTGAGTGAGATATTGATTGTTTTACTTTATAATATACTTAATTAAATTAGATATTCATAGTAATGATTTCAGAACTTTTGGAAACAACCAAAAAGGAAAGATAGTTTAAAAATTATGGATATGTAGGAATAAATTCCAGTTTGTAGTAGTTATAATACCAGCTTTGATTAGTTGATGAAGCATTCTATAAGATAAAGAGGTAAAGTGGATCATTAAAATAATTATGATGCTAGAATATTTGCTCACTACCTTAGCGGGGAGGGCATCATTTTAATTTTGTACAAACGAATTTTGGTGTTGCAAATACTACATATATGTTACTAAAAAACAACTAGGAAATAAAATGTTTAAGTCTTGGCTCTGCTAATCACTAGTTCTATTACCTTGGGTAAGGGACTTTAACCTCTCAGTGGTAAGCTTGGTTTGCTCATCTGTAAGTGCTCAGCATTTACCTTATAGGGTTTTTTTGAGGATTAAATAAGTTAATGTAGGTAAAATGTTTAGAACCTTGCCTGACGTATAATAGACACACAATTAAAGTTAGCTAATGTTTTTATGAAAGTGTTTTTTAAGCTTTCATAGTTTAATGGTGTAGTATCAGCATCACCTTCATTTACATTTCTTTAATTACTAGTAAGGAGAACTTCTTTTCAAATTATTCATTGATTAATTATGTGTGTATGTGTGTGTGAGTGAGAGAGGGACAGAGAGAGGAAGTGAATGCATTTCCAGTTTATGTATTTTGCTATTTTCTGCTATAATTGCAGTATCTTAGCATTTCAATATTTTTTGTATAAGAAATGTTTTTCCCAATTTGTCTGCATTTTATTTTTTCTGAGTTTTATAGATACAGGATTCTAATTTTTTTAAATTAAGCTTTTTATTTTAACATAATTGTAGATTCTTATACAGTTGTAAGAAATACTACAGAGATCCCACATATCCTTTGCCCGTTTTCTCCTAGTGGTACCATCTTGCATAACCATAGTATAGTATCACAAGCAGGTTGTTGATACTGATAGTTGAGATTTAGAATAGTTCTATCAGCCAAGGATCCCTCATTTTGCCCATTGATAGCAATACCCACTTATCTGCTCCTGCTCCTTATTTAACCCTGGCAACCATTAATCTGTTCTCCATTACTATAATTCTGTTATTCAAAAATGTCATATAAATGGAAGCATACAGTATGTGATATTTTAGGAACCGCTTTTTTTCACTTGGCATAATTCTCTGCAGATTCATTCATATTGTCGCATGTATCAATTGTTGGCTTTATTACTGCATACTATTCCGTGGTGTGGAGGTACCACAGTTGGTGTCATTGCCCATGGATAGATATTTGTATTCTTTCCACTTTTTGGCTATTACGAATAAAGCTGCTGTGAACATTTATGTATAGGTTTTTTTTGTGAACATATGTCTGCATTTCTTTGGGATAAATGTCTGAGAGTGCAATTGGCTGGGTCATAGAGGAGTGCATATTCAGTCTTATAACAAGCCAAGTGTTTTTCAGAATGGCTGTATCATTTTACATAGCCACTAGAAATGTGTGTGTGATCTACTCCCTCTGCTCTTCCCTATCATTTGGTATTATCACTGTTTTTTCACTTTAGCCATTCTTGTAAATAGAAATAGTGATATCATACTGTAGCTTTTATTTATATCTCCCTAAGGGCTAATGATATTGAACATCTTCTCCTGTGCTTATTTGTCATCTGTATATCTAGTCTGTTCATGATTTTTTAGTCAGAAGAAAAGGTATTCAAAAAATAGCAATGTATTATATGGGTCCTTTTTACATAGGGTTTGGGAAATGTCGGTGGGTAATATGGTTTTATAAAAGGCAGAAGTGCTGTTCAACTAGGATTTTTTTCCTATTGATAGATTTACACCTGAGCATTTGTATTTGTTTCTCTTTTTAAAAGTGATTATAAATGGTACTATATTTTTTATTTCAGTGTTCATTTATTTATTGCCAGTATGCAGAAATAAAGTTGATTTTGTTGACTTACCTCATATGCTGTGACCTTGCTGAACTCACTCTAGGAGATTTTTTGTAGATTTCTTAGGATTTTCTACATAGACAATGAAGCCGTCTGAGAACAGGGACGATTTTGTTTCTTCCTTTCCAATCTAGATGTCTTGTTCCCCCCTTGCCTTAGTGTAGTAGCTAGAAGTTCCGTACTATATGGAATAAGAGTAATGAGAGCAGGTACCCTTGTTTTTTCCCAGTCTAAGGGAGAAAAATCTAGTTTCTCACCATTAAGTATGGTGTTAGCTGTAGTTTTTTGTAGATGCTGTTCATCAAGTTCCAGATGTTCACCTCTATTCCTGTTTTTCTGAGAGTTTTAACCATGACAGGGTGTAGAAATTTGTAGATGCTTTTTTCTTCATTAGTTGATGTGCTCATGCAGATCACATCAGTTGATTTCCAAATATTGTAACAACCTTGCATTCCTAAAATAAATCCCACTTGGTCATGGTGTATAATCCTTTTATGTATTGCTGAATTCTATTTGTTTATATTTGTTTAATATGTAGTGTTTGATTCTTGCAGTCATAGTCATGAGGGATATTGATCTATGGTTTTCTTTTTTATATTGTCTTTGTCTGGTTTTGGTCAGGGTATAATATTGGCTTCATAAAATAAGTTTGGAAGTGTTTCTCTTATTTTGTGAAAGAAATTCTTTTTTCAATATTTGGTAGAATTTTCCAGTGAAACAATCTGGACTTGGAGATTTGTTTTTTAGGAGTTTTTAAATTAAGAATTCAAATTCCTAAATAGTTATATGGCTACTCACATTATCTATTTCATATTAATATGCGTTGTGGTAGTGTGTTGAGGAGTTGGTCCATTTTTTCAAAATTATCAAATGTGTGGGTGTAGTATTCTTTTGATGTCTGTGTTGTGTGTTGTGATACCCTGTTTGATTCCTGATACTGCTAGTTTGTGTCTTGTCTCTTTCTTTTTCAGTCTTACTAAAGGTTTGTTAATTTTTATTGATCTTTTCCAGAAATCAGTTGTTTGTATCACTTGATTTTTTCCTTTTTTGTTTTCCATTTCATTCATTTCTGGCCCTATTTTCTTCTGCTTGCTTTAGGTTTATTTTGCTCTTTAATTGGCTCCTCAGGTGGGAGCTTAGACTATCAATTAGTGACTTTGTTTGGTTCTTCAAATTGATATATAATTGATATACACCATTATATTTTATGTGCATGGTTCAATATTTGTATATAGTGAGATGATCACCACAATAAGTCTAGTTGCCATCCATCACCATACACAGTTACACGTATTTCTTTCTTATGATGAGGACTTTTTTTAAGATTTACTGTCTTAGCAACTTTCAAAGACACAATACAGGATTAACTATAGACACCATGCTGTACATCTTCTTTTCTAATGTGTACATTTCTGCTGTACATTCCCTGCCAGCACTGCTTTAGCTGTCCCACAAATTTTGTTACGGTATATTTCCGTTTTCATTCAATTCAATATGAATTTTTTTATTACATTGAAACTTCTTTAACCTGTGGGTTATTTAGACATGTGTTTAGTTTCCAAATGTTTGGAGGTTTTCCTGTTATCTTTCGGTTACTGATTTCTGGTTTCATCCCATTGCACACATCATTTTTCTTCATTATTTTACTAATATTCTTTCTTCCTTTTTATCCCTTTCACCTACCTCACTTATCCTCCCACCTCTCTCCCCTATGGCAACCACCAGTTTGTTCTCATATTTATTGATCTGTTTCCATTTTATCTGTTCTTTTGTTTTGTTATTAGAATTCCACATGTAAGTGAAATCATGTGGCATTTGTCTTTCTCTGTCTGACTTATTTCACTTAGCATAATACCCTCTATGTCCATCTGTGCTGTCACAATAGCAAGATTTCATTCTTTTTTTATGGCCAAACAGTATTCCATTGTGTAAATATAGCACATCTTTTTTTATCCATTCATCTAACAGTGGGAAATTTAGGTTGTTACCATATTTTGCCTATTGTAAATAATGCTGCGATAAACATAGGACTACATGTATCTTTTCAAATTAGTGATTTTCTTTTCTTCGAGTAAATTCCCAGAAGTAGAATTGCTGGGTCCTATGGTATTTCTACTTTCAGTTTTATGTGGTTTTGAGAAACCCCCATATGGCTTTCTGTAGTGGCTGTACACTGTATGACGGTTTCCTTTTCCCCACATCCTTGCTAACACTTGTTTATTTCTTGTCTTGTTGATATTGGCCATTCTGACTGGTGTGAGATGAGAATCTCATTGTGGTTTTGATTTGCATTTCCCTAATGATTAGTGATGTTGAGCATCTTTTCATGTGTCTATAAACCTTCTTTATGTCTTTAGGAAAATGTCTCTCAGGTCCTCTGCTCATTTTTTCATTAGGTTGTTTGGGTATTGCTGGTGTTGAGTTGTATGAGTTTTTTATATATTTTGGATATTAATCCCTTGCCAGATATATCATTTACAAATACATTCCCCCATTCATTAGGTACCTTTTTGTTTTGTTGATGGTTTCCTTCACTGTGGAAGAAGCTTTTTAGTTTGATGTAGTCCCAGTTGTTTACTTTTGCTTGTTTCTATGTTGATTCTTTTAAATTAGCTGAAGTTTGTTTTATGGCCCAGGATAAAGGTCTACCATGGTATATGTTCCAGGTACATTTGAACAGAATGTGTATTCTGCTTTGCTGGGTGACATGTTCTATAAATGTCAATTAGATTCGAACGGCTAATGCTTCTGTTGAGTTTTATATCTTTGCTCATTATCTGTCTAGTTCTTCTTTCAGCTAGAGGTAATAGAGAGATGGTAATAGAGGGATGTTGGAGTCCCTAACTGTAATAGTGGATTTGTCTCTTTCTCCTTTCACTTTTATCAGTTTTTGTTTCACAAATTTTGAAGCTCTATTGTTTCGTGCATACACATGTTGGCCAAGACTTTTTGGGACATTGGCCCTTCATATAATGTCACTATACTAGGTAATGTCCCCCTCTGTCTCCAGTAATTTTCTTTGCTCTGCAGTCTACTTTATCTGGTAATATATCCATTCCTGTTTTCTTTTGATTAATGTTGCATGGTATATTTTTTCCATTTTCTTACTCTCAACCTGCCTCTATCATTATTTTTGAACTGAGTGTCTTAGAGACAAAAATAAAGTTGGGTCATGGTTTTTTTAATACCTTCTGGCAATCTCTGTTTTAATTGGGGGTATTTAGCCCATTTACATTTACCATAATTATTACTATGTTAGGCCTTAAATTTGTAGTTTTTGTTTTGTTTTGTTATATTTTTCATTTCTCTGTTTCCTATCTTCCTATTGATTACTTGAACATTGTTCAGAATTCCATTTTGGTTTAGCTATAGCATTTTTTAGAGTACCCCTTTGCATAGCTTTTTTAGTTGTTCTGAGTATTACATGTACATAACTTACAGTAGTCTACTGATCTTGTCCTTTTACCTGATTGAGTGAGGTACAGAAACTTTTCACCCCATATATCCCTTTTTGTACCCACCCCCATTTGTAATGTAATTGTCCTAAATTTTTTGTCTGTATACATTTAGAACCACATCAGGCAGAGTTACAATTTTTGCTTCAACCATAAAATGTAATTTTAAAAACTCAAGACAAGCAGGAAAATCTATTGTATTTACACATATATTTGCTCTTTTCTTTGTCAGTTTTTCCTTCCTTGGGCTCCAAGATTCCTTTGTCATTTCCTTTCTGTCTAGAGAACTTCCTTTAGATTTTCTTTTAAGGTGATTGGGCAAGAAATTGTCTGAGTTTTCTTCCTCTCAGTATTTTTATTTCCTTTTCATTCTTGGAGGATATTTTCACTAGAAGTTTCACTTGACAGTTCTTTCAGCATTTGAAAAATACGGTGATTCTTCCTTCTTGCCTACACAGTTTCTGATGAGAAATTTCTCATTCCAATAGTTTTTCCCCTATAGGTTAGATGCTGTTTTTCTCTTGCTGCTTTCAAGATTTTTTTCCTTGTTTTTACTTTTCAGAAATTTACTTATTATATGTTTCAGTGTGGATCTCCATTATTCTATCACCTAGTTTACTGATTCTTGTCTCTATCCCCTCCATTCTGCTCCTCAGTCCTCCTTAGCTTTGCATTTTGGTTATTGTATTTTTATATTCTCAAACTTCCATTTGGTTCTTCTGTATACTTCTGTTTCTTTGCTGAGGTTTTCTTTCATTTCTGTTTTTTTTCTTTGTTTTTGCTAAGGCTGTTTTTCCATGTGTTTTAAGTGTGCTTATAATTTCTTGCTGATGCATTTTTATCATGGATTTCAGATCTTTGTCATGTAATTCTAACATTTCTGTCCTCTTGGTATTGTCCTTTTTCATTCAGTATGAGATCTTCCTGGTTCTTGGAAGGATGAGTGATTTTTAGTTGAAATTTGGACATTTTCATATTATGTTATGAGACTCTGAATCTGATTTAAGCCCTTTTTTATTTAGCTGGCTTTATTTGACATTGGTCTGGCAGGGGAAGAAAGGATGTTGCCTTGTTACCTTAAGGCGAGAGCAGAACTTCATTTTTTCTCACTTGGTCTCCATTGCTACCCGAGGCGATGGTCTCCTAGTTACTTCTGCCTGGCAGTGGGAGTTCAGCTCCAGACGTAGTTTCCGACACTGTGAAGAAAGAGTTCATTAACTTCTGGCAGGGAAGAAAAACCTGGATCCCTATTTGACCTTCTCTGATACCATTCTGGCCAGGTTATTGGAACACCTCATTACCACTCACAAGGGCGGAATTTTGGCTCCTCGCTTGATGTTGGATGGTACATATAAGTGGGGAATGGGACCACAACTTTTTATGAGTTTTTTGGTAAAAGTAGAGTGATCATTGTCTATAAGCTTTCTGTCTTGTTAATACCTCCCCCCTTTTTTGGTCTATATCCATTCAACTCTAAGCCTGGGAAATAAGAGGCAAAAAAAAACTATGGAACTCACCATCAAATCATTCCTTGGGACTCAAGATCCTTAGCTAGTTTGCCTTCTTGCCCTCTCTCAGGGTTTTCTTGTTTGTTTTATGTATAATGTCCAGGGATTTTAGTTGAATAGGAAAAGTACATGTACTCCATTTTCCTGGAAATGATAGTCCTTAAGATTTTAATTTTCAAATAGTCAGATCGCTCATCCTTCTGTTTCTCTCTTTGGACTGTTTGTTTAGGCCTTTTCCATTTCAAGATTAATCTTTTTGTTCTTTTATCATTTATATTTTTTGGAATCTTATTTTTTTCTAAATGATAAATGAGTTAAACCATTATATTTCATTAAACAGCTATTCTTTTCCCTGTTTGAGATGTTGCTTTCCACATATACCATATTATATATGCTTGGTTTTGCTTCTGGACTTCCTATTCTGTTCTATTGATCTGTCCTTGTTCTAGTATCACCATTTAAGTTTCTGTAGTATGCCCCAGTATCTTGTAGTGTAAGACTACCTTTCTCAACTTTGTTAAAAACTCTTGGCTATTTTCTATGGCCAACAATTTATTAAGATAATTGGCACTTTCTTATGTTCTTAAACATCAAGGACTTAAGGCTGATTTGGGTATCCTTACAGCACTAGATGGAGGAAATTATGATACTGAACTCTTCCTCTAGCCCAGTGGTTCTCAACTGGATGCAATTTTGCCCCCTCCCCTTGCGGGTATTTGGCAGTGTCTGGAGATGTTTTTGATTGTTGGGAGGTGTTACTGACATCTAGTAAATAGAGCCCAAGGATGCTGCTGTTGACCTTGAAAATAAAACAGCCAGTTATTTTACTAGCAAACTGGGCTTATTTGAGAATAGCAGAGGAATTGCAATTTGGGACAAGTGAGCTATGGCAAAACCACAGGCAAGTCTGAGAACAAAGAAGGGGAATGCTCTTTCATAAAAGAAAGAGGAGAATTGGGAGGGACAGTTATAAATAAAAAGTCCATTGAAGTAAACCGGGAGTTCAGAGTGAAGTGGCTTTTCGTTGGCTGAGTTGTGACAATTTCTCATTGGTTGGGTTGTTGCTGGGCTAGGAGAACATCTTCCTTCCTCCTGTGGGGGTTTTAGAATAGCCTTCCCACTGGGAATGCTGGGTATGTCTCTGCCTGTTGGGTCTGCAAAGGGCTGTGAGGAGTGGCACGTCATGAGAGCTCCCTCTTCTGGCCTCCTGACTCCATTTGAAATGAGGGTTCCTTTATTTAGGTTTACACTGCTGAATATCCTGCAGTGCATGTAAAGGAAAACCTTGTGTCCTTTGCATGCAACACTCCTGACACCAAATCTGTGGGGGTTCCTCTTACACCAACCAATTTTCCAACTCTCTGAACACCAACTGGACATCCTACAATTCAGTTATGATTCCCACTATCTGGAGTTAGCACAGATCTCACAGGTTAAGACCTCAGTCCCACAAGACTGTCCCCTACTTCAGACACCAGTTGCAAGTCCCAAGTTGTCACCTGTACTTCTGATAAACTGGCTGTAAATTTGGGGTTCCCATGACACCCTCCTTGGGTTGGATAATTTGCTAGAACAGCTCACAGAACTCTGGAAAACACTTAATTTACAATTACTGGTTTATTGTAAATGATACAACTTATGAAGAGCCAAATAGAAGAAATGCAAAGGGCAAGGTAGGCGGGAGCAGCCCAGATCTTTCATGTTCCCTCCAGGCATGTCACCCTTCTAACAACTCCATGTGTTCATCAATCCAGCTCTTAAAACCCTTTCATTTAGGGTTTTGATGGAGGTTCCATTATGTAGGCATGGTTGATGAAATCATTGGCTGCTGGTGATTTTATTCACTCTCTAGCCCCTCTCCTCTTCCCAGAGGTCAGAGTTGAGGTTAAAGTTCCAATCCTCTAACCACTTGGTTGGTTCCTCTGGAAACAGCCCCTCATCTGTAGGGACTTTGTAAAGTTCACCTCATTCATATAAATCTGGTGTGGTTGAAAGGGATTTGTTAATATATAACAAAAGAGGCTCCTTTCACCTTTATTGCTTCTGGGAGTGATTTCAGTAACTGGAGATTAAAAAAAAACCCAAATTGACAAAAGATGCTGCTATCACTCTTTCCACTTAGGAAATTACAAGGGTTTTAGATCTCTGTCTAAGAAATTAGATAAAGACCAAATATTCATTTCTTTATTATATCCCAGCAGTGGACTGTCCTCTGCAGCAAAGAATTATCTGGCCTAAAATGTCAGTAGTGCCATGTTGAAAAACCCAGCTGTAGTCCTATGATTAGGAAAATAAGATGTTGTCTCTTAAATTAAGACTACTTTAACTTAAAAGCAAATCATATTAAATGGCATTTGTTTCCTTAGCTACCTCTGGGTATTATGTAATTTGAGGTCGGGTCTCTGAAATTATACCATTACCTGAGACAAATGATCAAGGTTTTAAAATATGGGCATAAATCAAGTGCAAATTTAATAAGCACTTGTAAGGAAGTTTCAGTAATGTGGCCAGTTACAAAGTAAATAATACAAAAATCAATAGCTTTCCCATGTTTAAACAGTAGTAGTTGGAAAATATAAGGGAGAAAGGTCCCATTAACAATTTTACCCAGAAGCACAAAATGCCTAAAAATGTGCATGACCTATATGAAGATAACCACAAAATTTTACTGAGGAGTATGACAGAAGACATGAATAAATGAAGAGACCCACTGAATACATAGACTCAATAGTGTAAGAATGGCATTTATCTCTGGATTAATCTACACATTTAATGTAATTCTTGTAAAACTGCGTTCAGAATCCTTGGGGTAAGGAAAGAAGGGAGAGACTTGACAAGATTCTAAAGTTTAAATGGGGGAATAAATGCATGAGACTAGTCATCTCATTCATTTTTGAAGGAAAGTAATGATGGATTACTTGTAAGAAAATGTGTGAAAATGTGTTTTAAATTCTCTTCCTGTAAGTTTAAAACATTATGTAATATAAAAGTAAATGAATTCTAGTGCTACAATAATTGAGACTCTTTTATGGAACAGGAGTAGAAGGAAAAAATCAGTGAAAAATTTTAGAGTACAGAAACAAAACCTGGGTTTATGAAGATGGCATTTCAAATCTGTGGTGAGAGAGGTTAGAATAGTGAGTAAATGAACTGCAATATCTGGCTAACCAGGAGATTTGGGAGAAGGGGATTAATTTTGCCTCAAAAGATTAGCCGAAAGAAATACTAGGTGAGTTCAAGGTAGAAAATGAAACCAAAAACACTTAAAAAGCATAGATGAATATGAAAATATGTAAATAATACTTCTCGGGTTGGGGAAAGGACCATTATTTGTGTATAATTTAAATATATATAATATGATCAGTCAAGTGGTTCAAAAATAAGAATACAAATAATATGAATAGGTATACAGTTCCCATCTACACCTTCTTCCTCCACCCTCCCAGTCAGCCAACCACTGTAATTGTGTGTACCCTTCCAGAGTTTCCTCATGGATTTGTTAGCAAATAGAAATATATATTCTTAGTTCTCTACCTTTGTTTTTTTGTGGTAATATAAATGGTCATATTCTGTACACACTATTCTATACCTTGCTTTTTAGGCATAAACTTGTACACTTTATTTTAAACATTTGGAGTTCTTACCTCATCAGTCAGTATATAGAGAGCTTTCTTAGTATTTTTTTACAGCATCCTACAATTCCATGGTCTGGATGTATAATTTATTTATCTAGCACTTTGCTGATGGCCATTTGGGTTGCTTCCTCTTTTGCTAATACAAACAGTGATGCAATGGATTTTATTTTACATATCATTTTATATGTATGCAAGTACATCTTTGTGGATAAATTTCCAGAAGTGTTGCTGGTTCAAAGTTGTGTGTATTTGTAATTTTTGAAACATTGGCCACTTGTTTTCCATAGAGATTGTAACCAACTTACACTCCTTTTAGGAAGCTTGGAGGCTGGCTGTTTCTTCAGTGTCCTTAGCAGAGTGTGTTACTAGTTTTTTACTTCTTCCCATCTCTTACCTGAAATTGTTCTAGTGTAGCTATAATTTGAAATTTTTCTCCTAAATGTGAGGTTGAACATCTTTTATCTGTTTAAGAAGGAAAGCGTTTTGAAATATGATATGGCGATGTAAACCGTAAGGGACAGATGATGGAAAGATTTGACTACATTAAAAAAAATGAAAAAAAAAAAACAACCAGAAAAGCAAATGACAAACTGAGGTTGGGAAATTTTTACAAAATTTGAGTAAGTAGACTTGATACACACTTTTATTAAAAATCAGTAATGAGACAATGCTCCTGTGAGAAAATGAGCAGATGACATGAATAGGCAATTTCAAATGAAGAAATTAGAGTAGCCATTAACTGCATAATAAAAATTAGCCTCACCAGTAGGTAATGAATTATAAATACTAAAATGTCTTTGCTGTGATATTGGTTATTTCTTTAAAAGTTTACTACATTGGTGCTTCTTCCAAATGAAGCATAAGGATATTCCACAATACACACTGTAAGCAGTTGTAGGTGTCTGATAATGTTTCCAATTCCTTCCTGATATCTCCTCCCCATTCTTTTTGCTCCCAGTGGTCCTGGGTGTTTTGGATAGCAGTCATCTGATGTCACATATCGCCATGAGTTGTTCATCAGTTGGATACAGGCAGCTATAGATTCAAGTGCAGTTACTTACTAAGTACTTTTTCCTTTTGAAGAGGAAATAGAATACCTGTAATTGTATATCAGGGTCTGGAAAAAGTTGGTTCAATTCAGCAGATACATTTATTGAGCACTTAGTACCATGTGCCATGTACAGTGATCTGTAGCAAGGATGAAAATAAGAACTTTATTTTCAGCTAACCAGTTAATCTTATTTGTGTCTTTAGGTACTTAATTTCTCTAGCTTATTTCTTTTACAGTTTTTGTTTTAAGTTTTAAAGCAGAGGTAGATAATACATTTTCTGAAACTTTATTCCAGACTTCTATTTATTTTTTTCACAGTTTTATTATTATATAATTCACATACAATATAATTCACCCATTTGAAATGTACAGTTAGTTGGATTTTAGTTTATTCACAGGGTTATGCACCCATTACTGCAGTAAATTTTGGAACATTTCCATCACCACCAAAAGAAACTCCATACCCATTAGCAGTCACTGCCCATTCTCCCCTCCCCCCAGTCTCTGGCAACTACTAATCTGCTTTCTGGCTCTATGATTTCCCCATTCTGGACATACATACCATATGAATGGAATCATACGATATGTGATCTTTTGTGATTAGGTTCTTAATGTGTTCAAGGCTCATCCATGTTTTAACTTGAATTAGTACTTTTTTTCCTTTTTATGGCCAAATGAAATTCTATTGTGTAGATAAGCCACATTATATTCATCCATTCATCAGTTAATGTTCATTTGGGTTGTTTCTACAACCAATGTGTGTTATGAGTACTGCTGCTGTGAACATTCATGTACACATTTTTGTGTGGTCGCATGTTTCATTTCTCTTGTGTAGATACCTAGGAGTAGAATTGCTGGTTCATAGGGTAACTCTTTGTTTAACACTTTGAACATGTGTCCATTTCCAAAGAGACTATGCCATTTACATTCCCATTAACATTAAATGAGATTTCCAATTTCTCCACATCCTCAGCAATATATCTGTCTTTTTGATAATAGCCATCCTAATCAGTATGAAGTGGCATCTCATTGTGGTTTTGATTTGCAATTCTCTAGTGACTAATATCGGTGAGTGTATTTTCATGTATTACATGGCCATTTCTGTCAGCACATGTGCATCTTTCTAACCATTCTTTTATAGTCACATCTCCGTCTGACAACAGCCTGGAAAGAATCTCTACTTTTAAGGATTCATGTCACTAGATTTTGCCTACCTGGATAATTCAGGATAATCTCCCTATCTCAGGGTACTTCACCTTAGTCTGTAACATCTATAACTCCCTTTTGTCAAGTAAGGTAACATGTTTGCAGATTCTGGGTATCAGGATATGGCCATCTTTGGGGACTGTACCATGTTAACAATATTAAATCTTCTGATCCAAGAACATGAGGTCTTTCTATTTATTTAGGATGTTTTCAATATGTTTCAAAGATGTTTTGTATTTTTCTGGGTGCAAGTCTTATACTTCTTTTGTTAGGTTTGTTCCAAAGTAGTCTAGTCTTTTTGAGCAATTGTAAATGGAATTATATTCTTAATTTCATTTTTGGATTGTTCATCACCAGTTATAGAGAATTGTAATTTACTTTTATATATTGTTCTTGTATCCTGCAACTTTGTTGAACTTGTTTATTGTCCTAATACATTTTTTATGGATTTCTTAGAATTTTCTGTATTCATGATCATGTCATCTATGAGAAGATAGTTTTATTTCTTCTTTTTCAACTGGATGCCATTATTTTCATTTTTTTGTCTATAATTTCCTGGCTATATCTTCCAATGTATTGTTGAACTGAAGTGGTAAGAGCAGACATCCTTATTTTATTCTTGATGGTTGTGGCAAAGGCTTCAGTCTTTAACCATTAAGTATGATGTTAGTTGTGGGCTTTTCATAAATGCCTTTTTATTACATTTATGAAGTTCCCTTCCCTTCCTAGTTGGTCGAGTATTTTCATCATGAAAGTGTGTTGGATTTTCTCAAATGCTTTTTCTGCTTCTATTGAGATGATTGTATGTTTTAATAACAGTATAATTGAGGTATAATTCACATATCTTAAAATAAACCCTTCTTAAGTATATAATTTTCATCACTCCAAAAAGCAACCTGGTACCATTAGCAGTCACTCTGTTACCCACTCCTTTCATCCCCTGGCAACCATCACTTTACTTTCTGTCTGTAGATTTATCTATTGGGACATTTCATATAAATGGAATCTTACCATATATGGCCTTTTGTGTCTGTCTTCTTTCACTTAGCATATTTTCAAAATTCATCCATGGTGTAGCATGTATGAGTACTTGATTCTTCTGAACTCTGGAAGAGGGCTCTTTTCAGCTTTCTCTTTCTCTGGTTATCTCTGGTAAACTAGCTGGCCTATAGTGTAAATTGTTGCTCTCAGAAAGCTACTTGCCTCTTGATTGCTTACCACCAAAATTTCCATTTTTTTTCACGAGTTCTTTGGCTTGAACTTCCTCACACTCTGTTTTAAATAAAGTCAGTTCTTTCGGGGGTAGCTTGGGAACTCTGTTCTTAGGGACTGCCTTAATCCCTGGACAAAACCTTTGAACCAGTGTGTTGGTTACTGGGCAGTGGCATTTGCCTCCGGTCTTCTTGCTTCAGGGTTGGAACCTCAGCTCTACATGTAAGCTGTGGCAATGCAATTGGGGTTAAGGGTGATGGGGCCCCAGTATTCTCAACCTGCCATGCCTGGTGTGGAACCTCTGCCCTATGAATGGGGGCTGACTGGAAGAAAGCCCCTCAATTTCTCCTGTACTTTCCAGGAATTTGAACCTTTAACTCTGTGTTGGAGGTGATGAGAAGTGCTGGCTTCTTGCCCCTCCCAATGAGATAGTATATCCCTTGGTTGGGAACTGGGGGACAAGGGAGTTCAGTCTTCTTGGCCACTGTGCCTGGAGTATAGCTTCCTTCAAAGTGAGCAGGGGGATGGAGAGAAGGAAGGGAGTGGGTTGTAGTTAGTATGCTACAGACTCTCACTGGTATTGCTGAGTTCTAGCAAATTTTCTTGAATAAATGTTTCATTTGCTGTGTACCATTAGACAATTTCCAGAGATCTAAAAATTTTTTTAATTATTTTTTACAACCAGTTATAGTTGTTTCACTGGGGAATAGGTCTCTAGGACTTATGTTGTAATTCTGCTAGTGGATTCCCTCTTATGTTTACTTTTTAGTAAAGTAGAATTTCTTTGTTACAATGGAGCTAGAAGCCTGGCTGTACTAAGCAGTACTGATTTTTAATAGGTACTTTTTTAAACAGGTTTTTACTATGTCATATTATTAGATTTTAGAGTACCTGATTGTCCTTGCTTTATTTATTTTCTCCATATAAATGAACCCTGTTATAGTGGTGTTTTACTTCTTAAAAATTGTTTTTAGTGACATATTTTTCTGCTTGTTACTTTGATTTTTAGGTTTGGTTCCAGCATCTACTGTTGTTGCCACCACTAGTTCAAGCACCATGGGGTTCATTTCGGTATCGAATGCTTCTAACTCCACTGCTGCTAGTGCGTTCTCATGTAAGTTACTGGTTGCAAAGAAGATATTATTATTTCACATCAGGCCACTTAAGTCAATTTGCCAATATGGATCTCTTTCATCTCATAAATTATCATTATGCTTGAACCCATCTGTAACTGCTGATATCAATAGTAGCTTTGCTTAAGAACCTGTCATGGCTTCAGCTGTGAATTCTGTGTTAACATGATGATTACAGTTTAAAGTGGTGATTTTAAGCATATAATTCATTAACATTATAATGTTTTGAAACGTCTCGAAACTAATGGGAATAGGCAGGGTGGGAGTTTTGCCAAGGATACCTGAAGGGAAGAAGTCTTATCATCCATGTGAATAGGATAAAATGGGAAATAAACGTCAGAGCCTTGCTATTGGTATATTCTTCTGTGTAGACCAGGTTCGTGGTTTTTACATTTTTCCTATCAGAAATGTTAAACATGACAAAAGGAGCAGCCGTAGTTTTGGGTTTTGACACTGTATGATGTTTCTTGGTCTGTCCCTTGAAGAAGAACATCTGGACATGTTAAGCTGAGAAGTGGGATATTATCTCATAACCCCAACTTCTTTGCTACACATCTTGCATTAGTAGAGTAATAGCAAATGTTAAGAATATTGAATTATGTATGTGTCTTTGGTAATTCTTTCTTATAAGTCCATATAAACTAGCTATGCTTTCGAGGTATCTTCACAGTGCCATGATGTTCATCATTAGACTTTGTTATTGTAATCCTAGCTGCAATATGGTCTCCCCAAAGCCCTATTATAGCAAGACTGTCACCATTCCTGGAAATAAAACTTACCAGGAATTGCTGGTGCCCAGTCAGGTGTGAAAAATAGTATCTACCATCCTATCCTCTTGTGCAATTGACATAGGTAAATATTAGTTAAAATTGGCTGGTTACCACTTGACCTGCATTTTCTACCATGTAGACTTCCAGTTTTAAGATAAGACTGAAATTCTGGAAACATTTTGATGTATGTAAGCAATATCCTGTCAACCACAATAGATTTGTGAATATGCCATGTCTGAGGTTGGGAGCTAAAATTATTGAATGAATTCCATTTTCAGTCAAAGACTTGCCCTCTCACTTAACAAGCTTCTTTTCCTTCCTGTTTTTGATATTCTTGTCTACAAAATGGAAACAGATCTTGACCATAGTATTTTAAAAATTAACTCTAATGAGGTATAACTTAAATATAAATATCATAAAATTAACTTATTTTAAGTGTACCAATTCAGTGATTTTTTAATAAGTTTACTGAATTGTGTAACTACCACTATAATCCAGTTTTAGAATATTTCTATCATCCCAATAAGATCTCTCAGCCCCAGACAGCAACTAATCTATTTTCTGTCTCCATAGATTTGCCTTTTCTGGACATTTCATTTAAATGGGTTGACCTTAGCTTTTTGAAGTTTAGCCAAAAGTTTCTAAAGGACTCTTCAGATGAAAAAGACTCTGTATAAATTCCTTACTGTTTTGAATTAAAAGGGTAATAGGTAATACTATGTTGTTCTCTGCAGTTGGTACCCCAGCAACTTTGACTGGATCACTTGATGATATTGCCTTCGGATTTGGAATGAAATTCTCCGGATCAGGTGGAGTAGCTCCTATTCCATCTATTAAGATTTTAGAACTATTGGAGTGTGTTTAGACACTCACTGGAAATGTACTGTATAAGAGGCAATAAATAGGTTGAATTCCATAGCTTCTAGGACTAAGTAGGTTTATGCTAATCTCATCAGAGCATCTAAAAGGTACATCAGTATTGACAATTGCAAATTTATAACCATTTGGAATTATTCTCTGCCCTAAGTGTAATCAGCAAGTTTTAAGAGAAGCTTGCTTGTTATAGAGCTCATCTTTCATATGAGTCTGAGAAGGTAATGATGTCCATTCCCAGCATGGAGGAAGATACACAGTTGTTTATCTACTACACAGACAATATAAATTTGTCTGTTTTTAGTTTAGACCAAAGTCATAAGTTGCAAAATCAGACTGTGATAGAACCTTCATTCTCAAATCCATTGCCTCTTTTGGTATTAATTGAAATATTACTGTTATTTGAATATTATCTCCTATGCCAGAGCTAATTTATACCTTTTTAAAGCAGCACAGAAAACAAGGATCAAAGATAAATACTATATAAAAGGTTAAAATAATCATACCATTCTTCTGTGACTTCAGATTTCCTTTATGTTTAAGCTGACAGGTATTAATTTCCTGTAGGTATCATTCAGCATCTTTGGGGAGGTTTTTTTGTTTGTTTATCTGTTTCTTTGGTAGTGATGGTAGTTGCTTTTTTTTATTACAAAAGCCATATACACATGCATTTGTATATATGTATACATGTATCACTCCCTCTAGGGAGAACAGTTTGGTATTTATCTTTCCAGCCATTTATCCAAATGCATACAAACATAACATTTAATTTATTTATTTTACAAAAATGGGACCATTATATATGTACACACACACACATACACACACACACGTATAATCTTACCATTTGCTATTTTCTTTTTTTGTATGTATGTATGTATTTATTTATTTATTTATATTAAGGTATCATTGATATACAATCTTTGGAAGGTTTCACATGAGCAACATTGTGGTTTCAACATTCACCCACATTATCAAGCCCCCCCAGCACCCCATTGCAGTTACTGTCCATCAGCATAGTAAGATACTATAAAGTCATTACTTGTCTTCTCTGTATTTGCTCTTTTTTCCTAAGTATATTTATCATCTTTGGATATCTGTCCATGTCAGGAAATACAGATGACTTTTTAAAAAAATCTTTGGATGAAGATAAGCTCCTTTACAGGACTTACTTTTTCATAATTGTTTACCTGTGTTGAATTTAGTAGTTACACAGTGTTTGAATGAGTTAATAGAGGGGGGGTGTCTTGATAGTATCATTAATTTTCAGCATTTCTGGGGGTTTCTTTCAGATTTTTATTTTCACGTGAAAAATATGATAACATATGGCTATAAAGAATGGCCATATGGGATCAAATCTGTAATCCTTCCATCATTTTGAGTAATGATGACACCAGGGACCCTTTGTGATTGGGTCTGGTGTTCCCTTGTCACGCTCATTCTAGCCTCACAAGGCCTAACCCCAAGAATGGGGGGAATTATTGTAAGAATTGTTATGGCCAAAAGGGAAATAGAATCTTGTGGAAATATAATGTAGATACTGTTGTGGCTTTGAACTCCAAGGACATTGGGATTTAACAATAGTTTCTAAAGGCATCTTTAAGGACATCCTGAATCTAATATTGCACACACATAATTCAACTATTCTCTCATTATCTACTTTTTTCTTTTTCTTTTTAACATATCCTTGGTTTCCTTACCTCTTTTTCTGCCTTGCTGTTTATTCTTAATTTTGTCTTGCTTATGACTCCTTAATTCTACATGTTTTTCCTCTGTAATTCTACCTGTTTTTACTCTGTTCTTTCATCTCCCTCTGCCTATAGTCTGATTCCTTCTATACTTTTGGAAATATTTCAAAATTTCTGCTTTAGAATCTGATATTTTCCATATTTCTACCTACAGTCTGATTCTTTGTATAGTTATACATACATTTTTGAAAATGAGATTTTGACCCATCTCATCCCTGTTTGGCTAGAGCTTTTTTGTGCCAGACCTACTCATAGTCTGCCAGTAGCATATGGGATGGCTTCCCATCCTTCAGATACCTACCTTTGTCCCAGTCAACTGTGAACCATGAGTAAAGGACAGAGACAGAATTACTAGAATAAAGAATGGGTATCTGAGCCTGATCCCTGAGCAGGTATAGACTAGTTCAGCTTCCCTTAGAATAGGCAGTGCATGTTGGCAGGCCCCATGATTTATGTATTTATTTAGTATGTCCATAAATAACGTGAAAATATTGCTCATTGGGAAAGCAAGGCTAATGTAAAACAAACAATTGTATACATGTTATAATTTTGTAACAAATTTCTTCTTACATAAGCAGCATTTATTAACTACAAGAACATTTGAAAATGTGGAGTACCAAAAAGAAGAAAACATTTCCATTACCCACCAGCCAGTTTTCTCTGCATTGTTCTTTAAGTGCTCAGTGTATAGCAAAAACCAGAAGTGCTGTAGAAGTTCAAAAAACCAAGGGATAATGATGAGTAAAAGAGAAGTGACTGATAATTATGGGGAAGGAAGAATCTGAACTAGGTCATGAAGGATTTCCTCTACAGTAGGCAGGGCATTCTCAGGGGTGCAATAGAAAGAGACACATAGGAGAGAAGTCTGAGCTATAGTTAAAACTTTGGGAGGCTTTTACCTATTAGGCTAGCAAAATGTATCCCTATTATGGGCTGTGATGTAGAAACAGTTACTCTCCCCTGTTAATAGGAATGTAAATTAGCAAAAATCTTTTTGGTAGGGCAATTTGGCAAGATATGTTAAAATTTAGACCATGCTGAACCTTTGATCCAACAATTTCATTTCTAGGAATTAATTACACAGATATATTCATGTAAGTATTCAAAGATACAGATGAACAGAGAGTTTGTATGAGATCAAAATTATTCTTTCCTTGAATGTTTAGTAGAATTTACCAGTGAGGTCATCTTGGCCTGGAGTTTTCTTTATGGGAAGAGTTTTGAGCATTGATTGATTCAATTTCTTTAATGGCTATAGGTCTGATTAAGTTATAAATTTTATTTTTCTACAAACAAATCTGGGGTTTTTACTTTTTAGCAGGAAGGTTAATCCAGATACCTGGCCTGCCACATATATCACTTCCTATCACAGCAATGTGGAGTTCAAATTCACACAATTTTAAATACAATTTCATGTTTCAAAAAATGCTTCTGTGGTTTTCACCCTGACTGATCAAGGAGTAAATAAAGTAAGTTTCTTATTTCTTACTAATGCATTTTATTTTCCAGCTATGACATCAACGACCACCACCACTACTTTCACAACTTGCAGCACCACCGGAACCACCAGTAGCTTTGTCTTTGATCTAAATCCACGAACATCAACTGGGATTAATAACACTGTTCCAGTTGGTATTACTTCCATGCCTTGTACTTCGACTGTAAAGTAAGCCTATTTATTTGGAAATATGTGTGAGTTTTATTTATCATGTACAAGGCATAATTTGCTTGTATAGCTTTAGAACAGTATTTGAAAGTTAAGTAAATGAGTCAGAGTTGAAAGAGCACTTAGATAAAGGCTTTCTGAAGCTTAGGAAGTTGAACAGTTAAGAGCACATCTTTGTCTTACTTGTATTATAATTACTATTTTTAATAGTAGCTAACATTTATTGTTCAATTACTTTATGTTTCATAATATAACAGTGGTTTATAAGCATCATACCATTTAATCCTCACACTAACCCTATGAGTTAGGCACTGTTTTGGTTCCCATTTAATAGATGAGAAAACACACAGAAAATTTCATAATCTGCCCCTGGTCACATACTTGGTAATGGTTGAGCCAGGATTAAAATTCAGTCAGTAGAGCTCCAGAGCCTGTATTCTTACAATCTATGCTCTGTTCCTAATTGTTGGTTCGTTAATTAAACTTTTTATTTTGAGAAAATTGTAGATTCACGTGTACTTCCAAGAAATAATACAGAAAACTCTGTCCTTTACCTAGTTTCCCCCAACAATAATACCTTGGAATACTATAGTACAGTATCACATCCAAGATATTGACATGGATACGGTCAAGATACAGAACAGTTCCATCACCACAAGGATCCCTCCTGTTGCCCTTTTGTAGCCACATTCACTAACCTCACCCCTTTTCCCTGACCCTGTTCAACAATTAATGTTTTCCATTTCTATAATCTTGACATTTAAAGAAATCTTATACAAATAGAATCATACACTATGTGATGTTTGAGGACTTTTTTTATTTACTAGGTATAATTCCTTAGGGTAAAGTTGTCATGTGCATCAGTAGTTTGTTTTTTTTATTTCTGAGTGGTATTCAGTGGTATTGTGGATATGTCATAATTTAACTGTTCATTTGTTGATGGACATCTAAGTTGTTTCCAGTTACTACCTATTATGAATAAAGCTGCTGTGAACATTTGTGTACAGGTTTTTGTGAACGTGTTTCATTTCTCTAGGATAAAATGCCCAAGTGTAGTTGCTAAGTGGTATGTTCATTGCATGTTCATTTTTTTAAGATACTGCCGGGTTATTTTCCAGAGTGGCTGTGCCTTTTTACACACTCGAGCAGCAATGTATGAAGGATCCAGCTTGTCAGGATTCTCACCAGGATTTGGTGATGTCACCATTTTTTTATTTTAGTCCTTCCAATAGATGTGAAATCATATCTCATTGTGATTTTTAATTTGCATTTCCCTTATGATTAACAATGCTGAACATCTTTTCATGTCTTTATTTGCCATCAGCATATTCTCTTTGATACAGTATCTGTTCATGCATTTTGTCTATTTTCTATTTGAATTTGATTTTATATTGTTAAGTTTTCAGAGCTTTATATATTCTAGATACCAATCCTTTGTCAGGTAGGTAGTTTATAAATATTTTCTCTAAATCTACAACTTGTCTTTTCATCTTTTTAACAGGGTATTTTGCCAAACAAAAACTTACTGGATGAGGTCTAATCTGTCAAATTTTCCCTTAATAGATCATGCTTTTAGTGGCAAGTTTAAGAACTCTTTGCCTAACCTAGATTCCAAGTATTTTCTCTATTTTTTTCTAAAAGTTTTATAGTTTTACATTTAAGCTCATGATCCATTTTGAGTTAATTTTTATATGAGGTATGCGTTTTAGATCAAGGTGCATTTTTTTTGTCTATGGATGGCCAGTTTTTCCAGCATCATTTGTTGAAAGGCTATCATCTTCCATTGACTTGCTTTTGTACCTTTGTCAAAAATCATTTGTACATATTTGTGTCAGATGCCTTTTCTGCCTCAGAAAATATTTTAAGATTTTTTTCTTTAGTTTAGTGGTGTGGTGAGTTATACTGATTTATTTTCAAATGTTGAACCAGCCCTACATATGTAGAATAAATCCCAGTTGGTCATGGTGTAGAATTTTTGTATATGTTTTTGAATTCTGTTTGCTAGTATTTTGTTTGAAAACTTTTGGGTCTTAAGTTCATGGGAGATATTGGTCTTTAGTTTTGCTTCAGTTCTTTTTTTATTCTATCTTTAGTTTTGATTTGCAGATAATATTAGCTTCATAAAATGATATGAGAAGTACTCCCTTCTATTTTATAGAAGGTATTGTGTAAAATTTGTTTTAATTCATTAAATACTTGGCAGAATTTTCCAATGAAATCTCTGGGCCTGAATATTTCTTTTTCAGGAGTTTTAAATTACAAATAAACTTCTTTAATTGGTTCTAGAGCTGTTTACTTTATCTGTTTCATTTTTTTTTTAATAATTATTTTTTATTGAAGGGTAGTTGACGCACAGTATTACATTACATTAGTTTCAAGTGTACAAAACAGTGATAAAACATTTATATACATAATTCTAGGTTCCAGCTATCACCCTACCAAGCTGTTACAATATCTTGACTATATTCCTTATGCTATACATTACATCCCGGTTACTTATTTATTTTACCATTGGAAGTCTGTCCTTTTTTTTTTTTTTTTGTGAGGGCATCTCTCATATTTATTGATCAAATGGTTGTTAACGACAATAAAATTCTGTATAGGGGAGTCAATGCTCAATGAACAATTATTAATCCACCCCAAGCCTAATTTTCGTCAGTCTCCAATCTTCTGAGGCATAACAAATAAGTTCTTACATGTAGAACAAATTCTTACATAATGAATAAGTTACATAGTGAACAGTACAAGGGCAGTCATCACAGAAACTTTCGGTTTTGCTCATGCATTATGAACTATAAACAGTTCAAATATGAATACTCATTTGGTTTTTATACTTGATTTATATGTGGATACCACATTTCTCTCTTTATTATTATTATTTTTAATAAAATGCTGAAGTGGTAGGTAGATACAAGATAAAGGTAGAAAACATAGTTTAGTATTGTAAGAGAGCAAATGTACATGATCAGGTGTGTGCCTGTAGACTATGTGTTAATCCAAGCTAGACAAGGGCAATAAAACATCCACGTATGCAGAAGATTTCTCTCAGAACAGGGGGGGTGAGGTTCTAAGCCTCACCTCTGTTGATCCTCAATTTCTCACCTGATGGCCACCCTGCAACTGTGCCTGTCTTAGGTTGTTCCTCCCTTGAGGAATCTTACCCGTCTCTGGCTAACCAGTCATCTTCCGGGGCCATACAGGGAAATGTGAAGTTGGTAAGTGAGAGGGAAGCCTTATTGTTTGAAAAGGTTAGCTTTTTACTTCTTTGCATATTTATGCCCTGTGGCTTCTAAGCCCAGCATTTGTCTTGAGGTATCTTTACCACTTGGAAGAATTATGATACTCGGTAAATTTGATATGAGGCATGAATTCTATTTAAGGGTTGTAATTAGGAAGGAAGAAGAAAAGCTATAGAAGTAGCAGGCGGAAGAAAACATGGGAAGATTGATTATTTCTTTGACATATCTTCTTGTAGAGTAACTTCAGCATGTATAGGTTTTAAGCTACTACTTAAATTGCGCACACACATTAACATAATAGGAGTATAGTTACATAACCAAAACATATCTGTAATTACCAGCCATCTCCAGTGAAACCAAGAAAACCAGTTAGGCACCTTAGGCATTTGTGAAAACTTATCTATGATATGGTGGATATTGTCCAACTGAACTTGAACAGTCTGAGAGAAATCAGACAAATTAAAACAACCCATTCCTGGGGAATGTTCACATCCCTTATGTTCTTTTAACAGTAAATAGTCTGTAGCTGTAAGATTTTGGAGCGCTACAATTTGCACTTCTCCTAATTCTTGGTTGAGTTCCAACAGTATAGATCCAGTCAAATTTGTTGTTTTACTGTATGCACAGGCCAGCTTAGATATCTCCTTCCTCATTCCCATGGCAAGTCCAGGAACTGGTGGGATGAGTGCATCTACAGCTGTAGCAGTGCGTGGATCTTTGTTGGGGTTTTTTGATGATCATCTTCTGGCATGAGTCTTCCAGAGAGTGCTGATGTTCGAAGTTCTCTTTCATATCGTATCTTAGTTCATTTTCGGGATAGCACAATTAGGCTTTGATCTTCTGTATAGACGCAAAGAGACCCTTTGCCTACACTTTTATATGCCCTTTATACCCTTGTGTAGAACTCATTGGAGGTTACCACACAGGAACTGCCCTTTTTTTTTTTTTTTGCTTTGTTTTTGATATCACTAATCTACACTTACATGCCGAATATTATGTTTACTAGGCTCTCCCCTATACCAGGTCTCCCCTATAAACCCCTTTACAGTCACTGTCCATCAGCATAGCAAAATGTTGTAGAATCACTACTTGCCTTCTCTGTGTTGTACAGCCCTCCCTTTTCTCCTACCCCCCATGCATGTTAATCTTAATACCCCCCTACTTCTCCCCCCCCTTATCCCTCCCTACCCACCCATCCTCCCCAGTCCCTTTCCCTTTGGTACCTGTTAGTCCATTCTTGAGTTCTGTGATTCTGGTGCTGTTTTATCCTTCAGTTTTTCCTTTGTTCTTATATTCCACAGATAAGTGAAATCATTTGGTATTTCTCTTTATCTGCTTGGCTTGTTTCACTGAGCATAATACCCTCCAGCTCCATCCATGTTGCTGCAAATGATTGGATTTGCCCTTTTCTTATGGCTGAGTAGTATTCCATTGTGTATATGTACCACATCTTCTTTATCCATTCATCTATTGATGGACATTTAGGTTGCTTCCAATTCTTGGCTATTGTAAATAGTGCTGCGATAAACATAGGGGTGCATCTGTCTTTCTCAAACTTGATTGCTGCGTTCTTAGGGTAAATTCCTAGGAGTGGAATTCCTGGGTCAAATGGTAAGTCTGTTTTGAGCATTTTGATGTACCTCCATACTGCTTTCCACAATGGTTGAACTAACTTACATTCCCACCAGCAGTGTAGGAGGGTTCCCCTTTCTCCACAGCCTCGCCAACATTTGTTGTTGTTTGTCTTTTGGATGGCAGCCATCCTTACTGGTGTGAGGTGATACCTCATTGTAGTTTTAATTTGCATTTCTCTGATAATTAGCGATGTGGAACATCTTTTCATGTGTCTGTTGGCCATCTGTATTTCTTTTTTGGAGAACTGTCTGTTCAGTTCCTCTGCCCATTTTTTAATTGGGTTATTTGTTTTTTGTTTGTTGAGGCGTGTGAGCTCTTTATATATTCTGGACGTCAAGCCTTTATCGGATGTGTCATTTTCAAATATATTCTCCCATACTGTAGGGATCCTTTTTGTTCTATTGATGGTGTCTTTTGCTGTACAGAAGCTTTTCAGCTTAATATAATCCCACTTACTCATTTTTGCTGTTGTTTTCCTTGCCTGGGGAGATATGTTCAAGAAGAGATCACTCATGTTTATGTCTAAGAGGTTTTTGCCTATGTTTTCTTCCAAGAGTTTAATGGTTTCATGGCTTACATTCAGGTCTTTGATCCACTTTGAGTTTACTTTTGTATATGGGGTTAGACAATGGTCCAGTTTCATTCTCCTACATGTAGCTGTCCAGTTTTGCCAGCACCACCTGTTGAAGAGACTGTCATTTCGCCATTATATGTCCATGGCTCCTTTATCACATATTAATTGACCATATATGTCTGGGTTAATGTCTGGATTCTCTAGTCTGTTCCATTGGTCTGTGGCTCTGCTCTTGTGCCAGTACCAAATTGTCTTGATTACTATGGCTTTATAGTAGAGCTTGAAGTTGGGGAGTGAGATCCCCCCTACTTTATTCTTCTTTCTCAGGATTGCTTTGGCTATTCGGGGTCTTTGGTGTTTCCATATGAATTTTGGAATTATTTGTTCCAGTTCATTGAAGAATGTTGCTGGTAGTTTCATAGGGATTGCATCAAATCTGTATATTGCTTTGGGCAGGATGGCCATTTTGACGATATTAATTCTTCCTAGCCACGAGCATGGGATGAGTTTCCATCTGTTAGTGTCCCCTTTAATTTCTCTTAAGAGTGACTTGTAGTTTTCAGAGTATAAGTCTTTCACTTCTTTGGTTAGGTTTATTCCTAGGTATTTTATTTTATTTATTCATTTTTTTTATTGAAGAGTAGTTGACAACAGTATCACATTACATTAGTTTCAGGTGTACAACACAGTGATTCAACATTTATATACATGGTAATTCTAGGTACCAGCTATCACCATACTAAGTTGTTACAATATTTTGACTATATTCCTTATGCTGTATTTTATTTTTTTTGATGCAATTGTGAATGGAGTTGTTTTCCTGATTTCTCTTTCTGTTGGTTCATTGTTAGTATATAGGAAAGCCACAGATTTCTGTGTGTTGATTTTGTATCCTGCAACTTTGCTGTATTCCGATATCAGTTCTAGTAGTTTTGGGGTGGAGTCTTTAGGGTTTTTTATGTACAGTATCATGTCATCTGCAAATAGTGACAGTTTAACTTCTTCCTTACCAATCTGGATTCCTTGTATTTCTTTATTTTGTCTGATTGCCGTGGCTAGGACCTCCAGTACTATGTTAAATAAGAGTGGAGAGAGTGGGCATCCCTGTCTAGTTCCCGATCTCAGAGGAAATGCTTTCAGCTTCTCGCTGTTCAATATAATGTTGGCTGTGGGTTTATCATAGATGGCCTTTATTATGTTGAGGTACTTGCCCTCTATTCCCATTTTGCTGAGAGTTTTTAACATGAATGGATGTTGAACTTTGTCAAATGCTTTTTCAGCATCTATGGAGATGATCATGTGGTTTTTGTCTTTCTTTTTGTTGATGTGGTGGATGATGTTGATGGACTTTCGAATGTTGTACCATCCTTGCATCCCTGGGATGAATCGCACTTGGTCATGGTGTATGATCCTTTTGATGTATTTTTGAATTCGGTTTGCTAATATTTTGTTGAGTATTTTTGCATCTATGTTCATCAGGGATATTGGTCTGTACTTTTCTCTTCTGGTGGGGTCTTTGCCTGGTTTTGGTATTAGGGTGATGTTAGCTTCATAGAATGAGTTTGGGAGTATCCCCTCCTCCTCTATTTTTTGGAAAACTTTAAGGAGAATGGGTATTATGTCTTCCCTGTATGTCTGATAAAATTCCGAGGTAAATCCATCTGGTCCGGGGGTTTTGTTCTTTGGTAGTTTTTTGATTACCACTTCAATTTTGTTGCTGGTAATTGGTCTGTTTAGATTTTCTGTTTCTTCCTGGGTCAATCTTGGAAGGTTGTATTTTTCTAGGAAGTTGTCCATTTCTCCTAGGTTTCCCAGCTTGTTAGCATATAGGTTTTCATAGTATTCTCCAATAATTCTTTGCATTTCCGTGGGGTCCGTCGTGATTTTTCCTTTCTCGTTTCTGATACTGTTGATTTGTGTTGACTCTCTTTTCCTCTTAATAAGTCTGGCTAGAGGCTTATCTATTTTGTTTATTTTCTCGAAGAACCAGCTCTTGGTTTCATTGATTTTTGCTATTGTTTTATTCTTCTCAATTTTATTTATTTCTTCTCTGATCTTTATTATGTCCCTCCTTCTGCTGACCTTAGGCCTCATCTGTTCTTCTTTTTCCAATATCAATAATTGTGACATTAGACCATTCATTTGGGATTGCTCTTCCTTTTTTAAATATGCTTGGATTGCTATATACTTTCCTCTTAAGACTGCTTTTGCTGTGTCCCACAGAAGTTGGGGCTTAGTGTTGTTGTTGTCATTTGTTTCCATATATTGCTGGATCTCCATTTTGATTTGGTCATTGATCCATTGATTATTTAGGAGCGTGTTGTTAAGCCTCCATGTGTTTGTGAGCCTCTTTGCTTTCTTTGTACAGTTTATTTCTAGTTTTATGCCTTTGTGGTCTGAAAAGTTGGTTGGTAGGATTTCAATCTTTTGGAATTTTCTGAGGCTCTTTTTGTGGCCTAGTATGTGGTCTATTCTGGAGAATGTTCCATGTGCACTTGAGAAGAATGTATATCCCGCTGCTTTTGGATGTAGAGTTCTATAGATGTCTATTAGGTCCATCTGCTCTACTGTGTTGTTCAGTGCTTCCGCGTCCTTACTTATTTTCTGCCCAGTGGATCTATCCTTTGGGGTGAGTGGTGTGTTGAAGTCTCCTAGAATGAATGCATTGCAGTCTATATCCCCCTTTAGTTCTGTTAATATTTGTTTCACATATGCTGGTCCTCCTGTGTTGGGTGCATATATATTTAGAATGGTTATATCCTCTTGTTTGACTGAGCCCTTTATCATTATGTAGTGTCCTTCTTTATCTCTTGTTACTTTCTTTGTTTTGCAGTCTATTTTGTCTGATATTAGTACTGCAACCCCTGCTTTCTTCTCACTGTTGTTTGCTTGAAATATGTTTTTCCATCCCTTGACTTTTAGTCTGTACATGTCTTTGGGTTTGAGGTGAGTTTCTTGTAAGCAGCATATAGATGGGTCTTGCTTTTTTATCCATTCTGTTACTCTGTGTCTTTTTATTGGTGCATTCAACCCATTAACATTTAGGGTGACTATTGAAAGATATGTACTTATTGCCATTGCAGGCTTTAAATTCGTGGTTACCAAAGGTTCAAGGTTAGCCTCTTTAGTATCTTACTGCCTAACTTAGCTCGCTTATTGAGCTGTTATATACACTGTCTGGAGATTCTTTTCTTCTCTCCCTTCTTGTTCCTCCTCCTCGATTCTTCATATGTTGGGTGTTTTGTGCTGTGCTCTTTCTAGGAGTGCTCCCATCTAGAGCAGTCCCTGTAAGATGTTCTGTAGAGGTGGTTTGTGGAAAGCAAATTCCCTCAGCTTTTGTTTGTCTGGGAATTGTTTAATCCCACCGTCATATTTGAATGATAGTTGTGCTGGATACAGTATCCTTGGTTCAAGGCCCTTCTGTTTCATTGTATTAAATATATCATGCCATTTTCTTCTGGCCTGTAGGGTTTCTGTTGAGAAATCTGACGTTAGCCTGATGGGTTTCCCTTTATAGGTGACCTTTTTCTCTCTAGCTGCCTTTAACACTCTTTCCTTGTCCTTGATCTTTGCCATTTTAATTATTATGTGTCTTGGTGTTGTCCTTCTTGGATCCTTTCTGTTGGGGGTTCTGTGTATTTCCGTGGTCTGTTCGATTATGTCCTCCCCCAGTTTGGGGAAGTTTTCAGCAATTATTTCTTCTAAGATACTTTCCATCTCTTTTCCTCTCTCTTCTTCTTCTGGGACCCCTATAATACGGATATTGTTCCTTTTAGATTGGTCACACAGTTCTCTTAATATTGTTTCATTCCTGGAGATCCTTTTGTCTCTCTCTATGTCAGCTTCTATGCGTTCCTGTTCTCTGATTTCAATTCCGTCAATGGCCTCTTGCATTCTATCCATTCTGCTTATAAACCCTTCCAGAGTTTGTTTCATTTCTGCGATCTCCTTTCTGGCATCTGTGATCTCCTTCCGGACTTCATCCCATTTCTCTTGCGTATTTCTCTGCATCTCTGTCAGCATGTTTATGATTCTTATTTTGAATTCTTTGTCAGGAAGACTGGTTAGGTCTGTCTCCTTCTCTGGTGTTGTCTCTGTGATCTTTGTCTGCCTGTAGCTTTGCCTTTTCATGGTGATAGGAATAGTCTGCAGAACTGGGATGAGTGACGGCTGGAAGGACTTCCTTTCTTGTTGGTTTGTGGCCCTCCTCTCCTGGGAGAACAGCAACCTCTCGTGGCTTGTGCTGCGCAGCTGCGCACAGACAGGGTTTCTGCTTCCTGCCCGGCTGCTATGGAGTTAATCTCCGCTGTTGCTGTGGGCGTGGCCTGGCTCGGGCAGCTACTCCAAAATGGTGGAGTCGCGTTGGAGCAGGAGCTGCTGGGAGGCTATTTATCTCCGTAAGGGGCCTCCCTGCTCCCTGCAGCCCAGGGGTTAGGGTGCCCAGAGATCCCCGGATTCCCTACCTCTGGATTAAGTGACCCGCCCTGCCCCTTTAAGACTTCCAAAAAGCACCCGCCAAAACAAAACAACGACCACCAAAAAAAAAAAAAAAAGAAAAAAATTTTTAAATTAAAAAAAAAAAAAGTTTTTAATTAAAAAAAAAAAAAAAAAGGTGGTCGTTCATTTTTCTTTATTCTCCGGTGCCAGCCTCAGGCCTCTGCTCACCGGTCTTTCTGCCCTGTTTCCCTAGTATTGGGGTCCCTATCCCTTTAAGACTTCCAAAAAGCGCTCGCCAAAACAAAACAGCAATAATGCAAAAAAAAAAAAAATGGTTGCGCGCTTTTCTTATGTCCTCTGGCGCCCAGCCTCCAGTGCCCGCTCACTGTTCTTGCTGCCCTGTTTTCCTAGTATCGAGGGCCCTGCACTCTGGCCCGGATGGCTGGGGCTGGGTGTTCGGCAGTCCTGTGCTACATCTCCCTCCCGCTCTGCCTGTTCTTCTCCCGCCGGGAGCTGGGGGGAGGGGCGCTCGGCTCCCGTGGGGCCGGGGCTTGTATCTTATCCCCTTCGCGAGGCGCTGGGTTCTCTCAGATGCGGATGTGGTCTGGATATTGTCCTGTGTCCTCTGGTCTTTATTCTAGGAAGGGTTGTCTTTGTTATATTTTCATAGATATATGTTGTTTTGGAAGGAGATTTCCACTGCTCTACTCACGCCGCCATCTTCCGCCCCTCTGTTTCATTTTTGATGAGTTAAAAAGTGTGTAGTTTTCAAGGAATTGCTCTGTTTCTTCTAAGTTGTAGAATCTATGAGTGTAAAGTTGTTCATAGTACTCCCTTTTTGTCCTTTTGATACCTATAAGGATATTCTCCTGTTCGTTTCTGATATTGGTGGTTTGTACCTTTCTTTATCAATTTTATAGATCTTTTCCCCAAGAAGTAGCTTTTGCTTCATTTATTATTCTCTATTGTTTTCATTTTCAATGTTATTGATATCTACTCTTTATTATTTCTTTGTTTCTAATTGCATTGGGTTCATTTTGCTCTAGTTTCTTGAGGTATGAAAGATTATTGATTTGAGACCATTCCTCTTTTCTAATTTAAGCATTTATTGCTTATAGTACCCTTCTCACCACTGCATCAGCTATGTACCATATATTATGTTATGCTGCATTTCCATTTTCATTCAATTCTGTGTACTTTTAGTATGTCCTTTGTGAATTCCTCTTTGACCCATAGAGTATTTGGATGAGTTTTGTTTAATTTCCAAGTATTTGGAGATTTTCCTGTTTTCTTTCTGTGTCATTTTCTAGTTTAATTCCATTGTGGTTAGAGAACATGATCTGTATGATTTCAGTTCTTTTATATTTGTTTTAGGTTTGTTTTATGGTGAGGATATGGTCTTTTTTTTTTTTTTTTGAGGATATGGTCTTTTTTTAGTGGATGTTCCATGGGCACCTGAAAGTTATATTTTCTGCTGTTGAGTGAAATCTTCTGCATGTGTTAGTTAGATCTTGTTGCTTCATTGTATTTTCAGATCTCTATCCTTGAAGCTTTTCTCTCTGAGGCTTCTTTCAGTTGTGTAGAATGGCTTTTTGAAGTCCCCAACTGTAGCTGTGGATTTCTTTATTTATCCTTTGAGCTCTTTCAGTTTGCTTTCTATATTTTAAGGCCCTGCAGTTAGGTTGCCTACATGTTTAGGATTATTCACCTTCCTGGTACTTTGATTTCTTTATCATTCTGGTAATTTTCTTTGCTGTGAAATTGACTTTATCTGTTATTAATATAGCCATATCTTTTTCAAAATTCAACTTGCCTGTATATATTTTTCCATTATTTTACTTCCAATTTATCAACCTATTTGAAGTGAGTTTCTTATAGACAAGCATACTGATGGATCATAATTTTTATCCACTCTGCCAATCTCTGTCTTTTAGTCTGTATAGTTAGGACATTTACATTTGAGGTAATTATTGATATATTGGGCTTAAATCTGCCATTTTATTAGTTATTTTTTTTCTTTTTTACCTCTTTTTGTTTTTCTCTTTTTGTTAACCTCCTATGGGTTATTCAAACATTTTGTAGGGTTCCATCATTTTCTATTTATACTGTTTCTGAGTATATTGCTTTGTATAGTTTTCTTACTAACTGCTACGATATAGATATGTCACTTATAACAGTCTAGTTATATTGACATTTTACTGCTTTGCGTAAGTGTAGAAACCTTACTTTCATTGTTTCCCTTTACTCTTCTTTTAAGTATAATTGTCTTAAGTACTTCCTCCATGTTTATTGAATACCACATTATATGGTGTAATACTTTTTCTTTCAACCATCAAATATGATTTTAAAAACTCATGAATAGTAGACTGGTCTATTATCTTTACCCTTTTTATCCATTTTGGTCTTCTTTCCTTTATGAAGTTCCAGCTCTTATTTTCATTTAGTTTCTGTTTAGCCAGTCTTTAAGGATAGGTTTGATAGTAACAAATTCTCTTAAATTTACTTTGCATGAGAGTATTTTTATTTTCCCTCCATTTCTGGAAGGATATTTGCACTTGATTTAGAAATAGTGGCCAGCAATTTTTTCTTCCAATACTTGAAAAATTCTGTGACACTTTATTTCAGCCTCCATGGTTTAAGATGAAAAGTCTTCTGTCTTTCAAATTGGACTTCCCTTCTAAGTAATGTGATGTTTCTCCCTGGGTGCTTTCAAGATTTTTTCTTTATTTATCTTTGGTTTTAGAAATTTAAGGATTGTGTGTCTTAGCACCACAGATTTCTTTGAATTATTCTGTTTGAGATTTGCTAGCTCCTTGAATCTATAGGTTTATGTCTTTTGACAAATTTGGGAAGTTTTCACCTCTATTTTTCAGAATACTTTTTCAATCCCACTTTCTCTTTTCCTCTCTGATGTATTATCCTCTGGTCTACAGATGTTCCCTCTTTTATTACTGCCCTCCAGGTCTGAGATTTTTTTTCATTTTTGTGCCTATTTTCTCTCTGCTGTTGTGTAAATTCTATTGATTTGCTCTCATGTTCACTGATTGTACCCTCTGTCATCTCCATTCAGTATCAAACCATTCAAGTGAGCTTTTTATTTCAGTTACTTTATTTTTTTTGTTCTATAACTTCCATTTGATTGTTTTTCATAACTTCTATTTCATTGCTGAAATTTTCTATTTTCCATCTGTCTCTAGAGATTCATAATTCCTTGTTGGAGCATTTTTTTGATGGTTGTTTTCAAATTCTTTTCAGATCATTCTAACATCTGATAACTCTCAATGTTGGTATCTGTGGCTTGTCTTTTCTCTTTTAAGTTGTTATTTTCCTGGTCCTCGATGTAACAGATTCTTTTCAGTTGTACCCTGGACATTTTATGTATTTTGTTAGGGGAGTTTGGGTACTATTTAAATCTTCTTTCTTCATCAGGTGCAAGGTTTGGGTACATTTGTATGGTCAGCTTCCCACCAGACCCTGCCCACACCACCTGAGCAGAAGTGGAGCACTGACTCACACTGCCTCAATGTATATGAGTGGTATGGAATTTCAGTTCCCCCCCAGCCCTGCTAATTCTTCATGAAAGTGGGACAGTGCATCATACCACTTCATTGCCTCTAAGTGTGGATGTAAGCTCAGTTCCCAGCTGGGCCTCCAGGACCCAGAACAAGGGGAAGTGGAGTACTAACTAATGCTACTTAGTAACTGTAGGGTGGAGGCAGAATTTCTGCTTCCTGTTGGACCCCAATGATACAAGAGTAGGGAAGAAGCGGATGTCAACTACTCTTCTTATATCACTTCATTTAACCTCATTGATGCTGAGTTAGTATAGAAGCTGAGCTCCCTACTGGGCCTTGCTGACACAGGCTATGGGGAAAAAGAGGACAGAGTAATGACTAGCCCTGATTTGCCCTGCCTTGTTCAGTCTTGGTTTTTTCAGTGGATGTGGAGGTTAAGTTCTCCACTGAGCCTCCCTGACACCGCCCAGGGGTGGTGGGAAGTGGAGTCCTAGCTAGTCCCAACTTGCATTACTTTGTTCAGTCCCGGTGATGCCATGTGGTCATAGAGGTTAGCTCACCATTGGGTCCCACTGACACTGAAGACAAGTGGTAAAGCCTAATGGTAAGTAACCCTGTCTCATTGTGCCTTATTAAGTCTTGATGCTGCTGGATGGGGATTTAGGTTCAACTTGTTACTGAACATTGCTGGAAATACCCTGGTGAGGGAATTAGAACCTCTTCTGGGCAGGCAATTGATGATTACCTCTGTCTGGCCCTGCTGACACTGCCCCAGCAGAGGAATCAAGAGCATTGCCTGGTTCTGCCAGTCACAGGATGGAAAATGAGCTACTGGCTCAGCCTAAATGATACTACCTGGCAGGGGAATCAGAGTTCTGCTTGGTTCTGTCCAGTGGAGGGTAGAAGCTCAGCTGCTTACTCAGTTTCATGGATACTGCTGAGACAGGGAATGGATCACTTTGACTAAGTGCTGTAGAAAGAGAGTCCTATATCTTTGGCTACGTGCACCCAGAATGGAGCTTCCGTCATGCTGAGCTAAGGGGACAGAGAGGGAGCAAGCTGTGGCACAAACTTCAGCTGCTCTTACTGTGATTGAGTAGATTTCTCAATAAATCTTTATTTGCTGGATTCCCTTAGGATCATTTCCAAATACTTTGAATGACTGTTTTAAAAATAATCTCTTCCATTTCTGATGGTTTTGTTAGGGAGAAGATCTAAGAAACTCCTCGTGTGCTATTTTCTTCTCTAAGTACTCCTATGTTATTGTTTCAATTGTGTGATCATACTGCATCCTTTTTTTTTAGAGCAATTGTAACTCCCACTATGAAATGTGGTCAGCTGGAGGATCTGTTAAACAAATGGACCTGTGAGTTAGAGGATCAAGAGAAGTACTTTCTTTGCCAGAGCAACCATTTCAATGCTTGGGACCTTACAGTGATTGAGAATGGTGAGAAGGTAAGAAGATATTCTCATTAACCTACCAGCATTGTGGGAGTATTTTTAGATGAACACAGAATAAACCTGTGTTTTGTGGTTTCTATTCCACTATTGGTAGTCAATTTAAAAATACTTTCCTTAGGTAATAAATGTCCTGAATTAGGAAATCTTTCGTATTTGAAGTGTGTTTGAGAAAATTAATATTGCTTTAAAATTCCAATGTAAATTCAAATACATGTATTACTGTATTTTTATTTTCCTTTATAGATTACTGATTTACAAGAAGTGGAAAAAATGAAACAGGATCAGGAAAGGTAGAACCTTAGATTCCCTAGGTTGAAAGATTACAGATCTATATCTATGTCCAGTTTCTTTTCCTTACTATAGTTTATTGACATCTATTTTGTCACTCCAAATTCCTTTTATTAGCCCTTCTGATGACTTGTTTTTCTCAGGTTGGAAGGAGAATTGGATTTTATCCTGTCACAGCAGAAAGAACTAGAAGATCTCTTGACCCCTTTAAAGGAGTTTGTAAAAAATGACCACGGAGGGTTTGTTTATCTTCAGCAAGCAAATGATCATGAGAGGATGTAAGTAACTGAATAAAGATCAAGGAATGGGGCAGGACTTTGCTACTAAAAAAAAGAAAAAAGGTGGAGTTGAAAAGCAAGGAATAAAAATTTGTAGAGAAAGACAAGTTCTTATAGTTGCCACTTATCAACTTGCCTATTTCTGTTTATCTTTTTAGGATGATTAAAAATAAAGCAATCATTCAGGCAATTTTGGCTTATGGCATTTTGTACATTGTTAATTTCAAGCTTATACATGATCACAGTAAAATTTTTGTCAAGTTTGTTCTTAAATTAGACATACCAGTTTTATGTGTGTGGTGTCATAGTATTGTGGGATATTTATGGTCTCTTATTTATATTGATTCTTTTAAACCTAGTATTAATGCAATGGTTTCACTGATAAATCATTTGCTATTTTAAAGGCAATTTGTTAATCTGTTGGCAAACTAAGTATCTTTAAAATATTGAATGATTTTGTCAGTATCTTGAGCTGGATGTATTTTATTTGTGTACCATTCAGTCTTTAACTTTGGGCGAAGTGTTGCCAATGTTCCCAAAGCAACTTTCTCTTTCTGGAACTGAGATTTGGTAATCAGGCCAAGTAATAAAGTATTGTTAAGAGAACTTGTGTGAATGTGCTATATAAACTAGATTGAGATTAAGCCAGACTCATTCTATTAGTGGCTTATTAGTGAGTTAAGACTGAGCTTACTTTTAACAGACTTGTAAGTTAACATTTTTTAGGTGTAGTAAATGTGTTGAGTACAGCTAATTGTATGGACCCTAGTACTGTTTCTGCTTTTGTATCTCAGCTTTGTGAATCTTTCTTTTCTTTGAATTGCTTTCTATGTATTCTATCATTTTTTAAAAAACTTATGGAGTTACATTTTTGGCCATGAAATCTTAACTAGTTTTAAGAAATAATTGAAATATTAGTTTCTTTTCAATTGTTTTCAGTCTGCTTTACATTGTGATGGAATCTTTACTATAATCTTGAACAATCTAGGTAGCTAATTACCTATAAATACTTTGGAATAGAAAGGTAGTAGATAGCTATTAGTAAATCTAATTTAATCTTTTAATCTTTATAGACATTAAGGATGAAAAATGCTTTGGTCCCTTTAACTCTCATAAACATTCATTGACTAGGTTGTGTGTGTGTGTAAATAGTTTGGGTGGAAATCTTGGGAATTTGCCAATTAATTAATTTGTTGTGAACTTGGCAGATTTATTTACCTTAGATTATTGTGAATCTCATTTCTCAAGACATCTTTTGTTGGTGGATGGAGTATATTTATATAAGGCTTTACTCTGAAAGTGTGTGTATTCAAAATCACTGAAGACATCTCAACACTTATTGAATACTGCAAAATACCAAATAACTTCTCATATATCTAAATGTTTCATGGATTTGACACCTAAAGAGAGTTCCTTTGCCTCAGAGCTCCTCAGAGTATTATCCAGAGGGTAAATAGGTGACTGTAAAAATGGCAAAGTGGATAAAAACCTTTACCTATTGAGTCTTGTTAGAATATGGTAATAAGGTCATAAATATTGTATTCATAAAAATGTGCCATTAGTTATAACCAAGACCCATTAAGAAGGTAAGGGGATTGGGTAAGCCCGGTTGGCAGTATTATCTTTGTACAGTAATAGTACATAAGGCAGAAAACATTTCTTGTTAATCACTTTATTTTATCTGCCTTTTCAGGTACAATTTAGCAGAAAATATAGGTGGTCAACTGAAACAAGTGACCCTAGATCTCAAGGACATTACTGAGTACCCGAATGCATTTCAAAGTCCTGCTAACACTGACCTGGTGTGTTAACTGCTTTATCTACTTGGACAACCAAGATTTAATATGAAATTAGTATTCTGTGGTTGTTTTAGCTAATCACCTTCTGTCCTCTGCAGTGCTCCTTACCTGACTCTAGAGATGTGAAGCTCTTGGGTGTAGTTAGTGGTGCAGGAAATACTTAAGGACAGAAAAGGTTGTGGGTTTTTTGTGATTATTCCCAGGAGGGTGAAAAAATGACTTTCTTCCCTAAATGTTCAGAATTTTCTCCCATGTTTTTCACATAACTAAATATGTCCCTGTACTTACTTTTCTGTTCACTTACTCATTAGCTAGTTCATTCTTCCTTTTACTTATTTATCTACATATTCATATAATTGTGAGTATGTATGTTTGAGTCCTATAGATATATCCAGGTAATCCTTAATTTATGATTAGGTTATATCTTAAAAGTTTAATGAGTCAAAATAAATATATTTAAGACTTAAAATATATTTTTCCTTAGGAACTTTTTTTATTGAAGTATAGGTGATACCAACTATACTTCAGGTTTCAGGTGTACAACATAATGATTTAACAGATATCTATATTACTAAATGCTCACTCCAGTACATGTAGTTACCATCTGTCAGCATACAAAGATACAATGTCATTGACTATATAACCCATGCTATACTTTTATCCCTGTAACTAATTTATATTATAGTTGGAATTTTGTGCCTCTTTATCCCTGTCACCTATTTCACTCATCCCCCTCTCTCCATCCCTGTGGCAACCACCAGTCTCTTCTCTGTGTCTATGAGTCTATATGTGTTTTGTTCATTTGTTTTGTTTTTTAGATTCCACATGTAACTTAAATCATATAGTATTTGTCTTTTCCTGGCTTATATGGTTATTAGGTTTCCAACTTGCCTCACAGAATCCTATTTAACTCATAATGTAAATGTATTATACATGGGAAGGTACAGCCAAAGCATCTCAATTAGAGAGTTGAGATGTTTTTAATTAATTTGGCCTTGAGGATTTTTTTCCTTTATCTGTAATTAAAGAGCTTATTTCCCCTACCTTTCCCTATTATCTTAGCAGCTAAATGGAGTCTTCCTTTTCCCCATTTCCACTCCATGGCAGTAATGGTGAGAGCAATCTCCCACTGTGGAATCTTTGTCAGTTTATTATAATTAGGAGTGGGGCCAGGATCTGGGTAGGTGAGGGTGAATGACATCTATATAATGGTGATATATACATATAATATATATTATATATTTATACATAAAAATAATATAATATGTATAAATGGTGATTATTCTTGACTAAACTCTTTGTCCAGTTATATACAGATGGTTCTCTTATACACATACCTATTACTAGCTTTTTAAGTTATAAACAGACAGCATGGTGCAGTTGAGAAAGCATTAGAATTTTGTCATTTAACCTCTCTGAATCCTGACTCCTTTTGCAAAATGTCATGGGTGAACTAAACTATCTTGACCTCCAGCTATAAAAATTATGCTATTCTCTGTTTTGGGTGAATCTAAAGTTGTACAAAAACAAATATAAATTAGTCTGGGATTACCAGTACTACCATCTCACTTTGTTCACAGAGATGATCAAGAGTGGACAGAATATAGATTTTCTTTTTAACAAAATATTAGATCATCATTGTGATTCCAAAATTCAAAACTGTTTTATTGTAATAGAATTTTGATGCATTGATAAACACATGCAGATTTATAAATGAAGCAGAGTTGATGTCTAGTCTCGCTATGTTGAAATTAATATAACTGAAGTGATGTTTTGAACAGAATAAGTAAAAGGAGACTGTAATCCTAACCTTATATTTGTTTCTCTACTTAGCCATGGGTGGATTTATTTTATTTTAGTAGTGGGGAGTAAATGTTTGAGTCTTTTATTTTTGTTTTTCCTGGCAAGGGTGATTGAGATGTTTAAGATGAGTGAATTAAAGAATAATTGCTGCCTGATAGCAGGACAAAAGAAGCAAAAGATCAGCATCAGTTCATCTATTTTCTCAGGTAGCATAGATCATTGGACAGGAAACTGAGAAAACATTTTCTGAACAATAATATTCTTATAGATAATTTATTGTAACCAGGTCAAAAGCTTTGTGGAAGGGGAGAAAGATGGTGGCATGAGAAGTGAGGCAGAAACCTCCTTGCAGGATCACATAAAACACAAAAATACAGCAAATACAACTAATCCTGGAAAAGCAACTCAAAGACTGCAGAACAGACTGCCTAAATCTGGGGAAAAAGAGAAGACATCAGAAAAAAGGGTTAAGTAGCAAAGCCACAATTGGGCAGGATTCAAGTCCTCCCTGCATGCCAGCCCACAGGCAGGAAGAAGAGAAATGGAGCAGGGAGGGAGCAGAAGCCCAGCGACTGCTGAAAAACCAGCCCTGGAGATCTTCTCCAGGAGCATGAACCCACATTACATGTTGCTCTGGAGATTAGTGGAGTTGGAATGCAAAGATGGGCAGAATACTGGGAGAGACTGAGATTCCAGCCACTTATGGAGAACAGGTACACACAACCGACCCCCTAGGACAAAAGAAAGGTGGGTAGTTTGAAAGACTTCCCAGCAGCAAGAGAGGCACTAAAGGGGCAAAGATTACACAGAGCTCACTGCTCAGAAGAAAGGGCAGATGGACAAAATCTTTTTGGCATATTCAGCCTAGCAGGTTGGGAACTCTAAGGAGCTTCAGACACTCCATTGTCCTGGCTGGCAACACAGCTCCAAGGCCCCCCACTGTGGTACACAGTCTGCTGCTCCTTCCTCCCAGCAGGCACCGGTCCCACCCACTTGCTACCACCACCATCGTGCCAGGCCAGCTGAACGGTGACTCTGCCTATGGCAGCTACAGGGGTGTAGCACAGAGGCTCCTCCCTGCTCACATGGCCCACTAGACCTGGAAGTGGAGGCAGGTGTTACAGCTGAGAGGGCAGGAAACCCTCCCAGCCAAACTCTTTCCTACTGGCAGGCACCAGTTCCACTCGCCTGTGACCCCTGCCTTTACCGCAGGTGCTTGGCAGCTACAGAGAGTAGAGCTGCTGGGTACTAGAGTGTGCCACCTATGTAAAGTTATTATTCCATGGGGACATTAAAAAAATGAAACAACAAGAGAACTTGGTCCGAACAAAATTACAAGAAAAAATGCCAGAAAGAGGGCTTGGTGAAACTGAAATCACCAATCGTCTTGATAAAGATTTCAAAATAAAAGTCATAAACATGCTTACAGAGCTACAAAAAAGTCAAGATTTCAGGGAAGACTTTAACAAGGAGAAATGTACGTTGAAAAATACATTATCTAAAATGAAACATAATAGAGGGATTTAAAAGCAGATGAGATGAGGTAGAGGAGACAGTAAATGAGATAGAAATGAGAGAACAGGAAAACAAGGAAGCTGAGGCACAGAGAGAAAAAGGATCTCTAGGAATAAACGAATAATAAGAGAGCTGTGTGACAAATCCAATGAAACAATATTCACTTTATAGGGATACCAGAAGAAGAAGAGAGAGAAAAAGATAGAAAGTCTCTTTGAGGAAATAATTGCCAAAAACTTCCCCAACCTGGGGAAGGAAATACTCTCATAGACAGAGGGTATTATACTCAGTGAAATAAGCCAGCCAGAAAAAGACAAGTATCAAATGATTTCACTCATCTCTGGAGTTCAAGAACAAAGAAAAAAAACTGAAGGAACAAAACAGCAGCAGACTCACAGAACCCAAGAATGGACGAACAGTTACCAAAGGGAAAGGGACTGGGGAGGATGGGTGGGAAGGGAGGGACAAGGCAGAGGGGAAGAAAGGGGGCATTACGATTACCATGTATAATGTGGAGGGTGCATGGGGAGGGCTGTATAACAGAAAAGACAAGTAGTGATTCTGTAGCATCTTACTATGCTGATGGACAGTGACTGAAATGGGGTATGTGGTGGGGACTTGATGATGGGTTGAGTGTAGTAACCATAATGTTACTCATGTAATTGTAGATTAATGATACCAAAAAAAAAAAGCCCTGTTATTATGTGCCATTCACCAGGATAGAAAAATAGCAACTGTGTTCAGTAGTATTCATTACTATTTTTACCATTTTGGGGTGGGAGATGTGAAAGACTAATATCTAAAATTTAAGCAAGTCCATATTAATGAATATAAGATATTCAGTCACATTTTCTCTCAAAAACTCATTGTTCCTTCTACAAATTATGTTTTCAATTTTTATATTAAAATACACTAAATATTCTGTTTTCATTATGTACCATTCTTTTAAGTCTGGTTTTCATTTCCTCTTGTTTTCAGTATTATCCTGGTCTTTGCTCGAATATTTATCAAAAGTTCTTAAATTTTAAAAATAAGTGTTCAGTATTTTTCATTAAAATTAGTACATATGCTTGTTTGTTGTATTGATATGCTTGGAAAATAGGGAAATTTGTAAAGAAAGTTTTATCACCCATATTACCAGTACCCTGTTAATGGTGTATTTCAACTCTTTACTGTGCTGGTTAAAATACCTCTTTTGTTTGAAAAAGCATTGGAAACTTGCCTATATAATGCTTTTTTTTCTGTCTTTATTTAATATCCTTTCATGTTTTCCTAAAATTTTATCCATTCTTTGAAAACATGGTTATATTGACTCTATAATATCTCATTGACTCTAAATACCTTTACCATAATATATTTAATCGTGCTTTTATTGATACAGATAATGGTTCCAGTTTTTTGTCATTATAGAATTGCCCTATAGTAACTGGTAATGTGTTTTTTTTGTATCATTAATCTACAATTACATGAGGAACATTATGTTTACTAGACTCCCCCCATCACCAAGTCCCCCCCACAAACCCCATTACAATCACTGTCCATCAACGTCATAAGATGCTGTAGAATCACTACTTATCTTCTCTGTGTTGCACAGCCCTCCCCGTGCCTACCCCCACATTATACATGGTAATCGTAATGCCCCCTTTCTTCCCCCCTGCCTTATCCCTCCCTTCCCACCCATCCTCCCCAGTCCCTTTCCCTTTGGTAACACCAGTAATGTTTTGATTTGATTATTTCCTCTGGATATGTTTCTAGAAGTAGAATATATGGAGTTAAAAGGTGTGAATATCTTAAAACTTTTGATATATATTATAAAAATTTGCATTTTGAAGGGTTGAGTCAGTTTATATTGCTATAGGCTCTATGTGAATGTACTTGTTTTCCCCACACCTTTGAAAACTGAGTATTATCATTTATTAAAAATCACTGGTTTGGAAATCTTGCTTTTTGTGAGAACATGTTAGACCTTGAGAGCATTATGCTAAGTGAAATAAGTCAGACAATAAAAGACAAATACCATATGATCTCATTTATGTGTGGAATTTAAAATAAAAAAACAGAAAAACTCAAGCTCATGGATACCTTGAACAGATTGTTAGTTGCTAGAGGTGGGGGGTGGGGGGCACAAGAGGTACAAACTTCCCATTATAAAATAAGTCATGGGGATATGCTGCACAGCATGGTGACTATAGTTAATAATACTGTATTGCATATTTGAAAATTGCCAAGATATTATATCTTAAAAGTCCTCATCAAAAGAAAAAAGGTTTTTTTCTAACTGTATGGTGATACTTTCTAACTAAGCCCTTATGGTGATCATTTTGTAATATATACAAATATCTAATCATGTACATCTGAAACTAATATAATGTATGTGAGTTAAACCTCATTTTTAAAATGGCTAATTTGGTTGAGAAAAATTTATAGTTAAGGTTTTTTATATGAATTTCTTGTGAAATGTCTCTTAGTGCTCTCTACTTACATTTTGTACCGTAATAGTTTCTTATTTAATTGTAGGAATCAAATTATTGACTGTTACAAAATAATTAGATTACACTGATATATAGACATAATGAACATTACAAATATGAAATAGCAAAAAAGAGCTATTTATCTTTAGCACTCAGTCCATTTCTTACCAGAAAAACATGAAAACCCATTTCCTAATTTAAAATTTTTATGCTTTTTTTTGTTCTCCATATCATCATAATAATAATCTAAAACTCTAGTGTATGTTTTTAGCTCCATCAGATCTGCAGAATTCTGAATGCTCATCTGAGCTCTCTACAGTGGATTAATCAGAATTCAGGTAGGAGTTTGTTTGTATGCCAAAATATCTGTATTGCAAGTAGAAAATGTGATATAAACCAGGTTTTGTGTACCATGATCACACTCAAATAAGGGCTTAGTTGTAGGGGTGTTGCTTAACTCATGGTATGTCTACGTTAATTCTGAAGAACCATAATTGCTTATTTTTATACAGTGAAACAGGAAGAATAAACTAGAAACTAATCAAAATAGGGGGTATGTGGGAACAGGGTAGAGGAGGTAGGGATAGAAGCAGAACTTCACTTGAGTATACCTTTTAATAGAGTTTTGATTTTGGGGCCATGTAAAAGTATAAATACTCAAAAATTATAATTAAGCCAAAAATAATGGTAAGAATGATAAATGTTAAAATTAAATATAAACTAAAACCAAACAAGCTTGTGTAACTAATGTATCACATAATCATGCAGTTCAGGTAACTTTTGAACATAATATTCTTGACAGTGCATACTTATTAGGATGTAATCTTAAAGATGAACTGCAAAGAAATCTCAAACTTTCTTAATAAGTTTATTGTTAGTTTCACAAGTATACTATATATACATATGTATGCATACATATATGTAGTATAATAATATTACTACCATTTTCTATGTTATAGGATGAAGCAAATGCATAAGTATATTAGTGATAATGGAAACCAAGATTTTCATTGAAAGATATGAGATATATTTTTCCTTTTCTTCTTTTATATTTGTATTACAAATTTGAATTGCAAATATTAGTATGAATTCCTATTCCCTTGTTCTGTATGTGTGAAGGGCTAAGAAGCAATGACAGACACCCCAGTAGCAATCCAGCACTTAGGTCTTGGTTTCTAATTACCATTCCCATTTAAAGGAATCGAGGCTTCTTGGGGAAAACCTGATTTCAGGTATCAGGCAGGGAAAGTACAGAGTGGGTTGGGACATTTGTGCTGGAAAACAGAGATTGCTTAAAGACTAACAAGTTTCTGTTAGGACACAAGATTCTGATTGAATGGGCTTCTGCTAGCCAAATTAGGATGGTTTGAATATCCAAAAGAATAATGATAGTAGTGGATTATGATACACATTGAGGGGGAAAAAAAACCATTAATCCCAGTGATTGTCCAAAATAAAAAGAGAGAAACAGGCAGTACAGGGAAAAGTCTTTGTAGAAGCATGCCATCTAATAATTGTAGAAGGCCCAGTAGAATTAGAAAACCACCATTAAAACAATTTTATTAAGCTTACCATGATTTTGAATACCCTGTCTCATTCATAAAATGTTGCAACTGTCAGTCATTTCCTGGCAGAAAAAAACATGCTAGCAGGAAATGAATCAAATACAGACTACAAGTTACTGAATTATTTTTTTAAGAAACAGTTTTATTGAGGTATAATTTACATGCCATAAATTTCACCCATTTTCATTGTACAGTTTAGTGAGGAAGTCACCATTTTGTAGCCCCAGCATAATGATTGATTCAGGCAAAGGACATAAATGAATGCTAAAACCATTGAGTTTAATATTGTGGGTGAGCAGAATATTTATGGTCTCAGAAGTATCATTCCACAGGTTACTTAAAAATTATAAAGGAGAAAATAAGCATTTACAACAGAGCTATCTAACAAGTACCACTTTAATCAAGTGATCAAATTTAATATCACCAATAGTGGGATATCTTTACACTGTGTGCCTCTTGATCTGACATAAGAAGTGCACAATATCACATATGTAGTATACTTACCAAAAATGTTTAACCTGAATCTTATCATAAGAAAATCGTCAGACGTTCTACATGGGAGACATTCTGAAAGATCATGTAGTATTCTTGCCAAAAATGTTTAACTGAACTGAGTCAGATGACAGGGAAATTACCACACAGTCCATGTGACGCATTGTGGAAGACAATTGACTTAGACTCTTGAAAGTTAGTCATGGAAAACAAAAAAATATACAACAAAAAAATTAAGGGGGTTGGCTTAGATTAAAAGAAACATAACAATCAAGTCTGCCATTTTAACTTTGATTAGATACTGAATCAAAACCAAGAAGACTACATTTCTTTGGTCCTTTCCTTGCTTGCTTTTTCTTTCCTTTATTATAAGGTACAATTAACATATAACATTACATTAATTTCAGGTGTACAACATAATCTGTACACACTGCAAAATGATAACCATAATAAGTCTAGTTTCCAACCATCAACGTACAAAGTTACAAAAATTCTTTTCTCATGCTGAGTATTTTTAGTATTTACTCTTTAGCAGTTTTCAAGTACACACTGCAATATTATTGGCTATAGTCCCCATGTTGTACATTACATCTGCATGACTTAACTGGTTATGGGAGCTTACTGTGTGTAGGACAGAGAGGGAAAGACAAAAGGGTCATTTGTTTCAAAAGGGAACTATTAAATTGGGTCTAGAGAAGACAGTTCCAGGCAAATTATCATTGAAAACCACTGACCTAGAGAGGGTGTAAGAACAGCTGAGATGTGGGAGAATGTCAGTGGCTAGAAAACACGGAGGAATGAGGTTATACAGTTTGACCCAGCTGTCTTCATGTTGCATATTTTCCTACAATGAGCAATGCTTCTTAGATAGGGTTGGTGGGGGGTGTCAAAATGTAATTAGGGCTGTAAAGAAATATTATGGTGATTTTTTTTCTCTTGGCTGGTATCCTCTTTGTCATAAATGAACTCTCAAGGCTCTCAGCTACTGTTTTCCTACTAATAAAATTAAGGTTGTTAGTGCTGCAAAGGACTTTATATAAATGAAGAAAGTGTGGCCCAGAGAGGTTAAATGACTTCCTTATGAACACACAACTAATTAGTGGTAGAGCTAGGGCTAGAATCCAAATTTCCTAATTACCAGAACAGTATTCATTCTACTGGTATTCTCTTAAAATAATTTTAATGTAAGCATCACCGGATATAAAAATAAATTTTAATCCTGTACCTACCAGTACAGGGCAAGGGGTTTTCAAAGTATGGTAATGGTAGTACTTTGGGTAGGATGTACGTTCTAGGTGTCTGGGTAAAGTTCTCAGTTAATACAGGGTTAAAAAAGTAAGACAATTGAGAGTATTGGCTCCTTGAAGTTATTTTTCTGCTGAAAATTCATTTGAGCTGGAGAGGCAGTGAGATCTCATACAGGTTGGTTCTCAGTTGAGACAAGGGAGGCCATGATGAAGACTGGGATAAAACCTGTTAATTCCTGATGCTGTGGGCTCCTTTTTTTGCTCTTTCCACCCAAGGAAACTTTCCTTTTCATATCAGGAAATGATATGATCAAGTAATGGAGAATAGCAGTTTAATTATGGTAAGAGGTTTTTTGTTGTTGGTTTATTTTGCATTTTAATAGTTAAGGGAATCATGTCTATTGAAAAGGTCTATGGACTGAGAAGTTATAAGGTTAAATTTCTCAGTGAGTCTATTCACATCCAAGCGATAGTTATGGGAAAACTAATACATGTATTATGTTTACACTATAAACAATATATTTTTTTACTAATAATCCATAGATTTTTTAAAGTCACAATATGTATTTTTAAAAGTTTCTGGAAAATGTTTTTATGACTTAATATCTTTAACATCATGACAATTTTTTTTTTAATGTAACATACCACCTGTTAAGTTAATGGGATCATGTATTTAACTTAAAAAGTCAGCTTATCTTTAAAAGTGACTTGGAAATCATACATTATACTTTAAATATATTAAAATATTACAATGTCCAATCACATTTTCAATATTCATGAATAGGGTATAGAGTAATAGGCCCCTTTCTTCCTCTAACCTACACAGAACCTACTGTGATGTGATTGAACTAGAAAGGGGGCAGAGTTGAGTATTGAATTAGGGAGTGTCTGAACATGTGCTGGTATTGACCAGTTCTCAAATTTTATATTTATCCATTGTTAAACGTTATGCCTTTTTTTCTCCTGATTAGTATAGATAATTGAGAGTTAATTGCAACTATAGTCAAATACCAATTCCCTCTCTTGTCTTTCTCTTTGTAAAAATTTACAGCCTTGTTTTGAAGTTAGCTCGATGGCAATTCTGCAGTCACACATCTGTCTTCTGAGTTGGCAGTCATTGCAACTACAGCAACGCCAACTCTTTTGGGACCCCTTATGACAGAGTTAGCAATTGGTCTGAGCCAATTTGTTATTCATTTAAAATATATGGAGCTATTCTTCTCTTAGAGGAGGGAGGTAGGGCTGAAGGATGGGTGTTTTCTGTTTCTTCATATACCAAACCATTGTCATGTCCATTAATATTTATCAAACACCACAATAAAGGAGTAAGCAGTGGAAAAATCTTATACTTCTCATTATTTGAAAGTTCCTTGAATATTTTCATGGCATTTTGCTTCTTTCATGAAGTATCCCAAAGCTTCATGGCTACAGTATATTTCATCCATGATCATTACAGTCTCATGAGTTATAACCCCATAATTATTTAATAGCTACTCACAACATTAAGACTGCTAGTTAGGGCCGAAAGAAAAGAATCCTTTGAGTAACTAAAAATGCCATAAGGAATTTTGTGATATTTCCAACTGAATCCCATTAGTACTGATCTATGAGCACCATTTTTTTTTCATGTTAAACATTCATAGTTGTCTAGTGTGGTGTAACTAACTCTTGCATAAAATGCCTTCACAATCATTTTAGAGAAGCAGCTTTCTGTGTTACGTAGTAATCACATTTCACTTTTATCCAATGCTAACATTTATTGTTTTTGGTGATTATTTAAAATTAGATTTTTGGGGGTTATTTTTTAAAGCTTTTTAAAAAATAGAGGTATATGACAAATATTACTTTCAGATGTATAACACAATGATTTGATATTTGTATACATTGAGAAATGATTGCCACAGTAAGTCTCCTTAACATGTTTCCTTACAGTTACCAAAATTTTTTTTCTTGTGATGAGAACTTTCAAGATCTACTGTCTTAGCAACTTTCAAGTATGCAATACAGAATTATTAAGCATAGTCGCCATGCTGTATTTTTTTAAAAAGCTTTCATCCAAATAAATGCTTCACAAATATTTTTATTAATTACTTTAAGCTCTCTCCTATATGAAGAGTATCAAATGCTGAGATGCCAAAAGATGCCTTTGAATTCCAATTTAAAAAGTCGTCTTCTTTCATTTTCTGAAATAGAATCTGATTTACTGATTCAAGTGCTTTCTTTCACCTCTTTTTCTTAAATACTTTGGCAAATCTTGGTGACATTGGTTGATAGGTGAGGTCATCTCTTGTGTTCTACTTAAGATACTTGAGAAGCAAATACTCTTGATCTGCCAGGGATGTGGCAATAACACAAAGACTCATTTTAAAGGTTTTTTAAGCTCAACAAGACAGGAACTCACTCACATCTTCTCATTGCAGTTAATTGAGAGGTTATTTTGTCTTTCCATTGTTTAATGAACTATTTGCTCATCTCTGCTCCCTTTACAGATGAAATAGATTCATTGTCACACCATTGTTCTTTGATTCTGAAGGATCTCTGTAGGTTTGATTAGGGTCCTAAAATTAACAAATGATCAAGTCTTCAGCTCCTGTTAGGAAAGAGTATGATGGTTAACATCCTCAGAGCTTCACTTCCCAAACTTCCTTTTCTGTATGTAAATCCAGATTTGAAATACATGCAATGCATCTGCAAAATTAGATTTCTTACTAATCCTGCTTATGTACATTTTGTGCCCAAGTGAATTTCCTCAAGCTGGAGAAACTCCCCAGATGAATTATATGTAACATGATTTAAATCACTCCCAAATAGCAAATTTATATTGTTTGTGAAATACACAGATTTTTCTCCAAAGCAGTTTTCTTCCTGTTAGTGATTAAAAATTATACTGGAGCCTTGCTATAATGCTGTTTTTGGGTCCATGCTCTATGGCTACCTCATAGGTAAAATGGCCTGATAGTATTTCACCAATGAAGTCTCCCCAGATGGGATTCAGATAGGCCTGACTTATTTTGAGCACTTCAGTATTTGAAGGGACAGCAGATAATGTTATGCTGTGGTACCAATTATTAATAGCTCAGCATACTACTTTTAATTTAAAATGTTTATAGCATTTAACAAACACGTGCACTACCACAGAAAAACCACCTTTAGATGGGAGTCTGAAGGTACCAGTCCTAGTATCAGTTGTCTTTAACTTTGGCCTTTGGGAAGCTACTGAACCTTCTTGAGTTTTTAATCTCTCCATCCTAGGATATCGTGGGACTCAATAAGGTAATACACATAGGCATTTCGAAAACTAAAGCGCTAAATAAATGGAAGGTGTTCTTTTAGATGCAAGGCAAAACCGCAGAGTAGTTGTGACTCTAAATACAAAGCACCTACTGGGTGCAAAGGCACTGTGTGACTCAGTGTAGGAGGCATACACAATTTATGGCGTGAACCTCTGCCTTGAACAGGCTCAGTGTGCAGGGTGGGTGAGGGTCACTAAAAAAAGAGAAACCTAATTTTTAGTTAATTTCCTGGAAGAGGTAGAATTTGAAATGTGACCTAAATAGTAAGTAGTATTTCAACAAGACGACTATCTGAAAACCACTTAAGATGTAATGTAATAATTCTAGTATCTTGTTCTTCTCCCCACCCCGCCCAAGAATTCAGGATACCTTTACCATCTTTTCTTTTTATAATTTTTCTTGAAACGTGCTTTTCATTAATTTTGTGTGAAGGATTAGTGCTATACACAAGCAGAGTGTCTTGTCATCACCACCTTAATTTATCAGTAATAAGACCAGGGTGAGAATTCTCATGTCAGAGATGAGAGATTTGTACAACTCTAGGAACACTGTTCTTCCTTCCCATCAGACTAGTTAGCATTATGAATTCAAGTATATTTATTTGGAGTGTTACTTTAATTTTTTATACTGGGAATCTTAAAAGTAGCTATGACAAGTGAGGAAACTGTGTTCTTTTCCTACCCCACCCCCTCTCCCTCTCTCCTTGTGTCTCTATTTCCCCTACCCCACCTTCCTATCTCTTTGTTCCCCTGAATGAGAAATAAACCTGAATCATACTAAGCTCCTGAGTGATTCCTTACACTTTATTTTTCTACATCAAGATTGCCTTAGCTTTTAAAGTTCCTTTGCCTTTTCATAAAAATTTGCTGGATTTGATGAGAATTACATTAAACCTATAGATGAATTTGGGGAAGTATTGATATCTTTACTATGTTGAGCCTTCCCATCCGTTAACTTGGTATGTCCCAATATTTATTTAGGTCTTCTTCAATTTTTTTCATCAGCATTTTATAATTTTCAGGACCCACAATCATGTACATGTTTTGGTTTTGTTAGACTTATACCTAAGTTTTTCATTTTATTTATAGTGGTTATGAATGGCATGGTATTTTAAATTTTGGGTTCTACTTGTTTATTGTTAGTAGATAAAAATGTAATTAATTTTCATATGTTGATCTTGCATGTTGCTGAACTTCTTAGTTCTAGGAGGGTTTTTTTCTTTTTTTATTCCATGGGATTGTCTACTTAGGTGGTTACATCATCTGCAAATAGGGACAGTTTTATTTCTTCCTTTCCAATATGTATGCCATCTATTTCTTTTTCTTACACTGCACCAGCTAGAACTTCTAGTACTATGTTGAATAAGAATGAAGAGAACAGACATCTTTCTTTGTTTCTGAGTTTATATGAAAAGCCTTCAGCCTTTCACTTTAATATTAGCTATAGGCTTGATGTTAGCTATAAGTTTTTTTGTAGATGTTCTTTATCAACTTGAGATAATTCTATTCTGTTTCTGACTTGCTGAAAATTTTAATCATGAATGGGTACTGGATTTTTGTCAAATGCTTTTCCTGCATCACTTGATATAATCATGTGATTTTTTCTTTCACTTGTTGATATGGTGGATTACATTAGTACAGTTTTTTTTGGTATCGTTAATGTACAATTACTTGAACATTATGTTTACTAGACTCCCCCTATTATCAAGTCTCCCCAACATACCCCATTACAGTCACTGTCCATCAGCGTAGTAAGATGCTATAGAATCGTTTCTTGTCTTCTCTGTATATACCACCTTTCCTGTGTTTCCCCCCCTCTACCTTATGTGTGCTAATCGTAATGCCCCTTTTTTCCCCTATTCCCTCCCTTCCCACCCATCCTCCCCAGTCCCTTTCCCTTTGGTAACTGTTAGTCCATTCTTGGGTTCTGTGTGTCTACTGCTGTTTCGTTTCTTCAGTTTTTTCTTTGTTCGTATACTCCACAGATGAGTGAAATCATTTGATACTTGTCTTTCTCCGCCTGGCTTATTTCACTGAGCATAATACCCTCTAGTTCTATCCATGTTGTTGCAAATGGCAGGATTTGTTTTCTTCTTAAGGCTGAATAATATTCCATTGTGTATATGTACCACCTCTTATTTATCCATTCATCTACTGATGGACACTTAGGTTGCTTCCATTTCTTGGCTATTGTAAATAGTGCTGCAATAAACATAGGGGTGCATATGTCTTTTTCAAACTGGCTCCTGCATTCTTAGTGTAAATTCCTAGGAGTGGAATTCCTAGGTCAAAAGGTATTTCAATTTTTTGAGGAACCTTCATACTGCTTTCCACAATGGTTGAACTAGTTTACATTCCCACCAGCAGTGTAGGAGGGTTCCCCTTTCTCCACACCCTTGCCAACATTTGTTGTTATTTGTCTTTTGGATGTCGGCCATCCTAACTGGTGTGAGGTGATAGGTCATTGTGGTTTTTATTTGCATTTCTCTGATGATTAGTGATGCGGAGCATCTTTTCATGTTCCTGGGGACCTGGTATTTTTCATAAACTTTAGAAAACTACTTTCAAGGTGGGAGATGAAGAAAACCTGAAATAAGGCAGTAGCAGGAATCTACTGAAAAGAAAAGATTCAAGAGCTATTTAGGAAGTATAATCATCATTACTTCCTGAATAAATAGAAATAGCCTACCTTAAGTCTGAATAAATAGTAGCAATCATTAGCTTAAAAAAATGTAGAAGTAGTTACAGATCTGGAAGATGCAGGAGAGAGTAAAGATAATGAGTTTAGTTTTAGACAAGTTTAATTTGATGTGCCTTTGGAATATCTGTGTGCAGCTGTTTGTTAACATGGAACTTATAACAGATGATAAAAGATCCATTAGTGAAACTGATGGTTAGAGCAGACAACTGAGGTTAAAAATGTGCAGATTATCAGAAAGTCCTCAAAAGAAAACACTGTTAGAGATAAGGAGAGGTCTCAAATCAATAATCTAAGCTTCCATCTTAAGAAAACAAAAAACAAGCAAAACAAACCCAAAGCAAGCAGAAGGGAGGAAATAATAAAGATAAGAGCAGTTATCAATGAAATTGAAACCAGCAACACTATTAGAGAAAAATTAATGAAACAAAAAGCTGATTATTTGAAAAAAATCATTAGAATTGACAGATCTCTACCAAGACAGAAAAAAACTGAGAAAACACAAACCAACAATATAAGGAATTAAACAGGGTATATCACTACATACTGCAACTATTAAAATGATAAGAAATCCTATGAACAACTTTATTCTTATAAATTCAACTACTTAACATAAATGCAGTGATTCTCAGAATACCACAAATTATGAAAACTCAACCAAGATAATGTGAATAGTTCTATAAGCATTAAAGAAACTGACTTCGTAATTAAGATGTTCCTCCTCTCCCCAAAGAAATATCCAAACCTAGATGGTTTCACTGAAAAATTCTACTCTTCACACTCTTCAAAAATGGAAGCCAGTATTACCCTAATAACAGAACCAAGAAATGACAGTATGAAAAAAACCCTATAAACTAATATATCTCATGAGCATTTAAAAATCTCTCAAATACCTAAAAATCCTCAAGAAAATTTTAGCAAACAAAATCCAACAATGTATAAAAGGGATTATAAACCATGACCAAGTAGAATTTATTCCACAAATGTAAGGTTGACTCAACAGTAAAAAACTATTAATGGGAAACCCTCCTACACTGCTGGTGGGAATGTAAACTAGTTCAACCATTGCGGAAAGCAGTATGGAGGTTCCTCAAAAAACTAAAAGTAGAAATACCATTTGACCCAGGAATTCCACTCCTAGGAATTTACACTAAGAATGCAGGAGCCAGTTTGAAAAAGACATATGCACCCCTATGTTTACTGCAGCACTATTTACAATAGCCAAGAAATGGAAGCAACCTAAGTGTCCATCAGTAGATGAATGGATAAATAAGAGGTGGTACATATACACAATGGAATATTATTCAGCCATAAGAAGAAAACAAATCCTGCCATTTGCAACAACATGGATGGAGCTAGAGGGTATTATGCTCAGTGAAATAAGCCAGGCGGAGAAAGACAAGTATCAAATGATTTCACTCATCTGTGTAATATAAGAACAAAGCAAAAACTGAAGGAACATAACAGCAGCAGACTCACAGAATCCAAGAATGGACTAATGACTAACATTTACCAAAGGGAAAGGGACTGGGGAGGATGGGTGGGAAGGGCAGGATAAGGGGGAAAAGGGGGCATTACGATTAGCACACATAATGTAGCTGGTTGGGGGGGTCACGGGAAAGGCAGTATATACAGAGAAGACAAAATGATTCTATAACATCTTACTATGCTGATGGACAGTGACTGTACTGGGGTATGTGGGGGGGACTTGATAATAGGGGGAGTCTAGTAACCATAATGTTCAAGTAATTGTACATTAACGATATCAAAAAAAATACCAGCTCCCTGTCCACACCCCATTTCCCATACCCAAGAAATAATCACTTTCAATCATTTTAGCTGTTTTTTAAAAAATATATCTATATCTCTAATACCATGTATCCTGTTACTTTATAGGTTTTCCATTTTAGGCCTTCTGTACTAACTTCCCAAAATAGGAGGTGAGGACTTAACCCCCTTATACCACCCTCATTTATTTTCTCTTATACACACAGACATTATGCATGTAAATTAAACATCTTATTTATATACACATAATATATATCCATACAATTTATAAATATTTATATGATGTATGTATGTCATCATACCACCCCCACTTTATAATACATAAAAATGCCTGTAAGCACACTTTTCTCTCATCTTCCCCATATAGCTATATCTTAAATTATGCATAGATCAAGATGTATTGTTTATATTATGATTGCATAAATGTCATTCTCAGCCCAGCCATATATCTTCCTTCTTCTACAGACTTTTGTTTACCTTTGAATTTTATTTCATTTGCTTAGTTTTATATGTCCTTATTAGTAGTTCATTCTCTAACTCCCTGCTTTTACTTTAAATCTGTCAATTTCACCTTCTTGGATTCATTTCTGCCAGAGCCATGTAATCTCTAACCTACCATCTGGAATTGTTTCTCTCTTAGTCTGCTACCCAGCTAGGTTCTCCCTTTTACAGCAATCTTGTATTCTATCTACTACTTTGTTGACTTTCCTGTTTTGTGGCTCTTATACTTCATGTTTCGGCTTTCAGGGTCTTCCCCACAGTACTAACATTTCAGATGATGTGCCTTGATGTGGGTCTATTTCATCCATTGAGCAGATATTTGGTGACCCCCATCTAATCAAGAAACTAATTTCTTTCATTTTGGGGAAATTTTCTTGAATTACATTTCTGCTAATTTCCTTCCCTCTGCTTTCTCTATTATAAAGTATAAAAGGATTCTGGAAATCCTCTTTTTCCAATGTATGATGTCCTAGACTGACCTAAATTTATTTTCTGTACTGTTTTTCTTTGCATTTTTGTTAAAATTTCTCAAATACATACTCAACTTTTTATTCCAATTGTTCTAATGATCTTTGCTTTCCACCATAATTTTTATTTTACAAGAGCTTGTGTTGTTTTATGATTTTGTGTATGTATGTATTTTAAATAGCATCCGGTTCTCATTTCATGGATTTAGTATCCTCGCTCTGAAGATATTAACAGTTTTTTAAATGTTTTATTCTTTCTGGATGGTTTCTTTCAGCTTTCTCTTTCTGTTGTGATTTGGTGTTGTATTATGATTTTATGTGTGTATGTGTTTTAAATAGCAACCAGTTCTTATTTCATGAATTTAGTATCCTCTGTCTGAGGATATTTAATGATTTTTTTAATGTTTTATTCTTCCTGGATTGTTTCTTTCAATTTTATCTTTCTGTTGTGGTTTTTCTTATGTTTGAAGCTCTCCTCAAATGTTGGGTGATCATTAATTGTTCATTTATATTAAAAAATAAGATGCTAAATTGTAGATGGTGCTTGCTAACTTACTGTATAATAGGATAATTTGGCAAAACTTTTTCACTGGGGCTCTCCAGCCTTTATCTTCAGGATTTTTCTTTTAGTTGGTCATATTATCCCGAGAAGAATCTTCCATCTCTTAGCTAGAGATTAATAAACCTGTTGGTAAGTCAGTGTTCTCATAACTGTTAGAGAAGAGACTGGGGACTCAGTATTCAGCTTGTACACCTTTACTTAATCCCCTGCAAACTTTCACTTAATCCCTGCTTTTGGTGCAGGTTCCTTGCCCTCAGCTCTGCCTGGTGTCCCCACTGCAGAGCTCATCTGGTTTACCCTCCCTAAAGAACCCAGCTCTTCTCCTGAGCTTGGGTAAGGAGAATCACCCAGATGTAGGATGTGGCGGAAAAGCGGGGTCTGTTTCTTAATCATTCGTATTCTTGCTTTTAGCCCTACTTTCAACACCACTTTGAATTACTTCCTTCTGCTAATTTCAAATCCATTCTAGGCTTCTAGTTAAAATTTTCAGTTTTGTCTTGTCTCCTTTCTTACTGTCTTTGTCCTTATGGTTTTATCTTTTTCTTCTTTGTAAAGCAAATCTCTACTACTATTTCACAGGTGTTTTGGAATGAGGCAGCAATAAATGCATGTGCTTACATCTTTAACTAAAGACCTTACTGGTCTCCTTTCCCCAGTCTTAGCCCACTCCAATTCACTTTTATTTGACTGCCAGAGATCTTGATATGATACTCTTTCCCAACCATCCCTTTATTAAAGCCCTTCAGTAGTTCCCATTGTTCAATGATGAATTGTTCCTTTCCATAATATACAAAGTACCCTGTATAATCCAACCCCCACCTGTTTCTCCAGCCTCTTCTCTTGTTTGCAGCATTTCAAGAAGTATTTATAGTTTTGCAAATACCCAATGTTCTTTCCTTCATATCTTTAGATGATCAGTTTGTTCTACCTGGCGTACCCCACCCCATTTTTGTGTGTCTGGGTACCTGCTCCCATGTCAGGCTGTTGCTTCCATGAAGGCTTCCTTGACTCATCATTCTAATAGCTTCTTCTATGTATGATATTGTCAGCATTTATCATACAATATTGCAAATATTTATTTACTTGTCTGTCTCCCTTACTGAAATTTAACCTTCTTGATGATAAAGATTGTGCCTTGGTTATTCCTCTGTGTTCAGAAGTCAGCAGTGTCTGACCTGAACTTGGGAGCCAGCATACATTTTTAATTTCTTTGTTCCCTGATATGTACACAGCACAGTATACTCAGTTTTTGATGGAAAAAGAGATGCAAAGCTAACATGTACATGAATATTGTTCCATATTATTAAATATTCTACATTTATAATGGCTGCTAAACTTTCCATTTTATGAATAACCTTAGTTTATTTAATACCCCATTATTAGGTATTAGTTAATGTTTCTAACTTGCTATTTTAAATTGTGGTGCAGTGAACCTAGATGTAGCTAAGTTCTAAGGTACATCCATGGATATTGGACATAGATAAAATTCTTAGAAGTTAAAATGCTGAATTAGGAGTAATGTATGTTTTAAAGGCTTTTGATTTATAGTTTCTTCTGAGTAAGCTGTACTAATTGATAATTTTACCACCAATTCATTAGAGTACACATTTTTCTGCAGTCCTTCCACTATTGCTACTTCCATAATTACTACTACGATACCATCATCATTATCATTCCTTCTGAAAATTATAGGTGAAAATAATATTTCCCTTGTTTAATTTGCATTTCTCTGTTTACTTATGAAATTAAATATTTTTAAAAAATGTTTACAAACAATTTGTATTTCCTTTTCTAAGTTGCCTATTTGTGTCTTTTGACTATGTTTTTGTCAGGACATTTTTTTCTCCTATTGCCCCAATTGTTTTTCTAGAAAGAGAATAAGAGGCATACTATGGCAATGTTTATGAGAGTACATCATTTCTTTTGACAGTGTATTTGGTATTATCTAATATTTATATATATAAATTAACATAAAAATAATTACAGTAGAAAGCTGTGTTTGGGTTTAATGACCAAATTGATTATTTTCATAACTTCCTATGAAAGCCTTTTAATCTTTACCTAAAATATTTGCAAGTAGTCTTAGATGAAGAAAACATCTGTCTCCTAAACAGAGCGGGGCTGGTTGAAAACAGTTTTATCAGAATCTTTTGGTGGGTAGGAGGAGTCATTTTAAAGAAATATTTTAATCACACAAATATACCATATTAAACAATAGCTATTTATCTAAAGCTTCCAGTTTTAGAAGATTTCTATTACCCCCAAAAGTTTACTCTTGCCTGTTTGTGGTTAATCTCCATTCCTACTCTGAAGCCCAGGCAACCATAAGTCTATGTTCTGTCTTTGTAGAGTTGCCTTTTCTGGAGAGTTAATGTAAATGAAATCATAGTATATGTGGCCTTTTATGTCTGGCTTAATGTTTTCAGAGTTCATCTGTTTTAACATGTACTTCACTCCTTTTTATTTCTATGTAACATTCCAGTGTATGGACATACCACCTTTTGTTTATCCATTCTTCAGTTGATTGACATTTGTGTTTTATTTCCCAAATACAGTTTTAGCTCTTACATTTAGGTCAGTAATCCACTTTGAGTTGTTTTTTGTGCATAGTTAGAGGTAGGGTTTCAACTTCATTTACATATAGATACCTAGTTGTTCCTGCTATATTTGTTGAAAAAGACTGTGCTTTCCCCCATTGACCACAAAAATAAGGCTTTATTTCTGGACTTTCTTTCTGTCACATTGGTATATATGGCTGTCCTATGCTAATACCAGTTGATTATTATAACTTTGTAGTAAGTTTTAAAGTTGAGAAGTGTAACTCCTGCAATATATTCTTCTTTTTCAAGATTGTTCTGGCTATTCTAGGTTCTTTACCTTTCCATATAAATTTTAAAGCTTGTCTATTTCTACAAAAGTAGCCTGCTGAAATTTTCATAGGGGATAACATTGACTTTATAGATCAATCTATGGAGAATTATCATCTTAACATTATTGAGTTTCCCAGTCCATGAGCATGGATTCAGTCCATGAGCATGGACTAGCTCTTCATTTTTTTATACCTTTTTAACTTCTCTTAGAAGTGTTTTGTCGTTTTAAATGTATAGGCCTTGTATTTCATTTGGTAAGCTTATTTCTAAGTGTTTTGATTCTTTTTGATGTTATTGTGAATGGAATTGTTTTCCTAATTTCATGTTCATATTCATACAATTATTTTTAAATAATATCAAAATGTATATGGTGTATTTTCCCCCCAAATTTTGACTATTACTAGCATTTTACTTCTAGTATGATACATAATTTAATAGGACTACAGGAACTGGCCACTGATGTATATATCATGGGACCAGAACTCTGAGCAGTCAAGTGCCCAGGTGTAGTTTTTGCCTGTAAAGAATCAAACTCCTAAAAAATTTAAAGTATATTAATACAGAAAGAAATAGTCCTGAGAATTCAGTTTGGAGATATGATAAAATGTTTATCATAAGACTGTCTTAATAATGCTGCTTGTTTCTTGACATTTCACTGATTTTTAAAATTTTTGTAGATGTACTCCTTTGCATTTAATATGTATCAATCAGCAAATTCTGGCCTCAAGTTAATGGTTTGTTGTAGTGCTCACTTGTGCTTCTATCACATCGAGAAATGTTATTTAGTGGGAAAAAATCGTACCCTGCAGTTAGTTACTACAACAAAAAGGAGATGCATTCTACCAGGCTCAATGAGTATAACGGTTTTCTTATCTTTTCAGTAGACAATCATCATTTAAATCATTTGTTCTTAAGGTGTAATCTTGCAGAATGCCTACATGTATTAAGATAGGATGAGGTATTATACTTTAAAAGCTGAATAACATTGGGGCTTTATCAATGGGCTGAATAAAATTAAAGTCTGTTGCTTGAAATTTTTAGTTTTTCTCTTATATGTTTGAAATTGCATAGTTTTTCTTAAATCTTTGCCGTCAGTTATTACTTATCAGCTAGTGAGCTTTAATGAATACTAAAACAAATGACCAAGTTTATTTGTGCATGTTAATAGAAAACCTCACATTATCATGTTGATTTCAACAGCTTATTTTTACTACAGAAAGTTGCTGTTTTATATGGTGAAATTATTGGTATTTTGTGTTGCTTTGCCCTGAGCACATATAAGGACCACCAAGTTAAAGCATTAGAAAGGAACAGAAATGTAAATATACTCAATGTACTAATTTGCTTACAGGCAGCAAAGGCCTATAAAAATCTATACCCTCAATTTAATGACCACCCTGTATGGCACTTCTAGGCTATAATTAGTAAAAGACAGTTAACACTTATCTTCAACAAAACATAAATGTCAAGTAGACTTATTTGCCTGAAAGCTAGGGAGAGCAAATCAAGAACAGTCTTGTGCACTGTTTTCACAGCTTCCAAACAGATATTTTTCTTATCTAAAGTGTATTTTCTAATACATAAAAAGTGTATTTTCTAGTACATAAAAGCTGTTAAATAATCTATAATGTGAAGTTTTGCAAATCATATGTGGAAAGGAGAATGTAAGTTATTATGTTCCTGGGGCACTTTGACCTCAGATTAATGATCATGACTTTTCCCCCATAGGCATGCTGCAAAGGAAGGTAGAAGAGGTAGCAGAGGTTTTTGAGGATTGACATCGCAAGGAGCAGGAACGCAATATCAGAATTGATTTTGATTGAGTGACCATATCTTCAGCATGTTGTTTTAGGATTATACATTTTGATGATGTTAAATAGAGTACTATTTACAATTACTATTTTATCTTCGGTTGTAATAAAATGTGCATGTATGTTTTTATTTTTCAATTTAAATATTGTGCTATTGAGCATTATGCTGTAGTTTGACTCTTAGTCATTTAAAAATCAAAAGTATATTATCCCTTTTGTCTAGGCAGCAACCTATTAGATATTGACTGTGTAGATACAGAAATAATTTGTATCTTACTCTGCTAGATTCCATAGCCTAACATTAGCGCACATCATCCTTTTTGGTCCAACTGGATCACAGAGAAATATTTGCCAACAAATAAATGCCAGACAGTCTTTACTGGGTGCCCATTAACATTCGGTGAATAATGTTAGATTAGTCTCTCCTTAAGGGAACTTACTGTTTAGTCTGAGATACAATTTTTGCCTGTCTAGATAAAAACAGTATAGACACTACAAGGAAGTGTGCTACAAATTACAGAAAATGTACTGTAGAAATTCAGGGTAGGGAGGAAAAGTTAAGGAGGAATTCGGACTTGAGGTAGATAAATTTTATAAGGGTAAGATTCAGACAGTTCATCTGTATTTGATGTACAGATATCCTGGTGTTTTATTTGGCTTTAGCGTAAGGTTTATAGTTGTTTTTTGTGTATTTATTTTTCAATAAAAAGCCTTGTTCTTAGCTTGGAAACAGTTTGATCTCTTGTGTTTCCTCTAAGTCTTAAATAAAGGTGATGTTCTAAAAAATAAAAGCATAACACCAAAATAAATTACTTAAAAGTTTCTGAGTGACTAAAGCTTAGTTGTCTGTAATTACTGAGCTGAATTTCTATTGTACTCACTGCATGTGGCCATCCTGAGGGGTATATATACAGGATGGAAATATATTTGAAGTGAGTATTAGTGATTTTCATCACCTTATGAGTAAACTAAATATCAGAACTTACATGGTCTCCTCTTTTTACCTACTCAGAGTTCTCAGAGTTAGCAGCTTCTTATCAGGTAAATATGAAAATAATCCAGAGACCATTTAATTTTGTAGATGATGACTGTAGATGACTATAATCTTGCGTAATGTCTAATTTTTGAGTCAGTATTATTACTATTACATGCTAGATGAAGACATTTTCCCTATTGCTTCTGGAGATTCAACTCTTGAAATCTGTGTATAAATTATGTCCCACATTCAGTGAAGAGAAGTGTAGTGTATTAGAGGAAACAACAGATTTAGTCTTGTCCCTGCTTAATTAACTGGACAAACAATTTCATTTTGGGCATAATCTTTTGTCTATAACATGAAAGAGTTGGACCATATTAAGGTATTCCTAACTGAAAGGAACTAGTTTTCATTTTTCTGCAGTTTTGCAATACCTTCATGTTTTTTCACTAGCAGAAAATGCATACTGTAAAGTTCCTCAATAAAATAAAGAAGGAGGAGACTACAGTAGTCCTATTGATTTTGTACTTAGAGTTGTAGTGTTTTTCCCCCAGGCATAGATGAAGCCAGTGTATGGCAAATGGCTTCCAGATCAATGCAGTAACATTGTAACATTTACTGGTACATCTCCATGTACTGTCTGGAATCCAGAGCCTTGGACTAAATCATCTCTAAGGTTCCTTCTGTCTGGTTCTAACATGTCTAAAAAACATGACATTGTTGAAAAAATTTTAATTAGAATATCAAAAATAACCTCTTTTTGGCTGGTAATTTTAAGCAATATTTATGTTAGGTACTGGAGTTTTGGTCCCTCCTAAACATTGTTAAAGACCAGCTAAGATGTTAGCGGAAGGAGGATCCTTCCAATTTATTGTGAACACTTTCCCAGTGCTTACCTACTTTTTTTTTGTCCTTTGAAAAAGATTCTATATTTATTCTCTCTATAACAGCATTTATGCTATCTCATTTGAAGAATTTGGAAGACATGTGCACAGTTGTTCGCTCTTAATATTAGATAAGTGATGCTATCCCTCTTAAAGAGATTTGTGGTTTTAGCATCTTCTTCCATATCTGGAAATTATAATTTCTTCATAATGTATTCATCATTAGTGTGCTGTGAACAAAGCACCTAAAAAAGACAAATGCTGAAAATATGTCCATGTTAAGGAGGAACTACTGGCTTAATTAAACTAACCTTGTTAAATTGTCAGAAAGACAAATGAGGCATATTTTTCAGTTTGTCAAAAATTCTTCTAGGGGTGAAATAGTGAAATTGCCTCATGGTAAGATCATTGTGCCCATGAATAACATCTGGAAATCTTAAAGCTTTTTATATACTGTCTGATATCCTATTAAAGCAGGGAGAGGATGCTGTGGGCAAGGGGTTATCATTCCACAGTTAGTAAGTTCAGCAGAGCTAGAAATAGTCTGGTTTTCCTTCCAGTGCAATTTTCTGAATGTCCCTTGATACCAACCACTCAGACTGGCCCCAGTTATACACAAGTACATGGAGTACTTCCTTATGACCTTGCTTTCTAGTTGCAATTCCACCCTATGCCAGCAGGTATTTCAGAAACACATTGGAAGGAAATTAGAGGAGCCGAGATTTGGTGATAGTGGATAAGAAAGTCAGAAGTCAAAGGTGACTCCTAGATTTACGAGCCGTATATTGTGGGTGTTGCCTTTAACCTGTTCTAGAAACTAAGAAATATTCGGACAATTTACAACATACCGGTAACTCAATACGTACTCTTTCCATTTCTTTAGCTTGGTGCTACTACAATTCCCAGAGCACCGCACATCTCCACAATCCCCTTAGAGTTGGCCGCACAGAGTTCTGGGACTTGAAGTCCGCGGCCTATTTACTCAAGTTAGATGTAGGGGCCTGTGGAAACATGAAGAGGTAAGGACTTGTCTGAGAGCAAGCTGCGAAGGGATGCCTTTTTTTATCATTTAACTTTTAAAATGGCTTTTACTACTTTGTGTTTAGGGTATGTCACGTTTTCGGGATGCGGTTTCGCGTGAGCGGGAAGACAAAGGAGGAGGGAGGAAGGGAGACGGGCTAGAAAAGGCCTTGCGGGGCGAAGTTCAGGAAGGGCCGCCGCCGCTGCCAGTTCCCTGAGGAATGGCTTGCCCGCACAGGCATCCAGGCCACGGCGCCGGCCCCAGGAGCTGGGCAGATGCTGTGGCTTCTTCCTGTATCAGACGGATCCAGCCAAGTAAAAGGGTCTTGGCCGACTGATGCCCTGCGCCGGAGAAACCCAGGCCAGCTCCTCCCTGTCGCGCCCTATCTCCACCTCATCCTCAGAAAGGGGCTTAGGGTGGGCGCGTATATGTGCGGTGTTGGTGTGTTAAAGAAGACTTGTTCGGGCCAGAGAGCGTGTAGCACTTTCAGATCTTAAAATAAGCAAGTGATACTTTGTTTCTACAAATTTAGAAGGAAAGTACAAAACAGGTTCGATATATTGTAGGAAAAGGAAGGCACTACTGCGAGCAGCTCCCCCTTCTGGTTCTTCCGGGAATGGCAGTTTTAAGTTGGCCGGTCATTGTTAAAAGCCTGAGCTTCACAGTTCTCGACAGTACACAAAGCCTTTTAAAGGATCCTCATTAAATTAGTTTTATATTCTCTCTGCAAGCAGAATAATCACTCTGGAACTGGGAGATGCATTTAAAATTCTTGCTGATATTATGCTGTCCTGCACTGTCAGTTTCTGCATCTTTAAAAAAAACTTTCTGATTTTCCCTGTCTCGAAATGACTTTAGAAAAATGTTTATTATGATACATTTCACATATGCAAAATAATGTGTATTCAAAGAATAATAATAGATTCGTACCCACTACAAATCTTATATTTGGAAATAGAAGTCCCCTGTGTGCCCCTGCCTGATTGCTTCGCCTCCCTCCCTCCCCCACCAAGAGGGCCACAATCCAGAATTGTACCTTAACCTTTCCCTTTCTTTTTTTAAAAAAACGATTTACCACATATGAATTTATCCCTAAGCAGAATGTTGCTAGTTTTATCCATTTTTCAACTCTATGTAAATGGACGCATTGTATGAATTTTTCGTCTGCTTGCTTTTTTTCACTTACTTCTTTTTGAGATTCATACGTACTGTTGTATTTATAGTTTATTCATTTCAAATGCATTTTAAAACTTAACCAAAAACTTGAATTCTAAATAATAAATGAAAGTTAAGATACTTAAAAGGAATTTTTTAAAACCCTGGACCTAAGGATATTTTTTAAATTTCCAAAATAGGTCTGTGTCTTTCTAGAGCATGAGACTCTTGCTTATAATTATGGGAGATATATCTCCCAGGCCTCATCATAACCCCAACAGTAAAAGGCTATTTTAAAAGGAAGGTTTTAATATTTGTTCTCCTCATGGAGTTAACTCATTTTGATTTGTCTTTATATGTTGTTGCATACCATTCCTTTATACTCTAATATGAGTTTTCAATTACTTAAGCTTAGTTAGTTCATATTAGCATTACCATAAAATGTTGACTCTCTTCACATCTGTTTCTATACTTTCTCCTTTGGAGATTTCCTCTCTCACAGCTCTAGATCTTGACAACACAGATGACTCAAGATTTCCATGTTCAGCCTCAGACTCTCATCTGTGCAATAATTATCCCATCATCTCTCCCTTTCCTTTAGCCAGTATCACTTCTGCTGTTACCTCAGGCTCAATATGTCTTTGAAGTATTCCTGATACTTCCTGCTGGTGTTTCAGTTGTAGTAGGTAGTTGACTCAACTGGCTTTCCCATTCCCAAACAATATCTGGAGCTGCCCGCTTTCCTTCATTGGTACCATCAGATCTCAGTTATACAACTTGAAATTTCATGGTTGTTTTTTACTTCTCCCCTACCCCTACCTTCAAAAGGCCTCTCTCATCTAACTCTTCCTTTCTGTTTCACTATTACCACTCCAGTTTGGACTTTCATCACTATGCTTGATAAATTTAAATAGTTTCCCAAGTAGTTCTTCTGGATTCTTTCCTACTAATCCATAAGGCATATTATCATCACAGTCATTTTTCTAAACCATCACTTGTACCATGTCACCTAACTGCCTAATAAATTACCTTCTACTACCTGTGCATTAAGGTCCAGCCCCCTTAGTTGGTGTATTTAAGGCCATTCACAATCTGACTCCAATTACCCCTCCAGGATTGTCTCCCAGTGCTCTCATACATGAATGCCAGATAATTGAACTCTCGTTATACTCTAGAACATATTTCTGTCTTTTCATACTTGCTCTCCCTATTCTTTCCTTCATCACACCCAATCCTTCAATGCCAGTTTAAGAATTAATTACCTTTCCAAAGTCTTCATTTACCACCCCCAGTCCCAATTATCCCTCCTGTGAACTCCTACTAATTTGGCATATACTTCTTTTACCATTATTCTATTCTCTTTTCCCAACCACCAGGCAAGGTCAGACCAACACATACACACACACATATATATATATTCCCTCTCCTAAATAAATTGTAAACTTCTTGAGGATAGGGGCTATGTCTTGAATAGCTTTGACTCCATCAGTACCTAGCATAGTACATTGTGTGTAAGTAGGTATTTAATAAATGTTTATGGAGTGAATGATAAAGGCTAATGAACAGCTAGAGAAGTGTCTTTGAATAATGGGGGTCACAAATGGTAGATAATTTAGATAAAGAATGTATTTTGAGACTCACAGTCTCTTCTACTTTCTGTATATATTCTTATATCTATTCCAGGATAAATAGCTGTGTGAAGAGTGATGAACATGTCCTGGAGGAGTTGGAAACAGAAGGGGAGAGGCAGCTGAAAAGCCTCCTTCAGCATCAACTTGATACCTCTGTGTCCATTGAGGAGTAGGTATTGATTTTACAAATAGATAGAGTATCACAGACCCTCACCTCCAGGTGACAGATCCTCTTAAAGCCTGGATGGAACACTCCTGTCCCACCCCTTTTCCTTGGCAAACTTCTGCTTAATAGGTGGGGTTTTGCTTCTGTGTCTTTTCCTCTTGGAAGCCTTCCATATACCACTAAGTCTGAGCTATGTAACTTTTCTATGTCTTCCCTTAACATACTTATAACCCAGTATCATCATTGCCTGTTTACTTACTTCTTTTCCACTATTCTTCCTCAAAAGCAGAAGCCATTTTTATCCCTTTTATTATTAAATTCTCAGTGCTTGCACAGTGTGTGATGCATAGTGCATCAATAAGTAAGTATTTAATTCAATCATTTATTAGTCCTAGATGAGGAAACTATTGAGGGAGGTCCATATCATTGCAGTGGTGATTCAGCCTAGAAATAAAACATGAGAGAGAAATTGCTGATGAGTTTCATTGTGCCTGTTTTAACGGTGAGCCCCATTTCTGAGAACTGATAGCTTGAAGATGTTCTTACTCTTCCTGCTTGTTTTACAGATGTGTATCTAAAAAAGAGAGCTTTGCTCCTGGTACTATGTACAAGCCCTTTGGGAAGGAAGCAGCTGGGACTATGACTTTGTCCCAGTTCCAGACACTGCATGAGAAGGACCAGGAAACTGCTTCCCTCAGGGAACTAGGGCTCAGTGAAACAGAAATCTTGATCTGGAAGAGCCATGTTTCAGGTGAAAAGGTGAGTGGGGCAATTTTTTTCTGGAGAATAACAAGCAAGATCTCTTCATTTAGCATTGAAAACCTTTTCATTTTTATTTGTCAAAAAACTGAGCTTTGTGTCTGAATCTTCTCTGATTTCTACGATAGGGACCTTAGCAAAAAAGAAGCCATCCCTTGACTTCTTAGCTAACATGTCCACAAAACAATCATTTCTGAGCCCTGATCATCATCTTTCTTTTTTTTAAAGTTTTCGCTTTTGTAATTGCAGTATACTTGATACACAATATTGTATTTGTTTCAGATGTACATCATAGTAATTTGACAGTTGTACACATACTAAATGCTCACCACGGTAAGTAAAATTACCTCTGATACTATACCAGAATATTACAATATTATTGGCTATGTTTCGTCATTTTCTTATTTGAGGTGTCAGATCATCATTCTCAGGGAGTGTCCACTGTGACATATACCATCTCATTTCTCTGGTTTCAGAGGACGAAACTGAGGGCAACCCCTGAAGCAATACAGAACCGTCTTCAAGATATTGAAGAAAGGATCTCAGAGCGCCAGCGCATCCTTTGCCTGCCCCAGAGATTTGCAAAGAGCAAGCAGCTGACCCGGCGAGAAATGGAAATAGAAAATTCTTTATTTCAGGGAGCTGATCGTCACTCTTTCCTCAAGGCTCTTTATTACCAAGGTATGTGATTGCCACTGACTTTGATATGTTCTTTCACAGAGAGAAAGATGTAATGTGAGGGCATTAACTATGAAGAGTTAGTGAAGGGAGGGCAGTTAGTAAAGGAAGTAGGGGTAAGACAAACTATCACTACTCTTGAGGAATGTAATCCCGTGAGAGAGACAAATATGGACATAGTCGCAGGACAACATGGAAATCACTATTACGATTATAGAGATGTTAATAAAATGCTGAGGGAGCACAGAACATAGAATATTTAAGTCCACTTGGAGGAGTCAGAGGTGACATTTGCATTAAGTCTTGATGGATCAAAAGGCAATTTGTCAGGTAAATAAGGGGGAGATAATGGGTGAATAGAAACAGGATTGCGAAAGGAGTGGTGTCTCCAGGGAACAGTTAAAAGTTCAGTGTGGCAGGAAGTATAGGACATGGCAGGGAATGACAGGAGATGACACTAGAAAAGTTGGTGAGGCTGGATTTGAAGGGTCTTTAGGTGAGCTGTAAATTAGCACAAAATATATGGATAAATGGTGTGTGTCTTAACCAGAAAGAATTCGTTTAACCAGTAAGTTTTGCTAGGCCCTGTGGAAGGTGCACAGAGGCTTATGAAATGGTTCCTGACTTTGTGCCAATTAAATTCTGGCTGGAGAGAGAAACAACATTAACAACAATGCTAGGTACAGTTGATAAGTGCTGATACGAGTTCAGAGGAGGGAAAGGCCACTTGCATTGGCATGACTGAAGAGGGCCTCTCAGAGGAGGTAAGATTTAAATGTTCTTTTATTACTATACTACCTATTCTTTAGGAAAGAGAGGGAAAGGCATTTCAGTTGCAGCAGATGGTATGAGCACTATGGTGTGTTTGGGGGTGTTGTGAGAGAAGGTTAGAAAGGTCGCCAAACATTTTGAACTTTATTTGGTGGGTAGTATAGACTGTATAGAGTTAGTTATTCAGTTAGTTTGGATATGGTTCGAGGTTTTTGTGCCAGGAGTAACATGGTAAAAGGAGTATGTGAAAATGAAAACCAGTATTTATTAACCTGGTGGCCAATAAACAGGTTGAGAGAAAGGAAGAACTGGAAGGAGGGAGAGTGATTCAGAAGGTATTATGGTCATTTGGGCCTAAAGACCTGGACTACAATGATGGCAGTGGAATTGGAAAGAGGGGTAGGTATGGCATTACAAAGGAAGAATTGGTAAAACTTGTTGACAGAGAATGAAGGAAGAGGGCCAATGGAGAGGAAGTGTCAAAGACAATCCAGATTATCAAGGCTGTGAGACTTAATAATTGGAAAAATTAAGAAAGCCTTTCTGAAGAAATTTTGAGGCGAGATGATGAGTTTGATTTTACACATGTTGAATTTGTAAGACTGGCAGGATCAGTAAATGCAGATGTTGAGGAGTCAGTTGGAAATGCAACAGTGAAGTTCAAAGGAGAGGTCAGAACTAGATACATAGAATCAGGAATCATCTATGCTTAGATGACAGGTACAGCCGTGAGAATGAATGATGATTTGTTAGAGATAGAGACACCATAGACATGGAAGAGCAGTGGTGAAGGAAGGAAGGAAAGAACAAATGAACAGCCTTTTGTGGAGAAACATTACAACATAGAGATTAAGCACTTGAGCTCTAGAGGTAGACTGCTGGGAAAATCCTGGCTCCCCCACTTACTAACTGTAAGATGTTGGGAAAGTTACCACTCTGCTTCAGTTTCTTCTTCTGTAAAATAAAAGTATTAATGGTAGCTATATTATAGAGCTTTAGGAGGATTAAGTGTGGTAATACATGTAAATCACTTAGAGCAGTACCTGTTATTTGGGGAGGGAGGCGGGTGGTGTATGAATCTGTTCTGTTTCCTATCTTTGAAACTCCTTGCTTTAAACCTTCACAGCATACCACAAAAAGACAAGTGCAGACAAGTACATGACCTCAATGAAGAGGAAGATAAAATTAGGCACAAAAGGCAAGTCGAGAGTTTTCTTACAGTGTTAGATCTAGGAATGTAACATAGGGCCCAAGACCTCTACATTGAGTGCTTATTGAATTCCATATTCAGTATATGACAATGTTTGTAGGAAATGATCCAGAGGGAGCATATTATTCTGATATAGAATAATAAAGAGAGGAGTTAGTAGATGTTGTAAAGCTTTTACATTTAGTGTTGTTGATTTTATTCTCTATACTTTTAAGTTGTTATACCAGACAAAATTACTGTAATGATGTTTAGATCCTGTTTCACAACTAATTTTGAATATTTTTATTAATCAGTAAAGTATAATTATTGATGATGATGATGATAGCTAATATTTTCTTTTCTTTTTGAAATGAACTTACAATAAAATTGTCTGTCTCTTTTTTTGGTGTACAATTCTGTGAATTGTAAATCATGTAAATCATGTAGATTCATGTAACCACCACCACAATCAGGATAGAGAACAGCTCCATCACCCTAAAACTACTTCATATGATCCATTGATAGTCACTCCCAACTCCACCCATAATCTCTGGCAATCGCTGATCTGTTCTCCATCTTTGTAATTTTGTCTTTTAGGGAATGTCATATAAATGGAATCACACACACTATGTAATCTTTTGAGAGTGGCTCCTTTCATTTAGTGTAATTCTTATGAGATTCATCCAAGTTGTTTTGTGTATCAATAGTTCATTCATTTTGCTGAGTAGCATTCCATTGTATGGCTGTTCCAAAGTTTGTTTAGCTGTTCACCCATTGAAATGCATTTGGGCTATTTGCAGGTTATGGTGATTATGAATAATACTGATATGAACATTCTTGTACAGGTTTTTGTGAACATAAATTTTTATTTCTCTAAGGTAAATATCTAGGAGTGGGATTACTGGGTCATATGGTAAGTGTTTGTTTAACTTTATAAGAAACTGCCAAATCATTTTTCAGAGTGACTGAACCATTTTACATTCCCACCAGCAATGTATGAGAGTTCCAGTTGCTCTACATCTTTGTCAGCATTTGGTATTGTTGGTATTTATTTTAGTTATTCTAATAGCTGTGAAGTGGTATCTCATTGTAGTTTTAATTTGCATTTCTTTAATGGCTAATGATGTTGAACATCTTTTCATATGCTTATTTGCCATCCTTATATCCTGTCTGCTGAAGTGTCTGTTGAAATCTGCCGTTTTTTTATTGGGTTGTTTATTTTCTTGCTGATGACTTTTGAGAGTTCTTTATATATTCTGAACACAATTCTCTGTTGGATATCTGATTTACAAGTATTTCATCACAGTCTGTATCTTACCTCTTCATTATCTTAACAGTGTCTATTACAAAACAAACTTTTTTTAAAATTGTGATAAAATATACCTAACATAAAATTGACCATTTTAACCATTCTTTAAGTGTCCAGTTCCATGGCATTAAGTATATTTACATTGTTCAGTAACCATCATCACCATCCATCTCCAAAACTTTTTCATCTTCCCAAACTGAAACTATGCCCATTAAATATCAACTCCCCCTTTCCCTCTGCCCTCAGCCCCTGGAAACCACCATTCTACTTTCTCTATGAATTTGACTATTCTAGGTACCTCACATATATGTGAAATCATACAGTATTTTTCTTTTTGTGTCTGGATTATTTCACTTAGCATGATGTCCTCAAGGTTCATCAATATTGTAGCATGTGTCAGAATTTCCTTCCTTTTTAAGGCTAAATAATATTCTGTCATATGTATATATGTTTTCTTTATCCATTCATCTGTCAATAGATACTTGTGTTTCTTCTACCTTTTGGCTATTATGAATAATGCTGCTGTGAGTCTGGATTTATAAGTATCTGTTTGAGTCCCTGCTTTCAGTTCTTTTGAGTGTGTACCCAGAAGTTCAATTGTGGGATCATGTGGTAATTCTATATTTAATCTTTTGATGAACTACTGTACTGTTTTCCATAAAGTCTGTACCATTTTACATTCTCACCAGCAGTGTACAAGGATTCCGGTTTCTCCATACCCTTGCCAAACTTAATTTCTTTTTTATACTAGTCATCCTAATGTGTGTGAAGTGGTGTATCATTGTGGTTTTGATTTGCATTTCCCTAATGACTAGTCGTGTTGAGCATCTTTTCATGTGCTTTTTGACCATTTGTATATCTTCTTTGGAGAAATGTTTTAACTCCTTTACCCATTTTTTAAATAGGTTGTTTGTTCATTTGTTGTTGAGTTGTAGGAAGTTGTTTATATATTCTGGATATTGATCCTTTATCAGATATAAGATTTGCAAATATTTTCTCCCACTCCATGGGTTACCTTCTCACTCTGTTGATAGTGTCCTTTTCTACACAAAAGCTTTTATTTTTGATGAAGCCCATTTTGTCAGTTTTTTCTTTTGTTACCTGTGCTTTTGGTGTCATAGCCGATAAATCATTACCAAATCTAATGTCAAAGCTTTTCTCTTATGTTATCTTCTGAGGATTTATAGTTATAGCTCTTATGTTTAGGTCTTTGGTCCATTCGGAGTTAATTTTGTATATGGTATAAGGTAAGAGTCCAACTTCATTTTTTGCATGTTGACATCCAGTTTTCCCAGTACTACTTGTTGAAAAGACTGTCCTTTCCCAAGTGAATGGTCTTACCACCCCCTCTGAAAACCATTTGACCCATAAATGTGAAAGTCTACTTCGAGGCTCTCCATTCTGTTCTATTGGTTTATATGTCTGTCTTTATGCCAGTGCTGCACTGTTTTAATTACTGTAGATTTATAGTAAGTTTTGAAATCAGAAAATATGAGACCTCCAACTTTGTTCTTCTTTTTCAAGATTGTTTTGCTATTTGGGGTCCCTTGAGATACCATATGAATTTTAGGGTGGATTTTTCTCTTTCTGCAAAAAAAACTCAATGGATTTTTACAGGGATTGCATTGAATCTGTGGATCACATTGGGTAGTGTTGACATCTTAATGACATCAGATCTTCAATCCATGAACAGAGAATGTCTTTGCATTTATTTGTGTATTTAATTTCCTTCAGCAACTTTTTGTAGTTTCATTGTACAAGATTTTGCCTCAGAGCAAATATTTAAAATTTTGATACTATTCAGTTTATCAATTTTTTCTTTCATGGATCATGCTGTTTTTCATGTCTAAGAAATCTTTGTCTAAAAGCAGATTATGAAAAAGATTTTTTCCTTTGTTTTCTTCTAACAGTTTTATAGTTATATATTTTACATTTAGATCTATGATCCATTTTGACTTGATGTTTATATAAGGTGTGAGGGTTAGGTTAAGGTTCACTCTTTTGCCTATGAATGTCCAGTTGTTCCAGCACTGGTTATTGAAAACGGTATTCATTTTCCATTTGCTTGTCTGCATTTTTGTAAGAAATCAATTGGCTATATATTTATGTTAATAATTAACATCATAATTAGCAGTGAAGGATTGAAATCTTTTTCTCAATGTCAGGAATAAGACATGGATGTCCACTCTCACTACTTCCATTCACAGTGGAATGAAATTAGAAATCAACAATAGGATATCTAGGAAATTTACAAATATACAGAAATTAAACAACACTCTGCTGAATGAATAGCCAATGGATCAAAAAGAAATCACAAGGGACATTAGAAAATACTTTGAGATGAATGTAAACAAAACTTAACATACTTTAAAACTTATGGAATGCAGTAAAAAGCAGTGCTTAGGGGGATAGTTTAGCTATAAATACCCTTATTAATAAAGAAGAAAGATCTCAAATTAATATTCAAAACTTCTGTGTTAAGAAACTATAAAAATTTGTCCAAACCTATAGGATGTACATTACCAAGAGAGAACCATAATGTACACTGTAGACTTTGGGAAATTATGATATGTCAATGGAAATTCATCAGTTGTAACAAATGCACCATTTGGGGTATGTTACTAATAGGGGAGGCTATGCATGAGTTGTATGTGGGAAATCTCTGTACCTTCCCTTCAGTTTTGCTGTGAACTTACAACTGCCCTGAAAAAATAAAGTCTTAATAAAAAAAAGAAACTACAAAAGAAGAGCAAACTAAACCTACATCAAGCTGCATGAAAGACATAATAAAGAATAGAGCAAAATAAATGAAATATAGAAAATCAACAAAGTAAAAGTTGGCTCTTTGGAAAGATCAACAAAATTCATAGTTCTTTAGCTAGACTTACCAAGGAAAATAGAAGACTCAAATTTCTTGTATTCTGCTTTCTTGATTCTTTTGCATGGAATGTCTTTTTCCATCCTTTTACTTTCAACCTTTTTTTAAATTTTAATCTGAAGTATGTCTCTTGTACACAGCAAGTAGATATTTTCTTTTTTTTATATATTCTTCCAATTGAGTAGTGTTAGTTCATTTATATTTAATGTATTCAATTGGAATCTGTTGATAAGGTAGGATTTACATCTGCATTTTGCTATTTATTTTCTGTGTGCCTTGTATCTTTTTTGTTCCTCTATTACTCCATTTATTCCTTCATGTTAAATAGGTTTTTCTAGTATATCATTTTAATTAACTTGTTGCCTTTTTACTTTTTTCTCTTGAGTTATTCTCTTATAGTTGCCCTTGGGATTATAATTAACAGTTTAGCTTAAACAAACTAGTTTATATTAATACCAACTTAATTTCAGTAATATTCAAAACCTTTGTTTCTCTTTAGCTCTGTTCTCTGCTTCCTCTGTTCTACTATTGTCATAAAAATTATCTTTACAGTTTTTAAGCTTATCAACACAGTTTTATAAGTATTTTGTTATGCAGGTATCTTTTATCTTTTAAGTCAGATAAGACAAAAAGAAACATACATTTATACTGTCTTTTATGTTTACTGATATAGTCACCTTTACTATGGCTCTTTCTTTGTGTGGAGTTGATTTACTGTATAGTGTCTTTATTTCAGCTTGAAGGACTCCCCATAGCTTTTCTTATAGGGCAAGTTTTCTAGTGATGAATTCTTTCAGTCAAAGTTTATCTTGGAATGTATTAATTTCTTCTTTAGTTTTAAAGTATAGTTTTTTGCCAGACATGGAATATTTGTTGGCAATATTCTTCTTTCAGCACATTGTATATGCTATCTCACTGCTTTCTAGCACCTGTGGTTTCTGTTAAGAAGTCAGCTATTAATCTTACTTAAGACTCCTTATTCATGATGAGTCTCTTCTCTCTTGCTGCATTCAAGATTCATTCTTCATCTTCTGCTTTTGACATTTTGGCTACATTTCTATGTGTCTCTTTGGACAGTTTGAGTTTGTCCTACTTGGAGTCTATGGAGGTTCTATGATGTGTAGACTCATGTTTCATCCATTTGGGGAAGTTTTCAGCCATTAATTCTTCAAATATTCTTTTTCCCCCTCTTCCTATTCTGAGAATTCCATTAGGCATGTGGTGGTATGCTTCATGGTCTACAACAGGTCTCTGTGGCTTTGTTATTTTTTTCTTCATTCTTTCTTCCTTCTGCTCCTCAGCCTGAATAATCTTCCTTAGAGGAGGTAGTCAACATATCTTCAGATTTGCCGATTCTTTTCTTCTGTTAGCTCAGATCTTCTCTCGAGTCCTTCTAACATATTTTTTATTTCAGTTATTGTACTTTTCAACTCCAGAATTTCTGTTTGGTTCTTTATTACAATTTCTATCTCTATTTTTATTCCCTATTTGGTAAGACATTCTGAAACATTTTTTAGTTTTTTATACATGATTTCCTTTAATTGTTTAAAGAACTTATAATAACTGATTTAAAGTTTTGTCTGAGAAGCCAATGTACTTCCTCAGGAGAGTTTCTGTCAACTTTTTCTTTAATGTCTCTTTTAGTCAGCTCAAGCTGCTATAACAAAGCAGCTCAAACTGCTATCACAGTTATAGAAGCTGAAAGTCTGACATCAGAGTTCCAGCATGATCAGGTTCTGTTGAGAGCCCTCTTCTCAGTTGCAGATTGCTGACTTCTTGTTGGATCCTCACATGGCAGAGAGCAGAGAGAAGCAAGGTTTCTTGTGACTCTTATAAGGGCACCAATCCCATTCATGAAGGTTCCACTCTCATGACCTCATCTCATCATAATTATCTCCTAAAAGTCTCACCACCTATTGTCATCACATTAGATGTAGAATTTCAACATGAATTTGGCAGGGGGACACAAATGTTCATCCCAAAACAGTCTTGTAATTTTTTGTTGAAAATTAGACATTTAAAATAATACAATGTGACAACTCTGATCAATCCCACCTGCCCCACTCAGGGTTTGTTGTTGTTGCTATTTGTTTGGTGACTTTCGTGGACTAATTCTGTAAATATTGAATTATTTGTCATGTGCAGCCACCGAAGTCTTTGTTAAGTTAGCACAGTGGTCTACTAATGGAGAGTGTTTTCTTTAAATACCTGCACCAAAAAGTCTGCCAGCCTTTGCAGAGGGTGTGTGTGTGTGTGTGTGTGTGTGTGTGTGTGCGCTCACGTACACATGCTCAGGATGGCAATTTACAACTCTGCCTTAGACTTTATTTCCTGCTTGTGCAGAGCTCCAAGGTCAGCCAGAAGTGAGAGGTTAGTGACTTCTCAGGCCTAACTTTCCTGGGCATACACATAGCCCAGCACATGTTTGTTACCTTCTAAAGTCCCAGAAATATGTCTAAACTTTCAAAGACCCTTATGGACATCTCACTCCCAATTTGTCTTTCTTTTTTTTATTGCGATAAGAATACTTAACAGATATCTAAGTGTATAATACAGTATTGTTAATTATAGGCATAATATACCACAGCTCCCTGGAACTTAGTTATCTTGCATAACTGAAATTTTATGACCATTGAATCGTAACTCTCCAGTTTTCCCTTCCCCAGCCCCTGGCAACCACTATTATATTCTCTGCTTCTATGTGTTTGATTATTTTATATACCTCATATAAATTGTATCATGCAGTATTTATCCTTTTGTGACTGGCTGATTTTGTTTAGCATAATGTCCTCAAGGTTCCTCTATGTTGTCACATGGCAGAGTTTCCTTATTCTTAAAGACTGATTTTAATTTTAAAGACATTTTAATGTATATTGCATTATACGTTATATGATATTTTCTTTATTTACTCATTAATGGACATTTAGGTTGTTTTCACATCTTCACTATCATGAACAGTGCTGCAATAAATATCTGAGTGCAGATATTTCTTGGAGAACCTGATTTCAATTCTTTTGAATGAATACCCAGAACTGGAATTGCTTTATCATATAGAACTTCTATTTTTAGTCTTTTGCAGAACTTCTATACTGTTTTTTGTAGTGGTTACATCACTTTACATTCCCACCAAAAGTGTATAAGGATTCAAATTTTTCCAAATCCTCACCAACACTTGTTGTCTTTTGTGGGGTTTTTTTGTTTTTTCATTAAGGTATCATTGATATACAATCTTATGCTCAGGTTTCACATGAGCAACACTGTAGTTACTACATTCCCCCCTATTATCAAGTCTCCATCACATACCCCATTACAGTCACTATCCATCAGCATAGTAAGATGCTATAGAGTCACTACCTGTCTTCTCTGTGCTATACTGCCTTCCCTGTGCCTCCACTACATTATGTGTGCTAATCAATGCCCCTTTTCCCCCCTTATCCCACCCTTCCCACCCACACTCTGCAGTCCCTTTCCCTTTGGTAACTGTTAGTCCATTCTTGGGTTCTGTGGGTCTTCTGCTGGTTTTCTGTTTTCTTTTTTTTGGTATCATTAATCTACAATTACAGAAAGAACATTATGTTCACTAGGTTCCCCCCTTCATCAAGTCTCCCCCACATACCCCTTCACAGTCACTGTCCATCTGCGTAGTAAGATGCTGTAAAATCACTACTTGTCTTCTCTGTGTTGCACAGCCCTCCCCGTGCCCCCACACACTATACATGCTAATCGTAATGCCCTCTTTCTTTTTCTACACCCTTATCCCTCCCTTCCCACCCATCGTCCCCAGTCCCTTTCCCTTTGGTAACTATTAGTCCATTCTTGGGTTCTGTGATACTGCTGCTCTCTTGTTCCTTCAGTTTTCCTTTGTTCTTATACTCCACATATGAGTGAAATCATTTGGTACTTGTCCTTCTCCGCCTGGCTTATTTCACTGCGCATAATACCGTCTAGCTCCATCCATGTTGTTGCAAATGGTAGGATCTGTTTTTTTCTTATGGCTGCGTAATATTCCATTGTGTATATGTACCACATCTTCTTTATCCATTCATCTACTAATGGACACTTAGGTTGCTTCCATTTCTTGGCTATTGTAAATACTGCAGCGATAAACATAGGGGTGCATCTGTCTTTTTCAAACTGGAGTGCTGCATTCTTAGGGTAAATTCCCAGAAGTGGAATTCCTGGGTCAAATGTTATTTCTATTTTGAGCATTCTGAGTAACCTCCATACTGCTTTCCACAATGGTTTAACTAATTTACATTCCCACCAGCAGTGTAGGAGGGCTCCCTTTTTGCCATATTCTCACCAGCATTTGTTGTTGTTTCTCTTTTGGATGTTGGCCATCCTAACTGGTGTGAGGTGATGTCTCATTGTGGTTTTAATTTGCATTTCCCTCATGATTAGCAATGAGGAGCATCTTTTCATGTGTCTGTTGGCCATCTGAATTTCTTCTTTGGAGAAGTGTCTGTTCAGTTCCTCTGCTCGTTTTTTAATTGCATTATTTGCTTTTTGGGTGTTGAGGTATGTGAGCTCTTTATATATTTTGGATGTTAACCCCTTATTGGATATTGTCACTTATGAATATATTCTCCCACACTGTAGGATGCCTTTTTGTTCTACTGATGGTGTCCTTTGCTGTACAGAAGCTTTTTAGTTTGATGTAGTCCCATTTGTTCATTTTTGCTTTTGTTCCTCTTGTTCCTTTATGGTTTCATGACTGACATTCAGGTCTTTGATCCACTTCGAGTTTATGTTTGTATATGGAGTTAAACAGTAATTCAGTTTCATTCTCTTACATGTAGCTGTCCAGTTTTGCCAACACCAGTTGTTGAAGAGGCTGTCATTTCCCCATTGTATGTCCATTGTGTCTTGATTTTTTGATAATAGTCATTCTAATAGGTGTGAGGTGATATCTCATTGTGGTTTTGGTTTGCATTTTCCTGATGATTAATGATACCGAGCACCTTTTCATATACTTGTTAGTCATTTGTATATCTTCTTTGAAGAAATGTTTAGTCAAATACTTTGCCCATTTTTTGATCAGGTTTTGTTTTTATGCCATTGAGTTGTAGGAGTTCCCTATATGTTTTGAGTATTAACCTCTTGTTAGTTATACTGTTTACAAATATTTTCTCCAATTCTGTAGGGTCCCTTTTCACTCTGTTGTCTCTTTTGCTATGCAGATGCTTTTTAGTTTGATGTAGTCCCACATACCTATTTGTCCTTCTGTTATCTATGCTGTTGGAGTTATATCCAAGAACTCATTCCAATAACAATGTCAAGAGGCATTTCCTCTGTTTTCTTCTAGAAGTTTTAGAGTTTCAGGTTTTATTTTTAAGTCTTTAATCCATTTTTAATTAATTTTTGTGATTGATGTAAGATAAGGATCCAATTTCTATTGCATGTAGCTTTCCAGTTTTCCCACCATCATTTGTTGAAGGTACTATCCTTTCTAGTTTGTATATTCCTGGCACTCTTATTGAAGATCATTTGACCATGAATGTGTAGTTTTTTTTCTGGGCTCTCTATTCTGTTCCATGTCTGTCTATAAGCCTGTACCATACTGTTTAAATTGCTATAACTTTGTAACATATTTTGAAATCAGGAAGTGCGATGCTCATTCTATGTTCCCTTTTAAGATATTTTAGTCAGCCTCTTGTTAGCCCCAACTGGTAATGCCATCACATGCAGCTGCACTGTTAAATAGTCCCTGCTGATTGGTTTAAACAAATGCCCTAATAATGGACTATTTCCACAGAGGGAGATATGAATCAAGTCAAAGACAAGCCCTCAGAGTGTAGCTTTTCACTGAGGTGCTAGACAAGTCAAACAGTGACAGTTCTCTGAGGATGGGGCTTTTGGAAGCTCAACTAGGCTGCTGTTTTTTACACCTACCATAGCTGCAGGACTGTTGGTTTTCAAGGCTACTGCAAAGCTAGAGAGAGAAACATGGGGTTACAAAAAGTTGAAATGCAACAAGTCTTGCTATTTTTACTCAGACACAGCTGTTTTTCTTGAATAACTATTCCTCATGCTGTCAGAAGCTATTACTTAATTTCCAGACTTACCAGAAGTTTGATTTTGATAATTTTTGCTAGTATTCTTTTGATTCTATGGGTGAGCAGGTTTTCAGGGGTCCTTACTCCAACATTCCAGAATCACTGTCCCTCCATTTATTTTTTATTTTCTTTTATTTTTTTATTTTGACATCATTAATCTACAGTTACATGAGAAACATTATGTTTACTAGACTCCCCCCATCACCAAGTCCCCCCCATATACCCCATTACAGTCACTGTCCATCAGTGTAGTAAGATGATAATTATACAATGACTACTAGTCTTCTCTGTGCTGTACAGCCCTCCCCGTGCTCCCACCACCACATTATGTGTGCTAATTGTAATGCCCCTTTTTCCCCCTTATCCCTCCCTTCCCACCCACCCTCCCCAGTCCCTTTCCCTTTGGTAACTGTTAGTCCATTCTTGGGTTCTGTGAGTCTTGTGGTGTTTTACTCCTTCAGTTTTTCTTTTGTTCTTATACTCCACATATGAGTGAAATCATTTGATACTTGTCTTTTTCCACCTGGCTTATTTCACTGAGCATAATACCCTCTAGCTCCGTCCATGTTGTTGCAAATGTTAGGATTTGTTTCCTTCTTATGGCTGAATAATATTCCATTGTATATATGTACCACATCTTCTTTATCCATTCATCTACTAATGGACACTTAGGTTGCTTCCATTTCTTGGCTATTGTAAATAGTGCTGCAATAAACACAGGGGTGCATATGTCTTTTTCAAACTGGGCTCCTGCATTCTTAGTGTAAATTCCTACGACTGGAATTCCTGGATCAAATTGTATTTCTATTTTGAGTTTTTTGAGGAACCTCCATACTGCTTTCCACAGTGGTTGAATAATTTGCATTCCCACCAGCAGTGTAGGAGTGTTCCCCTTTCTCCACAACCTCTCCAACATTTGTTGTTGTTTGTCTTTTGGATGGTGGTGATCCTTACTGGTATGAGGTGATATGTCACTGTGGTTTTAATTTGCATTTCTCTGATGACTAGCAATGTGGAGAATCTTTTCATGTGTCTGTTGTCCATCTGAATTTCTTCTTTGGAGAACTGTCTGTTCCGTTCCTCTGCCCATTTTTTAATTGCATTATTTGCTTTTTGTTTGTTGAGGTGCATAAGCTCTTTATATATTTTGGATGTCAACCCTTTATCCGATCTGTCATTTATGAATATATTCTCCCATACTGTAGGATGCCTTTTTGTTCTATTGATGGTGTCCTTTGATGTACAGAAGCTTTTCAGCTTGATATAGGTCCCACTTGCTCATTTTTGCTTTTGTTTGCCTTGCCCGGGGAGATATGTTCATGAAGAAGTCGCTCATATTTATGTCCAAGAGATTTTTTGCCTATGTTTTTTTCTAAGAGTTTTATGGTTTCATGACTTACATTCGGGTCTTTGATCCATTTCGAATTTACTTTTGTGTATGGGGTTAGACAATGATCCAGTTTCATTCTCTTACATGTAGCTGTCCAGTTTTGCCAACACCACCTGTTGAAGAGGCTGTCATTTCCCCACTGTATGTCCATGGCTCCTTTATTGTATATTAATTGGCCATATATGTTTCGGTTAATATTTGGACTCTCTATTCTGTTTCACTGGTCTGTGCATCTGTTCTTGTGCCAGTACCAAATTGTCTTGATTACTGTGGCTTTGTAGTAGCGTTTGAAGTTGGGAAGCGAGTTCCCCCCTGCTTTATTCTTCCTTCTCAGGGTTGCTTTGGCTATTCGGGGTCTTTTGTGGTTCCATATGAATTTTAAAACTATTTGTTCCAGTTCATTGAAGAATGCTATTGGTATTTGGATAGGGATTGCATTGAATCTGTAGATTGCTTTAGGCAGGATAGCCATTTTGGCAATATTAATTCTTCCTAGCCAAGAGCATGGGATGAGTTTCCATTTGTTAGTGTCCTCTTTAATTTCTCTTAAGAGTGTCTTGTAGTTTTCAGGGTATAGGTCTTTTACTTCCTTGGATTAGGTTTATTCTTAGGTGTTTTATTCTTTTTGATGCAATTGTGAATGAAATTGTTTTCCTGATTTCTCTTTCTGCTAGTTCATCGTTAGGGTTAGGAAAGAAACAGATTTCTGTGTATTAATTTTGTATCTTGCAACTTTGCTGAATTCAGATATTAGTTCTAGTAGTTTTGGAGTGGAATCTTTAGGGTTTTTTATGTACAATATCATGTTATCTGCAAATAGTGACACTTTGACTTCTTCTTTACGAATCTGGATGCCTTGTATTTCTTTGTTTTGTCTGATTGCCATGGCTAGGACCTCCAGTACTATGTTGAATAACAGTGGGGAGAGTGGGCATCCCTGTCTTGTTCCTGATCTTATAGTTCAGCTTCTCACTGTTAAGTATGATGTTGGCTGTGGATTTGTCATATATGGCCTTTATTATGTTGAGGTACTTGCCCTCTGTACCCATTTTGTTGAGAGTTTTTATCATGAATGGATGCTGAATTTTGTCAAATGCTTTTTCAGCATCTATGGAGATGATCATGTGGTTTTTGTCCTTTTTGTTGTGGTGGTGGATGATGTTGATGGATTTTCGAATGTTGTACCATCCTCGCATCCCTGAGTTGAATCCCACTTGATCATGGTGTATGATCCTCTTGATGTATTTTTGAATTCGGTTTGCTAATATTTTGTTGAGTATTTTTGCATCTATGTTCATCAGGAATATTGGTCTGTAATTTTCTTTTTTTGTGGGGTCTTTGCCTGGTTTTCGTATTAGAGTGATGCTGGCTTCATAGAATAAGTTTGGAAGTATCTGATCCTCTTCTATTTTTTGGAAAACTTTAAGGAGAATGGGTATTATGTCTTCTCTATATGTCTGGTAAAATTCAGCAGTGAATCCATCTGGACCAGGAGTTTTGTTCTTGGGTAGTTTTTGATTACCAACTCAATTTCTTTGCTGGTAAATCATCTGCTTATATTTTCTGTTTCTACCTTGGTCAGTCTTGGAAGGTTGTATTTTTCTAGGTAGTTGTCCATTTCTTCTAGGTTTTCCAGCTTCTTAGCATATAGATTTTCATAGTATTCTCTAGTAATTCTTTGTATTTCTGTGGGGTCCGTTGTGATTTTTCTTTCCTCATTTATGATTCTCTTTGTGTGTGTAGATTCTTTTTCTCTTAATAAGTCTGGCTAGGGGTTTATCTATTTTGTTTATTTTCTCCGAGAACCAGCTCTTGGTTTCATTGATTTTTTCTATTGTTTTATTCTCCTCAATTTTATTTACTTATTTTCGGATCTTTATTATGTCCCTTCTTCTGCAGACTTTGGGCCTGATTTGTTCTTCTTTTTCCAGTTTCAATAATTGTGACTTCAGACTGTTCATTTATGATTGTTATTCCTTCTTAAAATAGGCCTGGATTGCTATGTACTTTCCGCTTAGAACTGCCTTTGCTGCGTTGCACAGAAGTTGTGGCTTTGTGCTTTTGTTGTCATTTGTCTCCATATATTGCTGGATCTCCATTTTGATTTGGTCATTGACCCACTGATTATTTAGGAGCATGTTGTTAAACCTCCATGTGTTTGTGAGCCTTTCTGTTTCTTTGTACAGTTTATTTCTAGTTTTATACCTTTGTGGTCTGAGAAGTTGGTTGGTCAAATTTCAGTCCTTTTGAATTTACTGTGGTTATTTTTGTGGCCTAGTATGTGGTCTGTTTTGGAAAATGTTCCATGTGCACTTGAGAAGAACGTGTATCCTTCTGCTTTTGGGTGTAGTGTTCTGTAGAAGTCTGTTAGGTCTGTCTGTCCTAGTGTGTTGTTCAGTGCCTTTGTGTCCTTACTTATTTTCTGTGTGGTTGATTTTCTGTCTGGTTGATCTGTCCTTTGGAGTGAGTGGTGTGTTGAAATCTCCTAGAACGAATGCATTGCATTCTGTTTCCTCCTTTAATTCTGTTAGTATTTGTTTCACATGTGTCGGTACTCCTGTGTTGGGTACATATATATTTGTAATGGTTATATTCTCTTGTTGGACTGCCGCCTTTATCATTCTGTAATGCCCTTCTTTATCTCTTTTACTTTCTTTGTTTTGAAGTGTATTTTGTCTGATACAAGTACTGCAACACCTGCTTTTTTCTCCCTATTGTTTGCATGAAATATCTTTCCATCCCTTGACTTTTAGTCTGTGTATGTCTTTGGGTTTGAGGTGAGTCTCTTGTAAGCAGCATATAGATGGGTCTTGCTTTTTTGTCCATTCTATTACTCTGTGTATTTTGATTGGTGCATTCAGTCCATTTACATTTAGGGTGATTATTGATAGATATGTACTTACTGCCATTGCAGGCTTTAGATTTGCGGTTACCAAAGGTTCAAGGGTAGCTTCTTTACTATCTAACTGTCTAACTTAACTCGCTTATTAAGCTATTATAAACACAGTGTGATGATTCTTTATTTCTCTCCCTTCTTATTCTTCCTCCTCCATTCATTATATGTTAGGTGTTTTATTCTGTACTCTTTTGTGTTTCCTTTGACTGCTTTTGTGAATAGTTGATTTTGTTTTTTGACTTTAGTTAGTATTTGGTTGGTCTGCATTCTTTGCTGTGATTTTATTTTCTCTGTTGACATCTATTTAGCCTTAGGAGTGCTTCCATCTAGAGCAGTCCCTTCAAAATATCCTGTAGAGGTGCTTTGTGAGCGGCAAATTCCCTCAACTTTTGCTTGTCTGGGAATTGTTTAATCCCTCCTTCAAATTTAAATGATAATCGTGCTGGATACAGTATTCTTGGCTCAAGGTCCTTCTGTTACATTGCATTAAATATATCATGCCATTCTCTTCTGGCCTGTAAGATTTCTGTTGAGAAGTCTGATGATAGCCTGATGGGTTTTCCTTTGTAGTTGATCATTTTTCTCTCTCTGGCTGCCTTTAATACTCTGTCTTTGTCTTTGATCTTTGCCATTTTAATTATTATATTTCTTGGTGTTGTCCTCCTTGGGTCCCTTGTGTTGGGAGATCTGTGGGCTTCCATGGTCTGAGAGACTATTTCCATTTCCTCCCCCAGTTTGGGGAAGTTTTCAGCAATTATTTCTTCAAAGGCACTTTCTATCCCTTTTTCTTTCTCTTCTTCTTTTGGTACCCCATAATGCGAATTTTGTTGCATTTATATTGGTCACACAGTTCTCTTAATATTTTATTCCTGGAGATCCTTTTATCTCTCTCTGCCTCAGCTTCTCTGTATTCCTGTTCTCCGATTTCTGTTCAATTAACGGCCTCTTGCACCTCATCCAGTCTGCTCTTAAGTCATTCCAGGGATTGTTTTATTTCTGTATTCTCCCTCCCTACTTGGTCCTTTTGCTCTTGCATATTTCTCTGCATGTCCATCAGCATGGTTATGACCTTTATTTTGAGTTCTTTTTCAGGAAGATTGGTTAAATCTGTCTCCTCCAATCCTCTCTCAGGGGTTGTCTGGGTGATTCTGGACTGGACCAAATTCTTCTGCCTTTTCATGGCGATAGAGGTAGTCGTAGGCAGGTGGTACGTGTGTCAGCTGGGAGAACAAAGTCCCTTCCTGCTTGCTGGTTGCCTTGCCCTTCTCCACTGCCTGTGTCGGTTACCCGCACACCGGAAGCAGCCTCTGGGTTAATCCCCTGAGCTGCCGTGGGCGGTGTACCCCTCAGGGTAGTCCACAGCCCTACGGGGAGTGGCAGCCGCACCGGGTGTGCTCTCCTGCAAGAACGGTGCCCCCATCGTGCCTTGCTCCAGCTTCCTCTGTCTGTGCCGTACAGCTGCGTGCCAGCAGCAGCCTCTCAGTCTGGTCCGGGTAGCTGCGCGCTGGGAGGAGACTCTGGGTGGTCGCTGTGGGCGGGGCTGCTTTCCAGCTGCTCTGCCCTGTGGTGGGACAGCGCTAGCAGAGGGAAACGAATGGCAGGCTGCTTATCACCATGAGGGGCTTCAAAGCTGTGTTGCCACCCAGTGGGTTAGGGCATCTGAAGTTCCTTAGGATTCCCAGCCTGCTGGGCTGAGTGTGCTAGGACAATTCTGTCCAGCTGTTAAGCCCCTGTCCCTTTAAGACTTTCAAAAGGCACTCACTTTTCTTTTGTACCATGCAAGCCGGCTGTGGGGACACGCTTGCAGATTTTACTTTTCTGTTTCTCTAATATCCAGTACACCATACAATGTGTGTCTGTGCCCCCAGGGTAGATTACTAGGGTTGGTTATTTATCAGTCCTGGGCTTCCACCCCCTCCCCACTCTGATTCTTTTCCTCCCGCCAGTGAGTTGGGGTGGGGGGAGTGCTCAGGTCCCGCAGGGTCACAACTTTGTATCTTACCCTTTTCGTGAGATGCTGAGCTCCTGCAGATGTAAATGCAGCCTGGCTGTTGTACTGTATCTTCTCGTCTCTCTGTTAGGCATAGTTGTATTTGTTGTATTTTCAAAAATATGTATAGTTTTGGGAGATTTCCACTGCCCTACTCATGCTGCCATCTTGGCTCCTCCTCTGTCCCTCCATTTTACTTTTATCCTATCTGTATTAAATATTCGAAAATGAGTCTTCTATTGTAAAAAAAATGTTTCTTATAGAATGTAGTTGGGTCATTATTGTTGCACATCTGTATGGCATTATCATTTATGTAACATAAAACTCCTTTTAAATGTACAGTAATTCAGTGATTTGTAGTAAATTTACAGAGTTGGACAGCCATCAGCACAATCCAGTTTTAGAACATTTCCATCACTCCAGAGACTGCGCTTAGTCCCTGTTTCCAATCCCAGCCCAGGCAGCAATTAATCTACTATCTGTCCCTCTGGATTTGCCTATTCTGGACGTTCCATATAAATGAAATCATATAAATGTGGCCTTCTTTAACTTAACATGTTTTAATTATGTGTAGACATAGTACCTTTTCCTAGTACTGACAGGTTTCATGTGCAAGCTAAGCACATTTTCAACAACCAGCCAGGCAGTTTACGACTCCATCGTAACCTTCACTTCTTGCTTGTGCAGAGACAAGACTAGTCAGAGCTAAGAGCTTAGGGTTTTTTTAGGTGTTCCCTGAGCATGCACACAGCTCTGACCATGTTGATAGCCCTAGGCACATCTGTGGCCTTCTAGATTCCTAGAAATACGTTGGAGCTTTTCAGAGCCCACTAAGGACATTTCATTCCCCAAGATTTCCTTCTAAGCTTTATGGTTAACCTGTTGTTTGCCCCAATTCCACCTCCTCAGGCAGGGTTAGAATTCAACAACTGCCTCTGATTGTTTTTGACAAAAGTTTGGGGGAAAAGGCTGTTAGTACCAGGTGAGCTTTGAGTCAGATCAAAGAGAATGTTGCTTGTGGCATCTTCCAGGGAACCCCTAGACAGGTCAAGTAATGACAGTTCTCTGAGAATGCTGCTCTGAATGAAACTCTAACCCTGTTCATCCCTCTCCAGTGTCTGGGAGAAAAGGATGAAAAAAGGACAAGTTAAAATGCCACAAAATTTATTATTCTTACTGAGATTCATCTATTTTTCTTGAATAAATGTTCCCTAGATTGCTGCAAGCCTTTGGTTAATATCTATAGTTCTGAAAAAGTTGATTCTGACCATTTTTGCCAGTGTTCTCACTGCTGTTATGGAGGAGGGAATGTTAAGAGGTCCTTACTCTGTCATTTACTTATGTCACCTCTCTTAGCTGCATCTTCTGAAGCTTAAAAGTTTGTGATTTGACGAAAGATAACGATAATTTTTTTTCTTGACTTCCGTTATTAGTCCTGTAACTAAGATTGCTCTCTAATCCAAGATTACCAAGATTTTCTCCTGTGTATTCTTCTTGAAGGTTTATAGTTTAAGCTCATACATTTGGGTCTATGAGCCATTTTGAATTAATTTCTGAATTACACATATGATGTAAGTTTAGGGTTACCTTAATCTCTTTGCATATGGATATCCAATTGTCCTGGCACCTTTAGTTGAAAAAAATATCCTTTCCCAATTAGATTGTCTTGGTACTTTTGTAGAAAATTGACTGGCCATAAAAAGTAAGGGTTTTAAAACTTTTTCTTTATTTTTCCAACTCCTTACTTTTTATTTGTTTACCTTCAGCAGTTTTATAATGCTGTGTCTGGGCATGAGTTCTTTGTTATTTAAAATTCTGTGCTTCTTACCTGTTCCACCTGCTACTTATGTACTTTTCACAGTCTTCAAATGCTCTGTGTATTCTCTCTAGGTTTTATAACTGTATTCAGTGGGAGAGGCAGGGTAAAGTATGCTTACTTCATCTTACCCAGAAGCAGAATTCCTAATAGCTAATAATTTTTGAGGCTTATTCAGGCCAGTCCTTGTGGTAAGCATTTTGCACATTAATTCATTTAAACCAGTAGCCCTATGAGATAGTGGCAGTATTATACCCATTTTACAGATAATGAAATTAAGTCTCCAAGAGGATAAGTGACTTTTTCAGGGTCAGTTATTAAGTGCCCATTCTAGGATTTAAATTTAGGTCTGTTCTTACACAAAAGTCTGTGCTCTTGATCATGGCATTTGTATATATGATTTGAAAAGATGGGGTTTTTTGGTTTATTAAGTGTAATTTTACTGTACCTTAAGGTAAACTTTTCACAGGGAGTAATACATATAACATTTTCTAACCTTTAATCAGTGGGAAGACAACACATATCATCTCTGGAAATATACTTCTTTTGAAATTCTAAACTCCAGCATAAAACTCTCTGACCACAACCTTTTTCTTATCGTTCTGGGGCTTACAACTCTCTTACACCCATTATACCATCTCTTCAACCCGGTTAAAATCTTCAGTTCCTTGACCTTTCTATTTTCTCCGAGTCTGTCATCTCCTTCTTATCTCTTTGTCATTCCACATCTCACTTAGACTCTGTCACCTATTATTTACCCATGTTCTTGCCAATGAATCATTCTACTTGCTCCTAGTCTGTGTATCATACCCACCCAGCAAACCTCAACCCTAAATAATCCAACTAATTGCCTTCTTTATTTCTACATGATGTCTTTTGAGTACCACTAGAGAAAAAAATCAGAATTTTGTTGATTAATGCTTCTACAAGTTTCTCATCTCGTATCGTCTAGAGCCCTCTGCCTTGGTCAGCAATCTGTATCCTGGTCCCTGGTCAGCTCTCTATTTCTTTCCTTATAAATACTATTTTAGATTGGCATTACTTTTTCCTCTCCTACTGTTTCATTATCTTTAGCCATCAGTCTTCGTTCCTGTTTCAAAGGAAGCACTGCCATTGGCAAGACCCTTCACCTACTTTCTTATTGACTCTAACTTTTGTATCCTAACTCATTTTCTGCCATCTCAGCTCAGTGCTAGGGATGTCCTTCCTGCCTTTGGTTCATCTTTACACCTTTGTGCTGATCCTATCCCTCTTATCTCCCCAGGAACTCAGTCAGTATTGATTCTGTCCTTTCAGGCTTTTAACATGATTTGTACCATTTGCCAGTTTCCATGGCATACGTATTCCTACCCTGAACTATCTTTAAAAAATTATAAAACCAAAAAATGCCCTTTAGTTGTTTAGTTACTTGAGCAAACAGTACATTTAGATTCTTTCCCTTCACTGTGTACCATAATAGTAGCAACTGGTTTAAAAAATATATAAAAATTGAAGCCCTAAAAAAGAGGATTAAGTGCATGTGTTAATATTTTTTGATATCCTGATGGGAATAGATTTTTTCTAATCTTGAATGAAAATTTTCAGACACACAGAAAAAAGAATTTTGTTTCAAACCCATTATATCAACTAGATTCTACCATTAATAGTTTACTTGCTCACATGTCTGTCTATCCCTCTGTTCATCTAACAATCCCTCTTACTTTATAGATTATTTAAAATAAATTGCCAGTGTAAATATATGTCCCCCTAAATACTTAAGTATGCATATTGCTAGCTAGAATTATTTTTTTAATTTAATAAAAATAGAATGTTTATTTTGATGTAAAATTTGCATGCAGTGAAATATACCAATTTTAAGTGTTCATTTGCTGACTTTTGATGAATGTATACGATCTTTGTAGTGATGTGTTGGTAAATGTTTAACAGCCAGCTCTCCAGAAAAAACAAGGCTCTGATTTGTATCGTTTGCCAGTTTCCACAGTGTACATACTCCATAGTGTACACTTCCAGAGTATACATGGCCACTCCTACCACCAAAGCTACTAATGTGCTGTCACTGATCATAGTGTTGGGAAAAGATGCGCACAGTCATTGGACCATCTCCAGCATGCCACTGCATCTGTAACCTATGCAGTAACCTAACATTTATTAACACATAGAAGATTACCATCACTTCAGAAAGTTCCATCATATTTCTTCTCAGTAATTCTCACCCTACCCTCTCAGAGGTAACTAGTGTTTTGATTTTTTCCCACTATAGACAAGTTTTGCCTGAACTTCAGATAACTGGACCTGTGTGTTCTTTGTGTTAGTGTTCTTTAACTTAGCATAATGTTTTTGAGAAACTTTTATGTATCAATAGCTTTTCCTTCTGTTTACAACAAAATTTCTTGGGAGTGTTTTCTATCATCATGGTATTATTTTTCAAGGGCTTTCATAACAAATTACTACAAATCTATTTGCTTAGAACAACAGAAATTTATCCTCTCATGATGGCTGGAAATCTGAAATCAAGGGCCATTCTCTTTCTGAAGGCTCTAAAAGAGGATCCTCCTTACTTGTCTCTTGTACCTTCTGGTGGTTGCCAGCATTCCGTAGTGTTACAGATGCATCATTCCATCTCTGCCTCCATCATCACATAACAATCTCCCCATGTGCTGGTGTTTTCACTTAGCCTTCTTTTAAGGACCCTAATGTTTGGGTTTGGGGCCCACCCTAAACCATTATGACATCTTATCTAATTACATTGGAAAGACCATATTTCCAAATAAGTAAACTTCTAAGGCTATGGATGGACTTAAATTTTGAGGGTATACTATTCAGTCCACTACAATACACCCTCTGGCCTCCTAAAATTCTTATCTGTCTCACATGCAAAATACACTCACCCAATCATAATATTCCCCAAAGTCTTAACCTATTCTAACATCAAATCCAAGTCCCAAATATTATCTAAATATCAACTCAAAAAGTTTCAAGTCTCATCATTTAAATCATCTAAATCAGATGTTGGTGAGGCTCTGCGTATGTTCCAGTCTAAGGCAAAATTCCTGTCCATGGAGAGACCTTTGAAACTAAACATGTTATCTGCTTCCAAAATACAATGGTGAGACAGGCATAGATCCTCATTTCCATTCTGAAAGGGCAAAAAGGAAGGAATAAAGGGGTTACTGATCTAAAGCACATTAGCAGCCCAGCAGGGCAAATTCCACTGGGTCTCAGAGCCTGAGAGTAATGCTCTGGGTTCAATGCTCTGTCCTCTGGCCCCCAGAGGTGGCCTCTGGGACAGCAGCACCTTCACAGCCTACCACTGTAGCTGCAGCCCCACCCTCCCTGGCTTTTGCATCTGTGACTTTCTGTCACTTTCACACCAGGCTGGCACTGTTTCTGCTAGTATAAAGTCTCAAAGTCTCTTGTGTATGTCAAGAGATCCCCACCGTTAGATACGAGGGTTCCCCAGCTACCGTTTCTGGATAACCCTTCCTCAATTCCTGGCTTCTGCTGAGACAATTGGATCCGTAAGTCCCATCTCTTCATTGAAAGTTTGTCCAGCCACACCTTTGGTCCTGTTTCCACTGTACATTGTCTAGATAGATTGAGAATTCTCTAGATCATCAAGTGCTAGTTCCTTTTCTAATAAATCCTTCCTCAATTTATCTCTCTCCTCTCATTATAAGCATCAAGGAGCAATCAACCTGTATCTTCCACACTTTGCTTGGAAATCTCCTCACTACATATCCAAGTTTATCACTTATAAGTTACACTTTTCACCCAATAGCAGAACTCAATTCAGCCAAGGTTCTGCCACTTTATTACAGAGATCACCTTTCTTCCAGTGTTCAAAGGCATGTTCATCATTTCCTTCTAATGCCTCACCAGAAGCACTTATAATATTCCTATCTCTAGTGACATTCTGTTCATGATGACATATGTATTCTCTAAGATGATAGAAGCTTTCTCTACTCTTTACTTTCTTCTGAATACTCACCAGGACCACTATTAACATCCATATTTCTAGTCTTTTGCTATCAAGCCCCTCAAAAACTCTTCCAGCCTCTATCCATTACCTGATTACAAAGCCACTTCCACATTTTTAGGTGTTTGTTACACCAGCACCACACTTCCCAGCACAAAATCTGTATTCATTTCCTAGAGCTGCTATAACAAAGTATCACAAACTGGGTGGCTTAAAACAACAAAAATTTATTCTCTCACAGTTCTGGAGGCTAGAAGTCCAAATCAACATGTTGGCAAGATTGGTTCCTTGATTGTGAGGAAGAATCTGCTCCACGCCTCTCCTAGCTTCTAGGGGTTGCTGACATTCCCTGACTTGTAGATTCATCACTCCAATCTCTGCTTCTATTATCACATTACGTTCTCCCTGTGTGTCTTGTCTCTGTCTTCACATGGCCATCTTAAAAGGATAGCAGTCATTGGATTTAGGGCCTACCCTAATCCAGTATAACTTCATCTTAACTTATTACACCTGCAGATACCCTATTTCTAAATAATGTTACGTTCTGAGGTTCTGGGAAGACATGAACTTTGGGGGATACACTTCAATCCAGTATATTCACTTATATCTATTTCCTCATTTCTCATTCACTTTTTCAAGAACAATATTTTTTATAATGAAATGGATCATGCCAAAGAGTACATAACACATATCAGTCAAATCAAGAAATAAAACATGGACAATACTCCAAAAGTCCCTGTGTGTCCTTCAGAAATTACAACTCCCTGCCCATAGATATAACCACTGTCCTGACTTGTGATAATAATTTCTTTGCTTTTCTTTATATTTTTACCACCCATACATACAGCACTAAACAGTGTTTAGTTTTGCCTGTTTTTAAGCATTGTATCAGTGAATTGTACTGTATGTATTCTATTGGGTCTTCCTTTTCTACTTAACCTTATATTTGTGAGATTTAACTATCTTGCAATGTGTAGTCATAATTCATTCATTGTGGTATGGTATTCCTGTATACAAACATACCAATATTTATCCATTCCACTGTAGTTGATGTGTAGTTTCCATGTGGGGGGCTGTAAGTATCAGTTCTGCTACTGTTATCATTCTTGTACTTGTGTCCTAGGACACATGTGCAGGAGTTTCTCAGGGTTTATACCTAGGAGTGGAAATAAAGGGTGTCCACACATTTAAACTTTAATAGATGTTAACCCTTTTGTGAAGGAATTGGACCGTGGAAGTTAAAACCATGCATGAAGGTTCAGGTTGCTTCATATCCTTGTCCATAGTGGGTGTTGTCAGACTCCAATCTGATGGGTATTTACTAATATTTCATGGTATTTTTTTCCCTTTCTTAAGAACTGGCATTTATTTATATTACCTTTTCTTTTTAAGTCTTTAGTAAAGTGTTATTTTCTTCAATCTTCTATTTTGAAAAATTTCAAGCATGGAGAAAAATTGAAAGGATAGTATATCCACACCTTCACCTACACTTAACTTTTGGCATATTGCCATGTTTGCTTTACCTCTCTCTTCCACTACATGAGAATGTGTGTGTGTCATTTATTTATTGCTAATTATGTATTGTTTATTACTATTTGAAAATACATTTCAGACATTAAGAGGTTTTTACCTCTAAACACATTATTATGTATCCTCTAAGAATACATTCTCCTATATAATCACAGTATTTTGATCACTCTTAAGATTAAGATAGTTAACGTTATTACACTAATATTATCTAATAATTCAGTTTGTAATTTAAATCTAGTATGCAGTCAAGGCGCACACTGCATTTAGTTTGCTTTAGAACAGCTCCTCTGTCTTTTTGTATGTGTGTGTGTATCTGTCTGTCTGTCTTTTAGGAATTAATATTTTTTGGGAGCCCAGGTCTATATTATGTTTGCTTCATTGTGGTGTTCATTTCATTTTCTTGATATCTAATGAGGTTGGAAACTTTCTCATACCTTTATTGACCATTTGGATAGCCTTCTTTGTGAAATGGCTATTCAGTTCTTTTGCCAATTTAGCAGGTGCAGAAATATTTCCTGGCCGAATGTCTTTCCATTTGTTTGTGTCTGTGTCCAGATGCAGTCTTGGGTAAAAGGTCACTTTAGGCATGTATCAAAGCAATAGCTCAGCGCCAAAGCTGTGGGGCATGGCAGATATCAGTGATTACTACTTACCTTAGTACTGTTACGGAGAAGAGCCAGGAAAGTGTTGTGATTGTACATCTTGAATATTCTATCTCCAAATTTATTTTCTAATCTTACATGCATTTCTTATAAATTTGTAAAAACTTATAAAATTCTTTATTATTGTGAATTCTTGCTCACTGTAGGTTATATGTGTTGAAATTGTCTATTCCCATTGTTTGACTTATCATTTCACTGCCTTTAGGGTGTCTTTTGATGAATTAAAATTCTTCATTTTTATGCGATAAAATTTATTAATTTTTCCTTTCCACTTAGTCCTTTTTGTGCTTTAATTAATACAAGCTTCCCTCCATGAGTTTAGGAAGATACTGTTCTTTATTCTAAAAGTTTTGTTTTTTTTGACTTTCACATTTAAGTCTTTAACCCACCTGGGCCTGATTTATGTGTATGGTATAAAGTAGGATTCCACTTAATGTTTTTACATATAGATAACCCTCTATCCCAACACTATATATTGAAAATGTTGCCCCTGCATGGTTATTATATTGCCAGCTCTGTCATATATCAGGTGTTCGTATATGCATGGGTGTTTTCTGGGTTCTCTCTTTCGTTCCTTTGGTCTTTTTGGCTATTGCAGCATCAGTATCACACTGTTTAGCGCTTTCATGTCGATGTAAAACAGAAGAACAATTCCTTCCACATTGTTCTTTTTCAAAAGTGTTTTGTCTACTTTTGGTACTTTGCCATGGCCATGTTTGAATTAGCTCTTCAAGTTACTTACACACACACACACACAAGTCCAAGGAGAGGAAATTCCAGGGCAAAAACCGAAATCAGTCGAAGGGTGAAATAAAGTTTAAAATCTATTTATTGCCACAAGCTGCAGTCCTAGGCCGTCTTTCTCCTCTGCTCTGGAAGAAGCCAAAAACCGGTCCTCCCCTCACCTCTCAGGTATAGATAAGCCCTCCATTGCCCACATAATTACCCATTGTTATGGGGAATGATGCACCCCTGAGGAATGATGCAAATGCACTAAAGCCATACTTCTCTCCACCCTTGAGTGCCTGCTGATATGCAGATGTACTAAAGCCAGGCGAGATATTCTGGAAATATTACAATTTTACACACACACACACACACACACACACACACACACACACACACACAAATATGTGTACACACTCTCTTATGTGATTTTGATTGAGATCCCATCGAGTATTTAAGTCAATTGAGGACAATTGACATATTTACAGTATGAATGTTCAAATTGTCATGTGTGAATATGGTATATCTTTTCACTCATTTAATTATTCTTTGATATTTTCTCTATTTTCTATTCCTTCTAACAGTGAGACTGAATTGTTTTTTTCTAAATTTTTAAACAGCTTTATTGAGGTATACAATTTACATACAATGAAATTCACCTGTTCAAAGTGTTCAGTTAGGTGATTTTTAGGACATTTTCATCACTGCAAAATTCCCTTGAGCTTATTTGTAGTAAATCACTCCTTGCACTCAAATCTTCTGCCTCTCTACATTTATCATTTCTAGATATTTCATATAAGTGGAATTTTACAATATGTGATCTTTGGAATCTGGCCTTTTTCAGGTTATTGAAGTTTGTTCATGTTGTAGTGTGTATTAGCAATTCATTTCTTTGTGTTACTAGTTTTCCATTGTATAGATACATGACATTTTGTTTGTACCTTCACCACTTGATGGCATTTGGGTTGTTTCTATTCTTTGGCCATTATGAACATTCATGTCCAAAGTTTTTGTGTGGATATGTTTTCTTTTCTTATGAGTGAATGGAATTTCTGGGTAACTCTGTGGATAACCTTTGAGGATCTGCTAAACTCTTTTCCAATGCAGTTGCACCATTTTACTTTCTCATCAGTGATGTATGAGCATTCTTACTTCTCTGCATCCTTGCTACCATTTGTTATTGCCATTTTCTTTTTAATTCCAACCATTCTAGTGGATGTGTACTGATAACTCGTTATGGTTTTAACTTGAATTTCTGTAATAGCAAATAATCTTAAATACTTTTTCACATGTTTATTAGCCATTCATAAGTCGTCTTTCACAAAATGTCTTTTACCCATTTTTTGATTGGGTTATTTGTTTTCTTAGTACTGAGTGGTAAGAGTTCTTTATGTATTCTGAATACAGGTCCTTTATAAGATGCATAATTTGCACATATTTTCTTTCAGTCTGTAGCTTGTCTTTTTATCTTCTTAATGGTGTTTTTTGAAGCACAAAAGTTTTTAATTTTAATGAAGTTCAGTTTATCAGTTTGTTCCTTTATGACTTGTGCTTTTGGTATCGTGTAAGAGATTTTTGCTGAATTCAAGGTCATAAAGGTTCTCCTATGTTTTCTTCTAAAATAGATGTAGTTTTATCTCTTACAGTTAGACCTATTATCGATTTTGAGTTAATTTTATGTGTGAGATAAAGGGTGCCTAAGTTCATATTTTTGTATATGGATATCCAATTGTCCCAGCACTATTTATTGTTAAGACTGTTTTTTCCCCATTGAATTATCTTGGCATGTTTGTGGAAAAATCAGTTAACCATAACTGCAAGGGTTTATTTCTGAACACTCATTTTGGTTCCATTGATTCTATATACCTATCCTTTGTGAATCTCTTTATGTTTATAGTAAATTTTGAAACTGGATAGTGTAACTGCTCTTTGTTCCTCTTCTTCAGAATTGCTTTGGTTATTCTAGGTCCTTTGTATTCCCATGTAAATTTTAGAAGCAGTTTCTCAATTTTTTCTACAAAAAAGCCCCCTGGAATTTGGTAAAGATTGTGTTGAATCTGTAATTCAATTTGGGGAAAATTGCCATTTTCATAATATTGAATATTCTAATTCATGAGCATGAAATGTTTCTTTCTTCATTTAGACCTTCTGTAGTTTATTTCAGCAGTATATTGTAGTTTTCAGTTTATAAATATTACACTTTTATTAATTCCTAAATATTTTATTCATTTTTATGCTCTTGTGAATAGAATTGTTTTCTTAATTTTCTGATCGTTGCATGCAAGTGTGTAGAAATGTTGATTATTGTTTATCATTTCTGTATTCTGTGACTAAACTGTTTTATTCTAGCAGCTTTATTGTGGATACCTTAGGATTTTCTACATAGACAGTCATACTGCTTATGAATAAAGACAGTTTTACTTCTTTCTTTTTTTTTTTTTACCTCCCTACACTTTCTAAAACTGCAGTGTTGAATGGAAGTGGTAAGAGCAGACACCCTTGTCTTATTCCCAGTCTTAGGGGAAAAACATTCCATTTTTAGCCACAAACTATGATATTAGCTCCAGATTTTTGTACAAGGTCTTTAGCAGTGTGGTATATTACTTTCCTATGGGTGCTGTAACTAGTGACCACAAACTTAGTGGCTTAAAGCAACCTAATTTCTTCTCTTACAGTTCTAGAGGTCAGAAGTCCTAAAATCAAGTTGTTCACAGGGCTGCATTCCTTCTGGAATTCTTTAGAGGAGTCTTTCAGCTTCTAGAATCCACCTGAATTCCTTGGCTCATGGCCCTTTCCTCACATTACTCCAAACTCCTGTTTCCATCACTACATCTCCTACTCTGTCTCTAACCCTCCTGCCTCCTCTTATAAGGACCCTTATGATTATATTGAGCCTACTTGCATAATTTGGGATAATCTGCTAATCTCAGGATCTGTAACTTAATCACATGTGTAGAGTCCCTTTTGCCATGTAACATTTTCATTGATGCCAGAGATTTGGATGTAGACCCAATCTTTGGGTGTCATTATTCAGTCTACCTCATGCAGGTTGAGGATATTCCCCTCTATTCCTAGTTAGTTGAAGGTGGTGGTTGTTGCTTTTTTAATCATGAATGGATGTTGGATTTTTTTTTCTGTACCTACTGTAGTGATCATGTGGTTTAAGTTTTGAATCTGTTAATATGAAATATTACATTAATTGATTTTAAGATAGTAAACCAATCTTTCATTCCTGGGGTAAATCCCACTTACATATGTATAATTGTTTTTATATTTTGCTAGATTAGGCTCGCTAAATTTTGCTAAGGATCTTTGTGTCTGTATTCACAAGAGATACTGGTCTGCATTTTTCTTGGCTTGTGATTTCTTTGTTTAGCTTTGTTTTCATTGTAATACTGACATTATAGAATAAGTTGGAAAATATTCCCTCCTCCATTTTCTGGAAATGTACAGGATTGATATTATTTCTTTAAATGTTTGATAGAATTCATCAATGAAGCCATCTGTACCTGGACTTTTCCAAACTTTTGTGGGCAGTTTGATTATTAAGTCGACCTCTTTTTACAGATTTATTCAGCTACTCTCTTTCTTCTTGAGTCTGCTTTGATAATTTGTATCCTTCTGTGAATTTGTTGATTCTTTTGAGCTTCCTAATTTGTTAGCCTAAAGTTATTTATAATATTTCTTCATTATCATTTCCATTTCTATAGGATCAGTAATGATGCCTCCTCTTTAATTTTTGATTTTAGTCATTTTTGACTTCTGTCTTATTTTTTTGGTGAGTCTAACTAAGTGTTTGCCATTTTGTTGAAGTTTTCAAAGAACCACCTTTTGGTCACACAGATTTTTCTGTTTTCTGTTGCACTGATTTATTCCCTAATCTTTATTATTTCCTTCTCCTTCCTTTGTGTTTAGTTTGCTCTTTTTCTAGTTTCTAAGTTGGAAGTTCTGATTATAGATTTAAAATTGTTTTCTCTGATAGGTGTTTAAACCTACAGATTTCTCTCTGAGCATTATTTTAGCTGTATCCATACATTGTGGTGTGTTATGTTTTCATTTTCATTTTAGTTCAAAATATTTTATAAATTTCCTTTGTGAGTTATTTGACCTATGGGTTATTTAGAAGTGTATTGTTTAATTTCCAAATGTTTGTTTTCCCAGATTTCTTCCAGTAGTGGATCTTTAATGTGATTCCATTGTGATCAGAGAAATAATTTATATGATTTCATACAGACTTTTTACATTTTTTGAGATATACTCCCATCTTTGAGCCCTCACTCTAGTATCAGCATGATAGATTCCATCACTTTCTTTAACTCTTCTTTCAAATGTCACCTCAATGAGAACTACCCAAACCAGCATTAAAATTGCAAACACCACTACTACCACCCCCTTGCACTTACAGTCACCCCTTACATTGCTGTATTTTTCTCTTTTTCGTAGTACTCATAACTTTCCAAGATACAAAAATATTTATTTAGCTCTATGAAAATAGGGATCTTTGTTTGATTTACTGATCTATCCCAAGAACCTAGAATAGTACCTGGATCATAAGTCACTGAGTAAGTATTTTTGAGTATATACATTAGTATATTCATCACTTGGTCATATGTAGCTGAACTTTTTCACTTTCATTGGAGTGTAGTATTTCATATATAAATGTACTACAATTTTATACTTGATTCTTCTTAGATGGACATTTATTTTTGCTAGTTTCAGGCTCTTATAAATAACATTGATCTAAACATTGCTGTTGTATCTTGGGGCACATATGCCCAAATTTTTGTAGGGTATGTATGTGGAGGGGAATTGATGGGTCATATTATAAGCGTATATTCAACATTAGTAGGTAATGTCACAGTGATTTGCACTGTGGCTGTGCATTCCTACCAGTAATGTATGAGGGTTCCATGTGTTCTGCAATTTCACAATATGTGGTATTGGCATTCTTTTTAATTTTTTGCCAGTATCACAGTTTCTGTTAGAATCTCATTCCCTTCTTAATTACCATTTCCCAGAATTTTAATGTGGTTGAGCACTTTTGCATATATTCATTAACCATGTATATTTCCTCTTTTGTGAGACATCTTTTCAAACTTTTGCCCTTTTCCCCATGTTCTTTATCAGATATTTGTGCAGCAAATATCTTTTCCTATTTTGTGACTTTTCTATCTCTGATATTTTTGATGAACCAAAGTTTAAAATTTTAATGTAGTTGAACTTGTCAATATTTTCCTTACTGGTTAGTGCTTTGGGGGTCTTAAGAAAACCTTCCATAAATATTCTTATACGTTGCTGGCGGAAATGCTGAGTAATACACTCCTACAGAGTAGAATTTAGCAATATATATATAAATTACATACACATTTACCCTTCGTCTCAGCAGTGCCACCTGTTGGCATCTATTTCAAAGATACACTAGAAAAATACAGAACCCATATGTATAAGCTGCCAGGACATTATTCATAACAGCAAAAAAGACTGGATACAACACCAATGTGCATCAGCAGGGGAGTAGTTGAATAAACTATTACATCCACACTGTAGATTACTATGCAGTTATAAGAAGGAAGGGGAAGAGCTCCACACATAAATATGGAGTTATCTCCAGGATATACTGTTAAGTACAGAAAAGTAAGTTGTAGAACAGTGTTTATAATAAGTTACCTTTTTTGTAGGAGAGGGATGTAACTAATGAATTTTATCTATGTGTGTGTATACACACACATACATACATATACATGTGTTGTATGTGTGCCTATTTGCTTATATTTTTAATAAAAAACAATGGATCCATAAATCCAAAAGTAATAAAAATTATTATGGGGAAGGAAAAGAATAGGATGAAGGGAACAGAGATGGAAGTGAGATTTCTATGAAGGTACTGTATAACACAGTTTTCACTTTAGACCCATATAAATGTTTTACATAACTTAAAAATTTTAATTAAAAAGGGAAAAATTTAATCCCTAATATTCATAAATAATCTGAAGCAAAGTAATCTAACTATAAAGTTGGTAGCATAATCATACAGAGAAAACAGTTATTTAAAATGACTTTAAAACAAATTTGTACATTCTTAATGGAATATATTTTAAGGACAGAAGTAACTGCAAAGAAATATGAACCTGTATTCACTAGTTTTATTATTGATAGTCATAGTAGTATTGTTACTGACATTTTAAAATTCTATAAATTATTGTAGTAAGGTAATAAATAAATTTGTTAATATCATTAACAGTCAATATTTTAAGCATATATATAATAGATATAAGTATAAAATCAAGAAGTTTGAGTACAAACCTTCCTTGTAGTCTTAAATTTGAAGTGGAAATACCAGTATGAACTCACAATTTATTTTTCTCCTAAAAAAAATCCTATTTTGTCCACTGAAAAGGCCTAGAAACAACAACTCACAAGCTATGACACACCTAGCAACACACTGTGGTTTCTAAATAGTATTTCCCACTAAAAGGAGCCAGGGGTCCTTGGAGAAATATTCTAGGTTTGAGACAGGAAATGTGCAAGGTGAGCTTGGGACATACATCTTGCTGTGCCAAACTGGACAGCAATGCAGGAGCCAATTTGAAAGGATTCTTACTAGTCCCAGTGTGATAATTTGACCACTAAAAAGAATAATGACTACATTTGATTGAACCACATCAAATATATGAAAATACAAGACCTCGCAATTATACTAAAAATAATCATTTGCCACATTGTACATTCCTAAGTTACCAACTCATTACTTTCACAGTTGGTAATTAATGGGAAAAAAACTGAGCATTTTCTTGCCTTTTCTGTATGAACTATATATAGTTGATGACAGTAAGTTCATTATAGAATTCCAGATAAGAAATACAAAAGAAACAATAAAATTAGGAGAGGTCCATTTCTCAATTTTCAATAAATGAATAGATCTAGGCAGTGGGCATCAATGAATGCAAAACCCATTAAATAAAAGATGAACAGGAAAATTCTCTAATAGAGGGATCCAAATCACACCACCTGAATCCACTGATCAATTTCAGGATTGCTTAAAATGTGACCACCAAACATTATGTACCTTATGACATGATGTAATAAGAAGTACACATCTATGGAGGTTTCTTGCTTTAAGTATTCAACCTGAATCTAATCAAACCTAGTTTAGCACTATCCAGTACAACTTTCTGCAATGATGTAAATGGTCTTTATCTAATCTGCCCAATATGGTATCTACTAGCCACATGTAGCTATTGAGCATTTGAAGTGTAACGAGTTTCACTGAGAAACTAACATTTAAAAAATTAATTTGTGTGGTCAGTGGCTACTGTATTTCATAGCATAGTTCTAGATTTAACTACCAGTTTGTAAGAAATAGAGGAGATTGAGGAACAAGTTAAATAATACCATGAGGGACAATCACTCTGATTCATTTGTTCTGTGAACAAATACTCTGGTTCTCTAATAAATCAGTGGAATGGAGTGGGGAGGGATGGACTAGAGGGGTGGTAAAAGGAGCACTGTTTTAAAATAAAAGATGCTTGAGAGATATAATGGCCAAAGGCTGGTTTAGATCCTGAATTGAGCAACTAAGTATAAGAAAATATCTTTGAGATAATCAGGGCTATTTGAATATGAGCTCAGTAGTTGATACTAAGGATTTATTATTAATTTTGTGCAGTGTGATAATGCTATACTGGTTACATTTTTCAAATGCCCTTATCAGTTAGGTGCATGTACGTGCATGACCCTGAGAGTAAGTACCTCCTTAAATTTTGCACCCTGGGTACCTCACTTGCCTCACCTTAGTTCCAGCCTTGCTTGAAATGCACTGTAATAAAATAGCTATATATTATTGTCATTGTCACAGGTTATAAACATGTACCCCAGCAAGGTATCTATATCTGAGATCCAAGATTTATTTTGTATTTATTTGTCAAAGGTTGTCGTGGTAGGCTTTGTAGAACTTCCCTATCTCTTTGTCTTGATCCAGATGAATCCCAAAAGAAGAACAAAGGTGATCCCATGAACAACCTGGAAAGTTTTTACCAAGAGATGATAATGAAAAAACGTCTTGAAGAGTTCCAACTTATGAGAGGTGAACCCTTTGCTTCCCACTCACTGGTCTCAGCTACATCAGTGGGAGATAGTGGCACAGCTGAGAACCCATCATTACTCCAGGACGAGGGAAAACAGGCAGCACAGGGTAAAGGTCCCAGTCTCCATGTGGCAAAAGTTATTGATAATTCACCTGAGCAGTGTTGGACTGGGCCTAAGAAGCTGACGCAGCCAATAGAATTTGTCCCAGAAGATGAGATCCAGAGAAATCGTTTGTCAGAGGAAGAGATCCGAAAAATTCCTATGTTTTCTTCATATAATCCAGGGGAGCCAAACAAGGTATAGGCCAAACCAAGAAAAAAACCATGAGTTGTTTTCATTTTTATTTACTTCTACTTATTTACTTCTACCTAAATTAGTTTCAGTTATACCAAAGAGTCATGACATAGGCACAGTGTCTTTTTCCTTGACCTTGACTATTCATTCTCTGCCCACTATGTAAGTAGCACATTTCCTGTGATGTTTTCTAAGATCCTAAGCTACCCTTAGAATTTTAAAGAAATCTTGAAACTCTAGTCCATACCCACTAGAAGCCCTGAATTGAAGGCAAAGTATGTTCCACTTTCCTAGGCTGGTAATAAACCAAGTATCATTCATAAGACCACCATATCTGGTAGGCATAGTGCTTCCAGAAGTGGTCAATAAGTCATTGACCACATGGTTGTGAGTAGGATTTACTGTTATCACATGAGTTTTCTCTTCAGAATGCTCCTCCTGGCTTTCATATGACATACGATTTAAGTTGCTGGTAGCTAAGCAGCGGCATGAAAGCACAGGGCCTGTAAGATTTGAGGAATCAGCAAATACCTAAGTGGACTTGTAAATAATCCTTGCTTTACTGATCAGATCAGATCACATTCATGGTATATGTTATATCCAGAATGGAAACTTCATCATCATGTCACCCAAAGAGGCAACACAAGCCCCTAGAGCATATATTTGGTGGTGGTTAATTTATAAAACAAAACCAAAATAGATAATGTTAGCTTCTGGCTGTCCCTGAATTTTTTAAAAAGGCATAGTGGATGAGGGATATTAAAGCAGTTTCCTCTGAGTAATTACATTTCTAATATATTCTTGCTGTTTTTTCAAGGGTAGCTCAATTTTCATTTTTTATTATGAAATATTACTAATGTAAAAAAAGTTGTAGTAATAGAGCAATCGCCTTTGTACCCAGCCAGCCATCTTTATCACTTCTTAATAGTTTCCATATTTGCTTAATTTAAAAGATAATAAAGCCTTATAGAGACACCTGAAGACTGCCACGGATCTCTTGCCAATCTCAATTCCCCTTTCTCATTTCCAGAGGTAACCACTATCCGGTGCTGAATTTGCTATTTATCATTCCCATGCATGTTTTTTTATTTTTACTACATATCTCTATATTCATAAATAAGATAGTTTTACATGTTTTAAAACTATATAGGTATATTCTGCATGATATCTTCTACAACTTGCTTTTTTGACTCAATATACATAATCTTTTGAAATTTATTTCTAATGACTTAAAAAACTATGTAATATTTCATTATAGAAATATACTATAATTCATTTATCCATTCTCCTGAAGATTTTTGTCTTTAAAGGTTTGCCGTTAGAGATAATTCTGTAACAAACATTTTTGTACATGTCTCCTATTGCACATGTACAAGAGCTTCTCTAGGACAGTTTTTCAAACTTTAGGTTAATTAGTAGGTTATAACTGGCTATTTTTTTAATGAAATGAAATAGGATAGAAAATATCAAAGTGCGTTCTATAAAGTAAGAGTAATTGTTTCTTGAAGCTTTTGTATTGCATGTGCCCATGTGTATATGTGATATGTGTATAAGCCAGAATGTAAAATGCGTCTCTTCCTATAGATATCAGTCAAAAAACTTGGAAAAATATTCCTGTATTGCAGTGAATCACCTGGAAGGCTTGTTAAAGCGCAGATTGCTGGGCTCCATCCCCCAGAATTTTTTATTCCAAAAATCTGGAGTAAGACCTGAGAATTTGCATTTCCAACAAGTTCCAGGAGTATTGATGCTGCTGCTGGTGACAATGACATTTTTAACATCACTGTTCTAGACTACATATCTAGGAGTGGAATCACTGTGATATAGGGTGTCTATCTTCGTCTCCATGAGCAGATTTTCAGAGATCTCTTGCACATCCTTGCCAAGAGTTGTAGTATCACACATTTTATTTTTGCCAGTCTTCAATGTTTGAAAGGTATCTCAGTGTTTTAATTTGCATGTTCCTGATTTCCAGTGAAGTTACAAATGTATTCATACATTTATTAGTCTTTCAGGAACCTTCTGTGAGTTGCCTCTTCCATTTATTTGTCCATTATTTGATTGTTTAGTTTTTCACATTATTTATAGAGATCATTTTAAAATTCTAGATACAGACCCTTGGTGCTTATTGAGCAAATATTTTCTTCCAGTGGGTGGCTGATCTTTTAGGCATAATTTCTGATGTCTTTTTCATTTTAATGGAATGAAGTCATCAGTATTTTACTTGATGGTTTGTATTTTTGGAGTAAATTTAAGAAAATCCTTCCCTGCAAATCATTAAGAAAAACACACAACCCAATAAAATGGCCAGAAGGTAAGAATAATTTACCTTAATTGTTCACAGAGGAAAAATCATGAATGGTGAAATTAACTTACAAAATCTTGTTACTAATCAAAGAAATGCAAAATAAAACTAGAGGGAGACATTTAACACCTGGAAAGTTGGCATAGATTTAAAGGCTTGACAATGCCAAGTGTTGACAAACATGTGGAACAGTAAGGACTCTAATATAGTGCTGGGTGAATATAAATGAGTACATCCACTTTCAAGAACATTGTGGCAATATCTAGTAAAATGAAAGATACTCATACCCTATAAATCAGAAATTTTTTTTTTAAGTTTCTCTAGAGAGAAGGAAAATGATATAGGTCAGAAAATCAGATTTCTATAAAGAAAGGAAGAGCATAGGAGAAAGATTATCTGAAGGTAAAATAAAATCTTTTATTATTTTTAAGTGATCTAAAGGTAAGTGTTCAAAGTAATAGCGTGTCTGGTAATTATAGCATATGGATAAATGAAATGAATGGCAGTTATAACGGATAGGACAGAGGAATTAGTAGTTTGTATTGTAACTGTTATAAGGTGTCTGCACAACCTGTGAAGTGGTATAATGTTATTTGAGGGTAGACTTAGATTAGTTCTAATTACAGGCAGACTCTAAGAGAACTTCTTTAAAAATTTATAACAAAGTATAACTGGTATGGTAAAGGGGGGTGAAAATGGAGTCATATAAAATGATACCCATTCTCTATAATCTTTTCCAAAAAATAGAAGCAGAGGGTATACTTTCTATTTAATTTTATGAGACTGGCATTATCTTAATACCAAAACCAGATAAAGATATTATGATGCAGACTACAGATCAATATCTCTCATGAGCATTGATGCAAAATATCATAAATATTAGAAAAGTAAAAACATTAGAAAATTAAATCCAACAGTGTAGCAAAAGAATTATATACCATAATCAAGTGGGATTTATTAAAGGTTTCTAAGGCTGTTTCAACATTTAGAAATCAATGTAATCCACTACATCAACAGACTAATGAGGAAAAATCATATCATGATCTCAATTGATGTAGAAAATGCATTTGACAGAATCCGAAACCATCATGACAAAAACTCTCAGCAAACTAGGAATATAGGGGGACATCTTCAATTTGACAAAGAATATCTAGAAAACCCTACTCTCCCAACCCAATGCACCCAAGGAGGAAAACACCCAGACATAATAAGTAAAATGGCAAAGATAAAAAAAAGGAAAGTATTAAAAGCAGCAAGAGAGAGAAAAAAGATCACCTACAAAGGAAAACCCATCAGGCTATCACCAGACTTCTCAGCAGAAACCTTTACAGGCCAGAAGGGAGTGGCATGATATAGTCAATGCAATGAAACTGAAGGGCCACGAACCAAGAATACTCTACCCAGTAAGATTATCATTTAAATTTGAAGGAGGGATTAAACAATTCCCAGATAAGCAAAAATTGAGGGAATTGACCTCCAACAAGCCATCTCTACAGTGTATTTTAAAGGGACAGCTCTAAGTAGAAGTGTGCCTAAGACTAAATAGCTGTTACAGGAGAAAATAAAACCATAGCTAAGGAAGTAGACCAACTAAATACTAACCAAATGCAAAATTGAATCAGCTACCCACAAAGTCAGTCAAGGCATACACAGAGTACAGAATATGACATCTAATATATAGTGGAGTAGGAAGAAAGGGAAAGAAAAAAGTATCATAAGACTGTGTTTATAATAGCTTAATAAGTGAGTTACGGTAGACTGATAGATAGTAAACAAGCTACCCTTGAACCTTTGGTAACTACAAATCCAAAGCCTGCAATGGCAATAAGTACATATCTATAAATAATCACCCTAAATGTAAATGGATTGCATGCACCAATCAAAAGACACAGTTACAGTATGAATAAAAAACAAGACCCATGTATATGCTACTTAAAGAGACACATTTCAAACCCAAATACATACACAGACTACAGTGAAGGGATAGAAAAAGATATTTCATGCAAACAATGGGGAGAAAAAAGCAGGTGTTGAAGTACTTGTATCAGACAAAATAGACTTCAAAACGAAGAAAGTAACAGACAAAGAAGGACATTACATAATGATAAACGGGTCAGTCCAATAAGAGGATATAGCCATTGTAAACATCTATGCACCCAGCACAGGAGCACCTACATACGCAAAACAAATACTAACAGAATTGAAGGGGGAAATAGAATACAATGCATTCACTTTAGGAGACTTCAACCCACCACTCACTCCAAAGGACAGATCAACCAGACAGAAAATATGTAAGGAGACAGAGGCACTGAACAACACATTAGAATAGATGGACCTAATAGACATCTACAGAACTCTACACCCAAAAGGAGCAGGATACACATTCTTCTCAAGTGCACATGGAACATTTTCCAAAATAGACTACATACTAGGCCACAAAAAGAACCTCAGTAAATTCAGAAAGATTGAAATTCTACCAACCAGTTTCTAGACAACAAAGGTATGAAACTAGAAATAAATTACGCAAAGAAAATGAAAAATCCCACAAACACATGGAGGCTTCACAACATACTCCTAAATAACCAATGGATCAATGACCAAATAAAAACAGATCAAGCAATATATGGAGACAAATGACAGCAATAATACACCACCACAAAATCTGGAATGCAGCGAAGGCCGTGCTAAGAGCAAAGTATATTGCAATACAGGCCTACCTCAGGAAAGAAGAACACTCCCATATGAACACTCTAAACTCACAATTAGCAAAACAAGAAAAAGAACAAATGGGGCCCAAAGTCACTAGAAGGAGGGACCTAATAAAGATTAGAGCAGAAATAAATAAAATCAAGAAGAATAAAACAATAGAAAGAATCAATGAAAGTAAGAGCTGGTTCTTCAAGAAAATAAACAAAATAGATAAACCCCTAGCCAGATTTTGCAGGAAAAAAAGAGGGTCTAAACAGCATCAGAAATGAGAAAGGAAAAATCACTGTGGACACCACAGAAATACAAAGAATTATGAGAGAATACTATGAAAAATTATATGCTAACAAACTGGATAACCTAGAAAAAATGGACAACTTTCTAGAAAAATACAACCTTCCAAGGCTGACCCAGAAAGAAACAGAGAACTGAACAGACCAATTACCAGGAACGAAATTGAATTGGTAATCAAAAAACTACCTAAGAACAAAATCCCTGGACCACATGGCTTCACCACTGAATTTTATCAAACATTTAGTGAAGACCTAATACCCATCCTCCTTAAACTTTTCCAAAGAGTAGAAGCAGGAATACTTCCAAACTCATTCTATGAGGCCAGCATCACTCTAATACCTAAACCAGGCAAAGACACCACAAAAAAAAGAAAATTACAGACCAATATCCTTTATGAACATTAGATGCAAAAATAGTCAACAAAATATTAGCAAACCAAATTCTAAAATACATCAAAAAGATCATCCATCATGCTCAGGTAGGATTTATTCCAGGGATGTAAGATGACACAACATTCGAAAATCCATCCACATCATCCATCCCATCAAAAAAAGGAAGGACAAAAACCACGTGATCATCTCCATAGATGCTCAAAAAGCATTTGACAAAATTCAACATCCATTCATGATAAAAACTCTCAACAAAATTGGTATAGAGGGCAAGTACCTCAACATAATAAAGGCCATATATGACAAACCCACAGCCAACATTATACTTAACAGTGAGAAGCTGAAAGCTTTCCCTTTAAGATTGGGATCAAGACAAGGATGCCCACTCTCCCCACTTCTATTCAACATAGTACTGGAGGTCCTAGCCATGGAAATCAGACAACACAAAGAAAGAAAAGGCATCCAGAATGGCAAGGAAGAAGTTAAATTGTCCCTGTTTGCAGATGACATGATATTGTACATAAAAAACCCTAAAGAGTCCACTCCGAAACTACTTTGTCTAATATCTGAATTCAGCAAAGTTGCAGGATACAAAATTAATGCACAGAAATCTGTTGCATTCCTAAATGCTAATGAACTAGCAGAAAGAGAAATCAGGAAAACAGTTGCATTCACAACTGCATCAAAAAGAATAAAATACCTAGGAATAAACCTAACCAAGGAAGTGAAAGACCTATACTCTGAAAACTACAAGACACTCGTGAGAGAAATTAAAGAAGATACCAATAAATGGAAACACATCCCGTGCTCACGGATAGGAAGAATTAATGTCAAAATGCCATCCTACCGAAAGCAATCTATAGATTCAATGCAATCCATATCAAAATACCAACAGCATTCTTCAGTGAACTAGAGCAAATAGTTCTAAAATTCATAGGGAACTGCAAAAGACCCCGAATAGCCAGAGCAATCCTGAGAAGGAAGAATAATTCTGGGGGTATTACGCTTCCCAACTTCAAACTCTGCTATAAAGCCACAGTAATCAAGACAATTTGGTACTGGCACATGAACAGACCCATAGACCAATGGAATAGACTAGAGAGCCCAGATATAAATTCAATCATATATGGTCAATTAATACATGATAGAGGAACCATGGATATACAATAGGGAAATGACAGCCTCTTCAATAACTGGTGTTGGCAAAAGTGGACAATTACATGCAAGAGAATGAAACTGAATTATTGTCTAACCCCATACACAAAAGTAAACTCGAAATGGATCAAAGACCTGAATGTAATCCATGAAACCTTAAAACTCTTAGAAGAAAATATAGGTAAAAATCTCTTGAATATAAACATGAGCAACTTCTTCCTGGATGAATATTCTTGGGCAAGGGAAACAAAATCAGAAATGAACAAATGGGACTACATCAAGCTAAAAAGCTTCTGTACAGCACAGTACACTATCAGCAGAACAGAAAGTCATCCTACAGTATGGGAGAATATATTTGTAAATGACATAGCCGACAAGGGGTTAACATCCAAAATATATAAAGAACTCACACTTCTCAATACCCAAAAAGCATATAATCCTATTAAAAAATGGGCAGAGGATCTGAACAGACACTTCTCCAAAGAAGAAATTCAGATGGCCAATAGGCACATGACAAGATGCTCCACATCGCTAATCATCAGAGAAATGCAAATTAAAACCACAATGACATATCACCTCACACCAGTTAGGATGGCCAACATCCAAAAGACAAACAACAACAAATGTTGGCGAGGTTGTGGAGAAAGGGGAACCCTCCTACACTGCTGGTGGGAACGTAAATTAGTTCAACCATTGTGGAAAGCAGTATGGAGGTTACTCAAAAAACTGAAAATAGAAATACCATTTGACCCAGGAATTCCACTCCTAGGAATTTACCCTAAGAATGCAGGAGCCCAGTTTGAAAAAGACATATGCACTCCTGTGTTTATCGCAGCACTATTGCAATAGCCAAGAAATGGAAGCAACCTAAATGTCCATCAGTAGATGACTGGATAAAGAAGATGTGGTACATATACACAATGGAATATTATTCAGCCATAAGAAGAAAACAAATCCTACCATTTGCAACAACATGGATGGAGCTAGAGGGTATTATGCTCAGTGAAATAAGCTAGGTGGTGAAAGGTGATTTCACTCATCTGTGGAGTATAACAACAAAGCAAAAACTGAAGGAACAAAACAGCAGACTCACAGAACCCAAGAATGGACTAACAGTTACCAAAGGGAAAGGGACTGGGGAGGGTGAGTGGGAAGGGAGGGATAAGGGGATTAAGGGGCATTATGATTAGCACACATAATGTAGGGGCAGGCACAAGGAAGGCAGTATAGCACAGAGAAGACAAGTAGTGACTCTTTAGCTTCTTACTATGCTGATGGACAGTGACTGTAATGGGGTATGTGGTGGGGTCTTGATATTGGGGAAATCTAGTAACCACAATGTTGCTCATGTGATTTTATATGATACCATAATAAAAAATTAAAAAAGGAAAAAAAAACCCTACGTCTAATATCATACTTCATGAGAAACTGAGTATTTTCCCCTTCAGTCAGGAACCAGGAAAGTCTGTCTCCCTCCCCACTTCTTTTCAGTATTGTACTGGAAATGCCAGGTAGTATAGTAAGATAAGAAAAAGCACATAAATTGGGAAGGAAAAATTAAAACTCATTATTTAAAGATGACATGTGTATGTAAGAAAGTCCCAAACAATAAACAGCAACAAAATAACACTTGGAACTATTAAGTGAATATAGCAAGGTTGGAGGTTACAATGTTTATATACAAACTGTTTATATTCCTGTATACTAAGAAATGAACAATTGAAATAAAAAACAATGCTATTTACAATAACACCACAAAAGATTGAAATACTAGACATAAATCTTACATAATATGTATAGGATCCATATGCAGAAAACTATAAAACTGCTGAAAATTTAAAGATGTAAATAAGTGCAGAGATATCCTATGTTCATGGAATGGAAGACTTAATATTTTTAAGATGTCAGTTCTTCTCAAATTGATACGTGGATTCCACACAATTCCAACAAAATCCTGGAAAGCAATTTTGTCCATATGGACTAACTGATTCCAAATCTATATGGAAAGAAAAAAGGCCCAGAATATCCAACACAATACTGAAGAAAAAGAAAAGAGTTGGAAGACTGTAGTACTCACTTTCAATATTTACTATAATTAAGTAGTTTGGCATTAGTGAAAAAAAGATCAATTGAGCAGAAATATACATACACAAATACAGTAAACTCATTTTTGACAAGGGAATGAACGCAATTCAGTGGAGAAAGGATAGTCTTTTCAACAAATTATATGGGAACAACTGGATAGCCACATGCAAAAAATGAGTCTAGACACAGATCTTACATTATTCAAAAAAAGAAAACTCAAACTACATCAGAGATCTAAATATAAAACACAATACTGTAAAAATCCAGAAGAAAATAAAAAATCCAAGTTACTTTTTGTTTGGTGATGCATTTATAAACACAACACCAGAAGCATGACTTGTGAAAGAAAAAAATGAGTAAATCAGACTTTACTAAAATTGTAAACTGTTATGTGGAAGATACTTTTAAGAGAATCACAAAACAAGCCACAGGCCAGAAGAAAATATTTGCAAAACAATGTCCTTTATTAAAAGGACTTGTATTCAAAATACATGAAGAACTAAAACTCAGCAGAACAAAACAAGCAACCCAATTAAAAATTGTCAAAAGAAGACACCTTACCAAATAAGTTATACATATAATGTCAAATAAGCTTCTGAAAAGGACCTCACCATCAATTGTCATCAGGGAATTGCAAAATAAAACAATAAGATGCCATTATATACCTATTAAAATGGCTAAAATTCACAATAATATTGGCAATACCAAATACTACTAGGGATACTGAACAACAGGACTCATTCATTCCTGGTGAGAATACAAAATAGTACAACTTCTTTAGAAGACAGTTTGGAAGTGTTTTACAATGCTAAACATTGTTTTATCATACAGTCTAATATTTATGCCCCTAGTTATTAGCTGATTTGAAAACCTATATTAATACAAAACCAGCATGTGAATTTTCATAGCTGTTTATTCATAACTGATAAAAACTGTAAATAATCAAGATGTCCTTCAATGAATGAATGGATACACTGACCTATGCTACATCTGTACAATGGAATATAATTCAGAGATCAAAAAAAAAGCTGTCAAGCCACATAAAGACATAGACTATAAATTTATTTTAATAACTGAAAGAAGCCAGTAGGAAAAGACTACATATTGTATGATTCCAATTATATGATATCACAGAAAACACAAAACTAGAGGCAGTAAATGATCAATGATAGCCAGGAATTTGGGGGCAGTGGGAAAGAGGAATAGGTGAAGCACATGGGATTTTTAGGGCAGTAAAATTATTCTGTTATGGTAGATGCAAGACACGGATTTGTCAAAACCCATAAAACTGTACAACATAAAAAATGACCTTTAATTTATACAAATATTTTTAAATTTCAGAGCCCCAGGAAAGAATGCACACACTGTGGCAAGAAAAACTAACTGTTGTTCATACATGAAGCAACTTCAATGAAGTTAGGTTGGGAAAGGTTCTGACCTCTAAGATCTTTGGAAATTTGTGGAGTCTGGAAAACTAAAGACAAACAAGACTGCACATCATCACTATCCTAGTTGACACGGTTGTATCCCATAGGGGTACTCGTTAACAATTCTGGTACTGATATACATGTATAAGGAAAGGCAGCAATTAAATATATGGATGGCAGATGATGGAAGCCAGGTTTCCCACTGTTGGAATTTACAGTTAAGCAAAGGGAGGAAGCTAGAATGATCCATGTGGTAATGGTTTAGAGTTGGAGACATCATTGTGAATTCATGTTTAGCATAAAATAGATATATATGGGTTACATGGAGAAATATTTATAAATATGTGTATACATACAAGTCAGTATGAACGGTTTTTCTTCTTTGTCAGCTGAGAGGGTCTAAATGAAACGACACTGCAGCAGCAACAAGGTCTTACTTCCTAATACCATTCTCTAATAAAAGGAACCAGAGCTCCTTCAAGAAATGGCTGATTCTATTACTGGGGCAGGAAATACACAAGATGAGCCTTGAGCATCTTGTAGTGACAAAAAGTAAGGAAATAGTAAAAACAACATAAAAACATTGTTGGGGGCTTGTCAAAGATGCACAGGAGCCAACTGAAAGAATTTCCAATAACCAATGCTGGAACAATTTGTGTGACAAACTAAGTAAATTAATACTGGATTATAACCCAAAGTATAGTATAAGAATCTATGTGTCCATGCTGATAATAAATAAAATGAATAAATCAATAAATGGGGGAGACAAATATCCCATGCAGAGTTCTAAATCATTTATGTAGGTGTTCTACCTAAAGAAGGGAGAGTATAACTACCCACTTCGTGGTTTTGAACTACTTGTAATGACTTCTTTCCAAAGAGTACAGTATGAAAAGGCAGGAAAAAAGAACAACATTACAATATAGAAACCGAGCACATACTACTTCAGCCAGGTGATCCAAGGCCAATGTCAACATGATTTATGACTGTGCATGCTTCATATGATATGATCAAAATTGCACTTTTGCTCTGTGGGCTTCCTCCTAATAATACATAATCTCAATCTAACCATGAGAAAACACCAGAAAAATTCTAGTAGTGGGGCATCTTACAAAATAACTGACCACTACTCCTCAAAACTGTCAAGATCATTATAAAGAAGGAAAGTCCAAGAAACTGACACAGCCAGGAAGGAAGAGCCTAAAGATACATGAAAACAATGTACTGTGGCATCCTGGATGGGATCCTGGGGCAGAAAAAGGACATTAAGGAAAAACTTAGGAAATCTAAATAAACTATGGGCTTTAGATAATCATATATCAATACTAATTTATGTAAACTATAGTCAAATGTAAGATGTTAATAATAGGGAAAACAGGGTTACATGGGAACTCTTTGTAATACTTTCTCAGTTTTTCTATAAAACAAACTTATAAAAAGTAAAGTCTGTTTAAAAAAATTTTAAACAGGTAGCTGCAGAATACATACAGTATAATAACGTTTGTGTAAAGTTCAAAATGTAAAATAATACTGTGTATTGCACAGGGATGCTAGGAAGAGCTTCATCCTCTATTATCATTTGGAGTTTCTGTTTTTCTGTTTCACAGAAATGTTTATCTTGTATTCAAGTCTAGCGATATATTTGTGTGTACCTTTATATATATGCATACATATGAATATATATGTATGTTGTGGATATACACATACATACATACCTGTGTATGGGATATATGTATGTATGTGTGCGTCTATGTTTTTGGAGCAGAGAAGATGCATCCAAGCAAGAAGTGACTGAGCCACTTTGACTAGAAGCCCTCTTGATTTTTAAAAAATGCTCATATCAAAGGGAACAATCTTAGTATGGATCTTTCCTACTTTTGGTGAGAAAATTGCAGTATGTTTCACATACCCTTTTCTATGATTATTTAATTTGATGATGCTTTCATGAGTAATTCAGAGTCAAAACTCTAGCTCACCTGTAATTACTCAGGTAAATCATAAGTCAGTTGCCCTATGCCCTTGCTTTTAAGATACTAGTTAAATGCTAAATATGTGAATATTCATCTTCTAAAGACTTTGAGATAGAGTCTACTGCTTATTACAATGTTTAATATATTCATACCTTCTAATGGTTAAGTCATTTAAATGGGCTCTATTTTCTCTTTGCTTTTGCTGCTCCTGTCTTAATTCTTCTCAAGTTCCTTGTATCTATAAAGGGTATGCCAGCTAACATATAGAGATGTCTCTTTGTCACTCCATCCTTTTTTTATTGTACTAAAATATGCATAACCTGAGATCTGCCCTCTTAACAAATTTTTAAGTGTACATTACAGTATTGTTAGCTAGAGGCACACTGTTGTACAACAGATCTCTTGAACTTTTTCAAATTTCATGACTGAACTTTATAACCATTGAAGAGCAACTCCCCATTTTCCCCTCCTCCACACTCCTGTCAACCACTATTCTACTTTATGCTTCAATGATTTTGACTACTGTAGATACCACATATAAGTGTAATCATACAGTCTTTGTCTTTCTGTGACTGGCTTATTTCACTTAGCATAATGCCATCAAGGTTCACCCATGTTGTAGCATATGACAAGATTTCCTTCTTTTTTTCTGACTGAATAATATTCCACTCTATGTATATACAATATTTTCTTCACCCATTCATCCATGATGGAGATTTCGGTTGTTTCCACCTCTTGGGTATTGCAAACAGTGCTGCAATGAACATGTGAGTTCAGATACCTCTTTGAGGTCCAGATTTTAATTATTTTGAATAAGTACCCAAAAGTGGGACTTGCTGGTCCATGTATGGTAGTTGTATTTTTAATTTTTTTTGAGGAAACTCCATACTATTCTTCATAGCATCTGCACCATTTTATATTCCTACCAACAGTGTGCAAGAATTCCAGTTTCTACATCCTCGTCAGCGCTTATTTGAGGAAATGTCTGTTTAGGTCTTTTGCCCATTTTTGAAAATTGGGTTGTCTTTTTGCTGCTGACATAGAAGTTCCCTATATATTTTGGATATTAACCTCTATAATCAAGTTATATGGTTTTCATATATTTTATCCCATTCCATAGATTGCCTTTTCACTTTGCTGATTGTTTCCTTTGATGTGCAGAAGCATTTTAGTTATAGAGTCCCACTTTATTTTTGCTTTCATAGCCTGTGCTTCTGATGTAATATCCAGGAAATCATTGCCAAGGCCAATGGCATGAAGATTTTCTCCTATGTTTTCTTCTAGGAGTTTTAGAGTTTCAGATCTTATTTTTAAGTCTTTAAAAAAATTTTTTTAAATTTTTGTGGATCGTATAAATAAAGAGTCCAGCTTTATTCTTTTGCATGTGGATGTCACCTTTTCCCAGCACCATTTATTGAAGGGACTATCTTTTCCCCATTGTGTATTCTTGGCCCCCTTTTTGATCAGTGATTATATATGTGTGGGCTTATTTCTGGACTTTCTATTCTGTTCTATTGGTTGGTATGTCTGTCTTTATGCCAGTATCATACTGTTTTTTATTACTGAAGATTTGTAATATATTTTGAAATTATTAAGTATGAGACCTCCAGTTTTGTTCTTATTTCTCAAAATTGCTTTGGCTGTTTAGGGTCTTGGGGTTCCATATGAATTTTAGAATTATTTTTTCTATTCCTGTTAAGTCTACTATTGGAATTTTGATAGGAATTGCATTAATCTGTAGATCACTTTGGATAGTGTGGATGTTTTAAGAAAATTGTCTTCCAGTCCATGAACATGGGACATCTTTCCATTTATTTGTATCTTCTTAAATTTCTTTGAGCAATGTTTTGTGGTTTTAATTGTACAAGTCGTTTGCCTTATTGGTTAAGTTTTTTTTTTCATTGACATGATTGACATATAAAAATACTTTACATATTTAATGTATGCATCTTGAATTTGAGGGTAAGTATACACCATGAAACAAATCATCACCACATATAATGCCCTGAACTTAACCATCACCTCCAGAAATTTCTTCTTTCCCTCTTTTTTCCTTTTGATAAGGACATATAAGATATACCCTCTTAACAGATTTTTAAGCTTCCAATGTGGTATTGTTAACTATATGCACTATGCTGTACAGTAGATCTATAGGACTTACACCTCTTGCATAAGTGAAATTATATATCCTTTGATGAACAATTACTCAATTAATCCAATTACCTCCAATCCCCTGGTAAACATGATTCTACTCCTTGCTTCTCTGAGAGTATCGACTATTCCAAATTTCTGATATAAGCAGCATCATGTAGTATTTGTTCTTCTGTGTCTGGTTTATTTCACTTAGCATAATGTCTTCTAAGTTCCTGTGTGTGGCAAATGACAAGATTTCCTTCTTTTTTTAAGGCTGAATAATGTTCTGTTGTATTTATATACCACATTTTCTATATCCATTCATCTGTCAGTGGAAATTTAGGTTGTTTCCATGTCTTTGCTATTGTAAATAATGTTGCAATGAACATAAGAATACAGATGTTTCTTCCAGATCCTGATTCCAGTTCTCTTGGTATATACCCAGAAGTATGGATTATATGATAAGTTCTCTTTTTACTTTTGTGAGATCTCCATACTGTTTTCCATAATGGTTTTACCAATTTACATTCCCACAAACAGTGTACATCTCCACATTTTTACCAGCACTTATTTCTTGATTTTTTAGAAATAATCATCATAATAGACAAGAGGTAACATCTAATTGAGGTTCTGCATTTCCCTGATGATTAATGATGTTGAACATCTTTTCATATACTTATTGGCCATTTTATGTCTTTTTTGAAGGAATGTCTATTTGGCTCTTTTGTCCATTTATTAGAAGTAGGTCATTTGTGTTTTTTTTTTAACTATTGTATTTTAGGAGTCATATATTTTAGTTTTTAACCATTCATCAGATACGTGATTTTCAAATACTTTCTCCCATTCTGTAGATTGCCTTTTCACTTTGCTGATGGTTTCCTTTGCTGTGGGGGATTTTGGTTGATATAGTACTCACTTGTCTATTTTTGCTTTTGTTGCTGTGCTTTTGATATCATAGGTAAGAAATCATTTTGTTTTCTTCTAGGAGCTATAGAGTTTCCGGTCTTATTTTTAAGTCTTTAATCCATTTTGAGTTGATTTTATATATGGTGTAAGATAGACATCCAATTTCACTCTTTTGTAGTGTGTATCTAGTTTTCCCATCACCAGTTATTGAAGTGACTATCTTTTCCCCATTGTGTATTCTTGCCCGCCTTATCAAAGATATCATAAATACGTGATTTATTTCTGGGCTCTCTATTCTGGCCTATTTGTTAATATGTCTGTCTTTTATGCCAGTACCATACTGTTTGATTACTGTAGTTTGAAATCAGGCAATGTGATGCCTCCTGCATTGTTCTTCCTTAGGATTGCTTTGTCTATTTGGGATCTCTTGTGGTTCTATATGAATTTCAGGATTTTTAATGATTTCCATAAAAGTTGCTATTGGGATTTTGATAAGAATTGCATTGAATCTATGGATGCTTTGGGTAGTATGCATTTTGACAATATTAATACTTGTAACCATATTTGGGATGTCTTTCCATTTATTTGTCTTTTCAATTTCTTTCCTTAATGTTGTATAGTTTTTGTGTGCAAGTCTTTCAGCTACATGGTTGTTTATTCCTAAGTGTTTTATTCTTTTTGATGCTATTGTAAATGGAATAGTTTTCTTGATTTCCTTTTCAGTTTTTTGTTAATATAAACAAATGCTACTAATTTTTGTATGTTGATTTTGTATCCTACAACATTGCTGAATTTGTTTATTACTTTTAACAGTTTGATTGTGGAGTCTTTAGGATTATTTACACATAGGATCATGTCATATACAAACAGACATAGTTTTACTTCTTCCTCTCCAATTTGGATGCCCTTTATTTCTTTTTTCTTGTCTAATTTCTCTGGCTAGACCTCCAGTACTATCTTGAATAGAATTGGCAAGATTGGGCATCCTTGACTTGTTCCTGATCTTAGAAAGGTGTCGGTTTTTCACTCTTCAGTATGAGTTAGCTGGGGCCTTTTCATATATGGCCTTCCTGATGTTAATGTAAATTCTTTCTATTCCTAGTTTGCTGAGCATTTTTATCATGAAAGGTTGTTGGATTTTTGTCTAATACTTTTTCTGTATTGAGATGATCGTGTGACTTTTATCCTTTATTCTGTTAATGTAGTATATCGCATCGATTGATTTTCATATGTTGAGCCATCCTTGCATCCCAGGAATACATCACATTTGTGCTTTTAGATTTGGTTTTATAGTTTTTTGTTGAGAATTTAAAAATCTGTATTCACCAGGGATATTGGACTATGGTTTTCTTCTCTTGTAATTTTTTTTTCTTTTGGTATCAGGGTAATGCTGGCACCATCAAAGTGGTTTGAGAAGATTCCCTCCTCCTCAGTTTTTTGGAACAGTTTGAGAAGGATTGGTGTTAATTCTTAAAAAGTTTGGTAGCATTCACCTGTGCAGCCATCTAGTCTGATGCCATCTAGTTCTGGGATTTTCTTTGTTGGGAGGTTTTTGATTACTGATTCAGTCTCATTACTAGTTATAAATTTGTTCAGATTTCCTATATTTTCATGATTTAGTCTTGGTAGATTGTATATTTATAGGAATTTATCCTTTTCTTCTAGGTTATCTGATTTGTTGGCATATAATTATTCGTAGTAGTATCTTACAGTCCTTTTTATTTCTGTGACATCAGTTATAATTTCTTCCCTTTCATTTCTGATTTTATTTGAGTCTTTCCTCATTTTTCTTAGTCTAACTAAAGGTAGTCAATTTTATTGATATTTTTTTAAAAACCGCTGTTTGTTTAGTTGATTATCTTTTATTGTTTTTCTAATCTCTATTTCATTTATTTATTTCTTCTCTAAGCTGTATTTCTTCCCTTCTGCTAACTTTGGGCTTGATTTGTTCTTTTTCTTCCTTGCAGTATAGCATTGTTTATTTGAGATTTTCTTTTTTGATGTAGATATTTATCATTATAAACTCCCCTTTTAGTACTGTTGTTGATGCATCCCATAAATCTTGGTATGTTGTGGTTTCATTTTCATTGTCTCAAGATATTTTCTAATTTCCCTTCTAATTTCTTATTGACCCATTAGTTGTTCAAGAGCATGTTGTTTAATTTTCACATATTTGTGAATTTTCTAGTTTTGCTTCTGCTAGTGGGAGTAAGGTATTGAAATCTCCTAGTGTTATTATGCTGCTGCCTATTTCTCCCTTTAGTTCTTTATATGTCTGTTTCATATATTTAGATTCTCTGAGGCTGGGTGCATATATATTTATAGTCATTACGTCTTCCTGGTGAATTGATCCTTTTACCATTACATAGTGCCCATTTTTGTCTCTTGTGACAGTTTCTGACTTAGTCTATTTTGTCTATGTAAGTATGACTACTCCTGCCCTCATTTGGTTACCATTTACATGGGCTGTGTTTTCTATCCTTTCATTTTCAGCCTGTGTGTGGTCCTAAGTTTAAAGTGAGTTTCTGGTAGATACCATAATAGTTGGATCTAATTTTTTATTCATTCAGACACTCTATGTCTTTGATTAGGGAGTTTAATCCATTTACATGTAGTTATTGCTAGGGACGGACTTACTATTGCCATTCATTAGTTTTTTTCCATCTTGTAGCTTTTTTGTCCCTCTTTTCCTCTCATGATGTCTTCCTTTGTGTTTCATTGATTTTTTTTTGTAGTGATGTGCTTTTTCCTTTCTCATTTTCTTTTATCTCTGTAGGTATTTTCTTTATTGTTTAAAATAGAGCTTAAATGTAAAGTGTCTTGTAGTTATAATATTTTTTAAGCCAATAATAACTTATGTTCAATTGCATTTGAGACCTCTTTTTTGTTTTCTTGAATGTTATTTTTTTATAGCATCCGATTCCTAATAGATAGAATATTGTCTCTTATTTCTAGGAAGGTATTAGTGGTGGTTTTTTGAAGTTTTTTTCCTCCTTGCATGGTCTCTGTTTTCTTCTGTTTGCTTTCATTTCTGTTTATTCTGTTGTCTGCCTTTCAAATTAGAGGCATTCCTCAGATACCTAATAATCTGTGCTCATATATATAAGTAAGGATCAAAAAATAGATTGGAGGCTCTGAGCACATGAGCAGCCTGAATGTCCCTTGCTGACTTTGAGCTTCAATTTAAAGTCATCTGGCTGGTCCATTTGTTAGAGAAATTCCCCATCCCAAATCAGTATCTTTAGGTCTTCTTATGGCTAATTATATTCTGCAGAGAAAACTCTTCCAAACTCTTACTTGGAAGGATACTACCAACATTGAAAGAGCCATATGAGGAGAAATGTTTGGGCATGTCCTCAGTATTCTGTATGTATTTCTTTTAATTTCTTTGCTTTCAGAAGTAGTATTCATATCCTCAACTGTGTCTGGCATTCTCCATGTTCAGAGAATCAACCTCAAGTATTCATCAGGATAGGAAATGGCCTTTACCCAGTAGCTAATTGTAGGTGTTGTGGGGTGGGGGGGGGATATTTAAAGATCTAGTTGGTTTTTAAACAGCTTTCAACCTAACCCATCTTACCTTAACTGCCTCCATTTACATCCATTTCCAGAGGTACCTGGAGCTATCAGTTCCTGAACTGTTTGAGGATTCTTATGTGTAGATTGGGTTGGTTCCTGGCTTTTCCCACTGCTACTTTAAGATTCAGCTCTCTTGAGTATATTTATTCAGTTATTTTCCAACTTCCAGAATATTGTTTTTATTGCATCCTTTCCTTATTCTCCCTAACCTTATGGGTTTATGTTTATAAAACAAAAAGTTTCTATAGTTTTACAGCATTTTTCTATAGTTTTAGGGAATGAAATTAGATGCATGTGTTCAATCCACCATCTTTATCTGAAACTAATTCTAACCACAATGAAATAGTTGCCTTACCTCTCTCATGTTATATTTCTGTTGATCCTCGGTTTATATTAGGTGTTATACCTGAAGAACCTTAGCCCTCGGGTGACTGAAAGAGATCTTGTCTCATTGTTCGCCCGGTTCCAGGAGAAAAAAGGACCTCCAATTCAATTCCGAATGATGACTGGACGAATGAGGGGGCAGGCTTTTATCACCTTCCCCAGTAAGTAGCTTCATGTAGATAATTACTCAGTTGCAGCACCAATTTATTAGAAATTACTTATACCCTCTCTAATTTAGATATAGCCTTTTGATTTCTCCATAGCATATGAAAAGCATGTGCTTGAACAAGTACATGGGAAGAAGGGAAGAGGAGTAAGGAAAATATATTTTCAATGTTCCTCTATACTCACTCCCATGTTTCCTCTCCACCATTGACAGTACATAACCACCTAACTCTCTTGCCCTCAATTTTTCTGTCTTGGCACTTAGTTCTCACTCTTATCAAAATTCACTTTCCCTTTGTTGACAATAGTATTTCTAGTCCAAATTATAATTATATTGCTTATTAATATTATTGGTATTCTTGTCAGAATACTTGCCTTATACCCTATTCTGTTAGGACTAAGAAACTGCAAGCTAATATGCTAATCACTAGTAATTTGTAATTAACTAGTGGATGATGATACAGTCTTTTAACTATTGTTTGCATCTTCATATATGACTTTAGTACCCAAACACGAAGGGAGGAATAATGTAATAATTTAATTTTCTGTGACAGAACCAGACCTTTTTTCAGTGGAGGGTGAGTAGGAGCTGTACCTTTTATTATTCCTAAACTGTCTTCTTTTATAAACAGGCTAGTGATCTATGTATAGGCAAGTGTTTTTGTGCATGAGAAATGCCAAACTCCCCTCTGCTGTTCTCATACTATCTTATGCTATCTTTCCTATCTTATTAAAAGTTTATAAATGAATGGTTTTCAGTCTTTTCAAGTGTGAGGACCCTTTTCAAACTTTAAAAAAATTTAATTGATCCCAACTGAGTATGATCCATTAATTGAAAAAATACATAATAAAAGGCTTTGTAAACTAAGTACTTTTGAATGGATAGCAGTTTTCATAATCATTGTAACAGCTATCCACATTTGAAAATTTATAGTATGTACATATATGAGACATAAATTGGTTCAGTCTAAAGACACTGCTTGTCCATTATGATTTCACAAAGTAGGCAATAATTCTACTCCTTCCCGATTTCCCCACATCCAGGCTCTGAAAACCATAAGTTGAATGCTCCTATTGTATACTATATATTCTCACACCTCAAGCTTCCATATGCCTAGAAAAAGTCATAAATGTATTAATCCCAATGAGGATTCTCACTCTCCCATCAAAATAAAAAGTATCAAAATGTCCTCAGAACCATAACTTTTTATCCATTTTGAAAATGATTTCATTCATACAATATCTGTAATCTATTATCTAGGACAAAGTTTCATGTATTTTTAGTTATAGGTTAGCCTTCTTTAACACACCATCTATATCCTTATTTCTTTACCTAAAGCTTTGAATTAGAAGACTTTCTCAAACAATCATTTTAAGTGTTTATTGTCATTTTTCTTACCCATTAGTTTAATCTTGCTGAGTTTATATATTTGAGATTATGGAAAAGATTGTAAAGTCAAATAACTGTAACTATATGGCTTTATAGCCTATACTGAACTCTAAAGGTAAGACAGCATAAACTAGACTTGGAATAGAATTGAACTATTAAACCCTATATAAATAGATGTTTTTTTCTTTTTCTTTTAGATAAGGAAATTGCATGGCAAGCTTTGCACCTAGTAAATGGATATAAATTATGTGGGAAAATATTGGTGATAGAATTTGGAAAAAACAAAAAGCAACATTCAGATCTCCAGACTGCTTCTCTCATATCATCTGCTGCAGACAACACTACAGAAATCAGTGGTAGTTAGAAGATACATCAATTGGGAGTCCTGGGAGTCCTATCTTGCATCAGAGTCTTGGATCTAGGATTTGTGTATAGATACCAATTTGTTTGGAATTGAAGAGAAACTATTTGAGGGAGAAAAAAATCTAAGATAATCTCTTTCAGATTTTAAAAAGGATTGGTAGAAAACATTTTTCTATCATCTAAGACCATATAGGACAAATAGGACATATAGGGCATACATATGCTGAGTATGAAGTTTAGGGTACAAAGAATATCATTTTCTCAGGATAAATTACAAAATATTGTTTCCAAGGATTTTTTAAATTTTTATAATTTATCTGGGGTCTTAAATATTTATCCCCAGAAGGCATTCTGGCATTCTTTCCAAGATTGCCTCTTATATACAGAACTAAAAAGCTAATTAATTGTTGAAATATTTATTTACTAGAGCCTATTTGTCCCTGAATGTATCCACCTAGTAAATAAATGACCAGGACCCCAAGCCTAAACATCGACAAAGACTGTTAAATGAGAGCTATCAGCAGCTAACATTAGGTAGTTTCATAAGTCAGTATATATATTTAATGAATGTTTCCCCATTGTTATCATTGTCTTCAGAATGCTACATATTTTTCTAATGAAAACATTTGTCACATATTGATGTTCTCACTGTCATTTTAGTGAGCTACCACTGAGTAACCATTGAATTCAAAGCAATAAACATTGAATAAATGTCTAATATATGTTAGGTATTAGGTATGTGAATTTTAGAGGAGGAACATACTAACAAAGAATACTAAAGGAAGGTACAAAGAGAAAGTTCTCTAGAAGAAGGCAGCATCCCTCAATCCCTCAGTTGTTAATTATAGTTGCTAAAAAATAAAAAGACAATGTGGAATAGAGGAAATAGTACAAACTTTGGAGTCTGACCTGTGTTTGAATTTCACAGCCACACTGGCCACTCTTTGACGTTGGCAGGTCACTTAATCTGAGCCTGTTTTCTCATCTATAAAATGCGGAAAATAATAACGCTTGCTTTATTGCATTGTGAAGATTAAGTGAGATGATATTATCCTGGCTGAAGAACAGAAAGAAAAAAGAATGAAGAAAAATGGTCCCAAAGTATATTACATTAAGCACTCCAACATGCTTGTAATAGGAGTACCAGGAAAAGAGAAAAGAACAGAGCATTAAAAATATTCTAATAAATAATGGCAGTAAATGTCCCAAATATGATGAGAAACCTTATCTATACATCCAAGAAACTCAACAAACCCTAAATAGGGTAAACAAGAAAAAATCACAGACATATCATAGTAAAAATGCTAAAACTCAAGGACAAAGAGAAACTTTTGAAAACAGCAAAAGAAAAATAAAACATCACTTACAGGGGAATCCCAATAAGATTAATGACTAACTTCTCATCAGAAACAATGAAGGTGGCAGTGGGACAGCATTCAAAGTGCTCAAAGAAAAAACTGTCAATATATAATCCTATATCCAGTAAAGCTGTTCTTTAAAAATGAAGGTGAAATAAAGATACTCCCACATAATCAAAAACTGGGAGAAGTTGTTGCTGGCAGACCTGATTTACAGGACATATTAAAGGAAGTTATTCAGGCAGAAAACAAGTGACCTAAGGCAATAATTTGAATCTACACATTAAAAAGAAATAACATGAGTAAAAGTAGCTGCATAATTATAAAAGTGTATTTTTCCTCATCTTAATTGATTTAAAAAGCAATTTTATAAAAACTATATATATATATATAGTTGCATTGTTGGGCTTATAATCAGATAAAATTGTAATATATTTGCCATTAACAGGACAAAGTAGGTGTTTGTGAGCAAAGCTTGTACTGGACTGAAAAATGACTCCAAATGGTAACTCATATCCATAGGAACAAATGAAGAAAACAAGAAATGGGAAATAAGGAGGTTAATATGAACAAGTTATAAATATATACTTGTTCTTGTTTCTTCTCTCAGCTTCTTTAAAAGACAAAATTATATTAAGTAATAATTATAACAATTTTTCATTGAGTTTATAACGTAGAAATTATAACAATACCACAAAAAAGTGAGAAAGGAGTAGGTTTATAGAGGAATAAAGGTTTTATATCTCTTAGAATTTAGTTAGTAGATATGTGAAGCCAGTTCAGTTAAGATGGGTATGGTAGGACCTAGAGAAACTACTCAGGAAGTAACTGAAAATATATAGTGAAGATTGTATTAAATGTTATAGTAGGAAATGTTCAATGCAAAAGTAAGCAAAAAGGGGATTGGAGAAACAAAAACCAAAAAAATAACTTGAGACATAGAAACCAAATGAAAAATGGCAGTCATCCGTAAGTCAACCTCTATTAATAATAATAATAGGTATGAATGGATTAAATAATTCAGTCAAAAGATGGATATTGTCAGATTTGAAAAAAAAAGATTCATGTCTTATTTATTAGAGTCACACTTTAGATTCAAAAATACAAACAGAATGAAGGTAAAAGGATAGAAAGAAATATCAGTAAAATGACAACCATAAGAAACCTAGAGTGGCTTTAATAATATCAGCAAAATGGACTAAAACAAAAAATGTCACTAGAGATAGAGTGACATTTTATAATGACAAAAGTGTCAATCCATCCAAAAGATATGGCAATTATAAACATACTATCACCTAACAGCAGAGTATCATAGTACATGAATCAAAAGCTGAACTAAATAAATGAAGGGAGAAATACACAAGTCTACAATAAGAGTGGAGGAATTCAGGACCCCAATTTCAATAATAAATAGAACATTTAAACATAAGATAAATAAGGATATAGAAGGCTTGAGCAACACCATAAATCAACTAGATCTTAAGGAGATCTATAGAATACTTAACCCAACAAGAGCAGAATACACATTCATCTCAAGTGCACATGAAACATCTCCAGGGTAGAGCATATCACAAACCATAAAACAAATCTCAGTAAATTTAAGTGGACTGAAATGCAAAGTATATTCTCTGACTACATAGAATTAAGTTAGAAATCCATAACAGAAAGTTAGGAAACTCACAGATGTGAATTAGACCCACTTTTAAGTGATCAATGAGTTTTAGAAGTCACCCATAGGTGAAGTAGGAAAGTAGGAAATCCTTTGAGATGAATGAACACTAAAACATGGGATGTACCTAAAGCAATGCTTATAGTGAAATTTATAAGTACAATGCCTATATTTATAAAGAAGAAAGATCACCATCATAACCTCACTTTGTGCCTTAAGACACTGGAAACAGGAACATACTAAACCTAGAGCAAGTAGAAGGAAATTAAATTAGATGAATGACAGAGAGAATAGAAAAGCAGTAGAGAAATTCAGTGAAACTAAAGTTGGTTCTATAAAAAGATCAACAAGAGTGGCAAACTTTTTACTAGGTTGATCAGGAAAACAAGAAAATTCAAATTACTAGAACTGGAAATGAAGGCAGGAGCATTACTATCAACCTTATAGAAATAAAAAGATTATAAAGGAGTACTATCAACAAATGTATGCCAATAAATTAGGTAACGGGCAAATTCCTAGAAAGTACAAAAACTACAAATTCCCAAGTTATGGAAACCAATGAGGGGGAAAGAATCTGAGAAGACTTGTAATAAGTAAAGAGGTAACTTAGTAATATTTTTAAATGCCCACAAAGAAAAGTCCAGGGTCAAATGGCTTCTCAGGTGAATTCTAGCAAACATTAAAGCAGAATTCATACAAATTCTTCCAAATATTAGAAAATAAAGGAACACTTCTGATACATGCTATGATATTGAAGAACCCTGAAAACATGCTAAATGAAAGAAGTCAGTCACAAAAGACTATGTTATGTGGTCCCATTTATATAAAGTATCCTGAATTGGTAAATATAGAGAGACAGAAAATGGATTAGTGGTTGTTTAGGTCTGGAGGTGATAGCTGAAGTGTATGAGGTTTCTTTAGAAGTTGTTGAAAATGTTCTAAAATTGATTGTGGTAATGATTGTTCAACTCTGTGAATATACTACAAACCATGAATTGTACACTTTAACTGAGTGAATTGTATAGTATGTGAATTATATCTCAATAAAGTCACATAACAAAAAAAGAAATTGGATTCAACCCCAATGTCCATCAGTATGAGAATGGATAAATTAATGCATATCCATTTAATGTAATACTATGCAACCAATAAAATAATGGTGTATTATCTATGAATACATTCTGACCTGTATGATGTCCTTATTAAGTTAAAAAGCAAGAAACTGTATAATGTGAATACATTTTTATAAACAAAAGCATTTGTATATATATATGATATATGTGTATATTAGATATTTCTGAATAAATATAGGAAAAAGCTGGTAAATACACATACCAAAATTGTGAACTTTTTGGGGTAGGATTGAATAAGCTGAAATGGAATTTTTGCATTATAAAATTCTTGAAATGTGATTTGAGGGGTGATTTTTACTTCTTTCAGTATTTAAAAATTTTTATTTTCTCTGAATATTCTGCCAATTATATGACTTTCAGAATATTTTAGACTTGCTCTGAGGATATTATCTAATATACTAAGGACAAACTAAAATTCCTTTGATATACTGCTCTCTTAGGACTAACTCTACAATTTTAAATATAGTTTTAAGAGATAAGAAGTAAATTTTCCTGGTATAACCTCTTGCATGTGTTACCCAGGGACATACTTCTAAGCTGAACTTTTCATAAGGAATTTCTTCCTGTTGGGTAGAGAATGTCACCTCTTCCCTTTATTAGACCTACAGATCACTAACAATAGAGGAAAAGAAAATGGAGGATGTCCCTCGACTGGTGCATAAACTGGCATATCCATACAATGAAATCCTACTCAGCAATAAAAACTGACATAACAACTATGATACATGCAACACCTTGGATGAATCTCAAGTGCATTTTGCTAACTAAAACCAAACTCAAAGGCTACTTACTGTTTGATTCCATTTATATGATGTTCTGGAAAAGGCAGAACTATAGGGACAGAGAACAAAAGAGTGGGTGTCAGGTTAAAAATGGCAGACTGATTATGATTAAAAAATGGTAGCACAATGAATTTGTTTTAATGATGGGAATTTTCTGTATCTTGATTGTACTTAACATGAGTGTATGTATTTGTCAAAACTCCTAGAATTGTATAACAAAAAGGATGAATTTTACTCTATAAATTTTCAAATAAATGTAATTTTTAATGGAGGAAAGAAAAAGTTTCTCAATGTCAATTCCATAAAATATTGTTCCTATTCTGTGGTCTTTTGATTACTGTTAAAGACTTAAAAGCACTTGGCTACTATTGTGTATTTTCTGCCTACAGGTCAGGAGAAGTGGTCATTTAAAAACATCTATATATACATACACACACAAGCCATAAAAAACTATGAGAATGGGCTTTCTTGTCCCTTCCTGGCATGAGCCAGAAGCTCTGTCCTCTCACTTTATTTCACTTCATCTCTAAAAATAAAAGCTGCTCCTAAAAAAAAAAAAACCTATGAGAAGACAAACTCCTAAAAAAAAAAAAACTATGAGAAGACAAATGGAAAAAAATTTGTCATGCACACAGAGATAATTTCCTTAACTTATAACATACATAATTTTCTTAATATACAAAAGTCAATAATCCAATAAAACTTGGGTAAATGAAAAAATTCAGAGAACCTGAAATATAAGTGATTAATAAACTAAGAAAAATGTTCAGAGTAGTAACACAAATTAGAACGAGCTCTTTTTTTCTTTTTGGAATCAGTACAATTACATGAGGAACATTATGTTTACTAGACTCCCCCCATCACCAAGTACCCCCCACATACCCCATTAGCACATACCACATCTGTCCATCAGCGTAGTGAGATGCTATGGAGTCACTACTTGTCTTCTCTGTGTGTACAGCCCTCCCCGTGGACCCCCACTCATTATACATGCTAATCATAATGCCCCCTTTCTTTCTCCCCACCCACTTATCCCTCCCTTCCCAACCATCCTCCCCAGTCCCTTTCTCTTTGGTAACTGTTAGTCCATTCTTGGGTTCTGTGAGTCTGCTGCTGTTTGCTCCTTCAGTTTTCTCTTTGTTCTTATACTCCACAGATGAGTGAAATCATTTGATACTTGTCTTTCTCCACCTGGATTATTTCACAGAGCATAATACCCTCTAGCTCCATCCATGTTGTTGCAAATGGTAGGATTTGTTTTCGTAAGGCTGAATAATAGTCCATTGTGTATATGTACCACATCTTCTTTATCCATTCATCTACTGATGGACACTTGGGTTGCTTCCATTTCTTGGCTATTGTAAATAGTGCTGTGATAAACATAGGGGTGCATATGTCTTTTTCAAACTGGGCTCCTGCATTCTTAGGGTAAATTCCTAGAAGTGGAATTCCTGGGTCAAATGGTATTTCTATTTTGAGCTTTTTGAGGAACCTCCATGCTGCTTTCCACAATGGTTGAACTAATTTACATTCCCACCAGCAGTGTAGGAGGGTTCCCCTTTCTCCACAACCTTGCCAACATTTGTTGTTGTTTGTCTTTTGGATGGTAGTGATCCTTACTGGTGTGAGGTGATATCTCATTGTGGTTTTAATTTGCATTTCTCTGATGACTAGCGATGGGGAGCATCTTTTCATGTGTCTGTTGGTCATCTGAATTTCTTCTTTGGAGAACTGTTCAGCTCCTCTTACCATTTTTTTTATTGGATTATTTGCTTTTTGTTTGTTGAGGGGTATGAGCTCTTTATATATTTTGGATATCAACCCTTTATCGGATCTGTCATTTATGAATATACTCTCCCATACTGTAGGATGCCTTTTTGTTCTATTGGTGCTGTTCTTTGCAGTACAGAAGCTTTTCAGCTTGATGTCATCCCACTTGCTTATTTTTCCTTTTGTTTCCCTTGCCAGGGAGATATATTCATGAACAAGTTGTTCATGTTTACGTCCAAGAGATTTTTGCCTATATTTTTTTCTAAGAGTTCTATGGTTTCATAACTTACATTCAGGTCTTTGATCCATTTCAAATTTATGTATGGGGTTAGTGATCCAGTTTAATTCTCTTACATGTAGCTATTCAGTTTTGCCAACACCAGCTGTTTAAGAGGCTGTCATTTCCCCACTATATGTCCATGGCTCCTTTATCATATATTAATTGACAATATATGTTTGGGTTAATATCTGGACTCTCCTGTTCGCTAGTCTGTGGGTCTGTTCTTGTGCCAGTACCAAATTGTCTTGATTATTGTGGCTTTGTAGTAAGAGTTTGAAGTTGGGAAGTGAGATCCCTCCTGCTTTATTCTTCCTTCTCAGGATGGCTTTGGCTATTTGGGGTCTTTTGTGGTTCCATATGAATTTTAAAACTATTTGTTCCAGTTCATTGAAGAATGCTGTTGGTTTTTTGATAGGCATTGCATTGAATCTGTAGACTGCTTTAGGCAGGATGGCCATTTTGACAATATTAATTCTCCCTAGGCAAGAGCATGGGATGAGTTTCCATTTGTTACTGTCCTCTTTATTTCTCTTAAGAGTGTCTTGTAATCTTCAGGACATAAGTCTTTCACTTCCTTGGTTAGGTTTATTCTTAGGTATTTTATTCTTCTTGATGCAATTGTGAAGGGAATTTTTTTCCTGTTTTCTCTTTCTGCTAGTTCATCGTTAGTGTATAGGAAAGCAACAGATTTCTGAGTATTAATTTTGTATCTTGCAACTTTGCTGAATTCAGGGTTTTGGCAGTTTTGGAGTGGAGTCTTTAGGGTTTTCTATGTACAATATCATGTCATCTGCAAATAGTGACTGTTTGACTTCTTTACCAATCTGAATGCTGTGTATTTCTTTGTTTTGTCTGATTGCCGTGGCTGGACCTCCAGTACTATGTTGAAAAACAGTGGGGAGAGTGGGCATCCCTGTCTTGTTCCTGATCTTATAGTTCAGCTTCTCACTGTTAAGTATGATGTTGGCTGTGGGTTTATCATATATGGCCTTTATTATGTTGAGATACTTCCCCTCTATACCTATTTTGTTGAGAGTTTTTATCATGAATGGATGTTGAATTTTGTCGAATGCTTTTTCAGCATCTAAGGAGATGATCATTTGGTTTTTGTCCTTTTTGTTGATGTGGTGGATGATGTTGATTGATTTTCGAATGTCGTACTATCCTTGCATCCCTGTGATGAATCCCACTTGATCATGGTGTATGATCTTCTTGATGTATTTTTTAATTTGGGTTGCTAATATTTTATTGAGTATTTTTGCATCTATGTTCATCAGGGATATTGGTCTGTAATTTTTTTTTTTGTGGTGTCTTTGCCTGGTCTTGGTATTACAGTGATGCTGGCTTCATAGAATGAGTTTTGATGTATTCCCTCCTCTTCTATTTTTTGGAAAACTTTAAGGAGAATGGGTATTATGTCTTCTCTATATGTCTGATAAAATTCAGCAGTAAATTCATCTGGCCTGGGGATTTTGTTCTTGGGTAGTTTTTGGATTACTGATTCAATTTCGTTGCTGGTAACTTGTCTGTTTAGATTTTCTGTTTCTTCCTTGGTCAGTCTTGGAAGGTTGTATTTTTCTAGGAAGTTGTCCATTTCTTCTAGGTTTTCCAGCTTGTTTGCATATAGATTCTCATTATATTCTCTAATAATTCTTTGTATTTCTGTGGGGTCCATCTTGATTTTTCCTTTCTCATTTCTGATTCTGTTGATGAGTGTAGATTCTCATAATAAGTCTGGCCAGGCACTTATCTACTTTGTTTATTTTCTCAAAGAACCAGCTCTTGGTTTCACTGAATTTTTTCTATTGTTTTATTCTTCTCAATTTTATTTATTTCTTCTCTGATTTTTATTATGTCCCTCCTTCTGTTGACTTTGGGCCTCATTTGTTCTTCTTTTTCCAATCTCAATAATTGTGACTTTATTCATTTGGGATTGTTCTTCCTTCTTTAAATAGGCCTGGATTGCTATATACTTTCCTCTTAGAACTGCATTCGCTGTGTCCCACAGGAGTTGGGGCTTTGTGCTGTTGTCATTTGTCTCCATATATTGCTTTATCTCTGTTTTAATTTGGTCATTGATCCATTGAATATTTAGGAGCATGTTGTTATGTCTCCATGTGTTTGTGAGCCTTTCTGTTTTCTTTGTACAGTTTATTTCTAGTTTTATACTTTGTGGCCTGAGGAGTTGGTTGGTAGAATTTCAATCTTTTGGAATTTACTGAGGCTCTTTTTGTGGCCTAGTATGTGGTGTGTTCTGGAAAATGTTCCAGGTGCACTTGAGAAGAATGTGTATTCTGCTGCTTTTGGATGTAGAGTTCTGTAGATGTCTATTAGGTCCATCTATTCTAGTGTGTTGTTCAGTGCCTCTGTGTCCTTACTTATTTTCTGTCTGGTGGATCTGTCCTTTGGAGTGAGTGGTGTATTGATGTCTCCTAGAATGTATGCATTGCATTCTATTTCCTCCTTTAATTCTGTTAGTATTTGTTTCACATATGTTGGTGCTCCTGTGTTAGGTGCATATATATTTATAATGGTTATATCTTCTTGTTGGACTGACCCCTTTATCATTATGTCCTTTATCTCTTGTTACTTCCTTTGGTTTGAAGTCTATTTTGTCTGATACAAGTACTGCAACACCTGCTTTTTCCTCCCTATTGTTTTCATGAAATATCTTTTTCCATCCCTTGACTTTCAGTCTGTGTATGTCTTTGGGTTTGAGGTGAGTCTCTTGTAAGCAGCATATAGATGGTTCTTGCTTTTTTATCCATTCTATTACTCTGTGTCTTTTGATTGGTGCATTCAGTCCATTTACATTTAGGGTGATTATCGACAGATATGTACTTATTGCCATTGCAGGCTTTAGATTTGTGGTTACCAAAGGTTCAAGGGTAGCTACTATCTAACCGTCTAAATTTACTCGCTTATTAAGCTATTATAAACACAGTCTGATGATTCTTTATTTCTCTCCCTTCTTATTCCTCCTCCTTCACTCTTTATATGTTAGGTGTTTTTTTTTTAATTTTTATTTTGGTATCATTAATCTACAATTACATGAAGGACATTATGTTTACTAGGCTCCCCGCTTCATCAAGTCCCCCCTACATCCCCATTCACAGTCACTGTCCAGCAACATAGTAAGATGCTGTAAAATCACTACTTGTCTTCTCTGTGTTGCACAGCCCTCCCCGTGCCCCCCCTACACTATACAAGCTAATCATAATGCCCCCTTTCTTTTTTTCCCACCCTTATCCCTCCCTTCCCACCCATCCTCCCCAGTCCCTTTCCCTTTGGTAACTATTAGTCCATTCTTGGGTTCTGTGATTCTGCTGCTGTTTTGTTCCTTCGGTTTTCTTTTGTTCTTATACTCCACAGATGAGTGAAATCATTTGATACTTGTCTTTCTCCGCCTGGCTTATTTCACTGAGCAAAATACCCTCTAGCTCCATCCATGTTGTTGCGAATGGTAGGATCTGTTTTCTTCTTATGGCTGCGTAATATTCCATTGTGTATATGTACCACATCTTCTTTAGCCATTCATCTACTGATGGACATTTAGGTTGCTTCCATATCTTGGCTATTGTAAATAGTGCAGCGATAAACATAGGGGTGCATCTGTCTTTTTCAAACTGGAGTGCTGCATTCTTGGGGTAAATTCCTAGAAGTGGAATTCCTGGGTCAAATGGTATTTCTATTTTGAGCATTTTGAGGAACCTCCATACTGCTTTCCACAATGGCTGAACTAATTTACATTCCCACCAGCAGTGTAGGAGGGTTCCCCTTTCTCCACAACCTCACCAACATTTGTTGTTGTTTGTCTTTTGGACGGTAGCCATGCTTACTTGTGTGAGGTCATATCTCATTGTGGTTTTAATTTGCATTTCTCTGATGACAAGCGATGTGGAACATCTTCTCATGTGTCTGTTGGCCATCTAAATTTCTTCTTCAGAGAATTGTCTATTCAGCTCCTCTGCCCATTTTTTAATTGGATTATTTGCTTTTTGTTTGTTGAGGTGGGTGAGCTCTTTATATATTTTGGATGTCAACCCTTTATCGGATCTGTCATTTACGAATATATTCTCCCATACTGTAGGATACCTTTTTGTTCTATGGATGGTGTCCTTTGCTGTACAGAAGCTTTTCAGCTTGATATCGTCCCATTTGTTCATTTTTGCATTTGTTTCCCTTGCCCAGGGAGATATGTTCAAGAAGAGGTCACTCATGTTTATGTCTAAGAGATTTTTGCCTATGTTTTTTTCTAAGAGCTTTATGGTTTCATGACTTACATTCAGGTCTTTGATCCATTTCGAATTTACTTTTGTGTATGGTGTTAGTGATCCAGTTTCATTCTCTTACATGTAACTGTCCAGTTTTGCCAGCACCATCTGTTGAAGAGACTGTCATTTCCCCATTGTATGTCCATGGCCCCTTTATCGAATATTAGTTGACCATATATGTTTGGGTTAATGTTTGGAGTCTCTATTCTGCTCCACTGGTCTGTGGCTCTGCTCTTGTGCCAGTACCAAATTGTCTTGATTACTGTGGCTTTATAGTAGAGCTTGAAGTTGGGGAGTGAGATCCCTCCCTCTTTATTCTTCCTTCTCAGGATAGCTTTAGCTATTCAGGGTCTTTGGTGTTTCCATATGAATTTTTGAACTATTTGTTCCAGTTCATTGAAGAATGCTGTTGGTAGGTTGATAGCGATTGCATCAAATCTGTATACTGCTTTGGGCAGGATGGCCATTTTGACGATATTAATTCTTCCTAGCCAGGAGCATGGGATAAGTTTCCGTTTGTTAGTGACCTCTTTAATTTCTCTTAAGAGTGTCTTATAGTTTTCATGATATAGGTCTTTCACTTCCTTGGTTAGGTTTATTCCTAGGTATTTTATTCTATTTGATGCTATTGTGAATAGAATTGTCTTCCTGATTTCTCTTTCTATTAGTTTATTGTTAGTGTATAGGAAAGCCACAGATTTCTGTGTGTTAATTTTGTATCCTGCAACTTTGCTGAATTCCGATATCAGTTCTAGGAGTTTTACAGTGGAGTCTTTAGGGTTTTTTATGTACAATATCATGTCATCTGCAAATAGTGACAGTTTGACTTCTTCTTTACCAATCTGGATTCCTTGTATTTCTTTGTTTTATCTGATTGCCATGGCTAGGACCTTCAGTACTATGTTGAATAACAGTGGGGCTAGTGGGCATCCCTGTCTTGTTCCCGATGGCAGAGGAAAAGCTGTCAGCTTCTCACTGTTCAGTGTGATGTTGACTGTGGGTTTATCATATATGGCCTTTATAATGTTGAGGTACTTGCCCTCTATACTCATTTTGTTGAGAGTTTTTATCATGAATGGATGTTGAATTTTATCAAATGCTTTTTCAGCATCTATGGAGATGATCATGTGGTTTTTGTCTTTTTTTTTTTTAAGTGGTGGATGATGTTGATGGATTTTCGAATGTTGTACCATCCTTGCATCCCTGGAATGAATCCCACTTCGTCATGGTGTACGATCCTTTTGATGTATTTTTGAATTCGGTTTGCTAATATTTTGTTGAGTTTTTTTGCATCTACGTTCATCAGGGTATTGGTCTGTAGTTTCTTTTTTGGTGGGGTCTTTGCCTGGTTTTGGTATTAGGGTGATGTTGGCTTCATAGCATGAGCTTGGGAGTATTCCCTCCTCTTCTATTTTTTTGGAAAACATTAAGGAGAATGGGTATTATGTCTTCTCTGTATGTCTGATAAAATTCCGAGGTAAATCCATCTGTCCCGGGGGTTTTGTTCTTTGGTAGTTTTTTGATTACCGCTTCAATTTTGTTGCTGGTAATTGGTCTGTTTAGATTTTCTGTTTCTTTCTGGGTCAGTCTTGGAAGGTTGTATTTTTCTAGGAAGTTGTCCATTTCTCCTAGATTTTCCAGCTTGTTAGCATATAGGTTTTCATAGTATTCTCTAATAATTCTTTGTATTTCTGTGGGGTCCGTTGAGATTTTTCCTTTCTCGTTTCTGATTCTGTTGATTTGTGTTGACTCTCTTTTTCTCTTAATAAGTCTGGCTAGGGGCTTATCTGTTTTGTTTATTCTCTCAAAGAACCAGCTCTTGGTTTCATTGATTTTTTCTATTGTTTTATTCTTCTCAATTTTATTTATTTCTTCTCTGATCTTTATTATGTCCCTCCTTCTGCTGACCTTAGGCCTCATTTGTTCTTCTTTTTCCAATTTCAATAATTGTGACATTAGACTATTCATTTGGGATTGTTCTTCCTTCTTTTATATATGCCTGGATTGCTATATACTTTCCTCTTAAGACTGCTTTTGCTGTGTCCCACAGTAGTCGGGGCATTGTGTTGTTGTCGTTTGTTTCCATATATTGCTGGATCTCCATTTTGATTCGGTCATTGATCCATTGATTATTTAGGAGCGTGTTGTTAAGCCTCCATGTGTTTGTGAGCCTTTTTGCTTTCTTTGTACAGTTTATTTCTAGTTTTATTCCTTTGTGGTCTGAAAAGTTGGTTGGTAGGATTTCAATCTTTTGGAATTTACTGAGGCTCTTTTTTTGGCCTAGTATGTGGTCTATTCTGGAGAATGTTCCATGTGCACTTGAGAAGAATGTGTATCCTGTTGCTTTTGGATGTAGAGTTCTGTAGATGTCTATTAGGTCCATCTGTTCTAGTGTGTTGTTCAGTGCCTTTGTGTCCTTACTTATTTTCTGTCTGGTGGATCTGTCCTTTGGAGTGAGTGGTGTGTTGAAGTCTCCCAGAATGAATGCATTGCATTCTATTTCCTCCTTTAATTCTGTTAGTATTTGTTTCACATATGTTGGTGCTCCTCTATTGGGTGCATATATATTTATAAGGGTTATATCCTCTTGTTGGACTGAGCCCTTTATCATTATGTAATGTCCTTCTTTATCTTTTGTTACTGTCTTTATTTTGAAGTCTATTTTGTCTGATAGTAGTATTGCAACACCTGCTTTTTTCTCTCTGTTGTTTGCTTGAAATATCTTTTTCCATCCCTTGACTATAAGTCTGTGCATGTCTTTGGGTTTGAGGTGAGTCTCTTGTAAGCAGCATATGGATGGGTCTTGCTTTTTTATCCATTCTATTACTCTGTGTCTTTTGATTGGTGCATTCAGTCCATTTACATTTAGGGTGATTATTGAAAGGTATGTACTTATTGCCATTGCGGGCTTTAGGTTTGTTGTTACCAAAGGATCAATGTTAGCTTCTTTACTATCTTACTGTCTAACTTAACTTACTTATTGAGCTATTATAAACATGGTCTGATGATTCTTTATTTCTCTCCCTTCTTATTCCTCCTCCTCCCTTCTTCATATGTTGGGTGTTTTTTTCTGTGCTCTTTTTAGGAGTGCTCCCATCTAAAGCAGTTCCTGTAAGATTCCCTGTAGAGGTGGTTTGTGGGAGGCAAATTCCCTCAACTTTTGCTTGTCTGGGAATTGTTTGATCCCTCCTTCATATTTAAATGATAATCATGCTGGATACAGTAATCTTTGTTCGAGGCCCTTCTGTTTCATTGCATTAAGTATATCATGCCATTCTCTTCTGGCCTTAGGGTTTCTGTTGAGAAGTCTGATGATATCCTGATGGCTTTTCCTTTGTAGGTGACCTTCTTACTCTCTCTGGCTGCCTTTAATACTTTGTCCTTGTCTTTGATCTTTCCCATTTTAATTATTATGTGTCTTGGTGTTGCCCTCCTTGGATCCCTTGTCATGGGAGTTCTGTGTACCTCTGTGGTCTGAGAGGCCATTTCCTCCCCTAGTTTGGGGAAGTTTTCAGCAATTATTTCTTCAAAGACACTTTCTATCCCTTTTTCTCTGTCTTCTTCTGGTACCCCTACAATGTGGATATTGTTCCATTTTGATTGGTCACTCAGTTCTCTTAAAATTCTTTCTTTCCTGGAGATCCTTTTGTCTCTCTCTGCATCAGCTTCTCTGCGTTCCTGTTCTCTGTTTTCTAGTCCATTAATGGTCTCTTGCATCTCGTCCATTCTGTTTTGAAGTCCTTCCAGAGCTTGTTTTATTTCTGTTTTCTCCCTCCTTAGTTCTTGCATATTTCTCTGCAAGTCCATCAGCATGGTTATGACTTTTGTTTTGAATTCTTTTTCAGGAAGACTGGTTAAATCTATCTCCCCAGGTTCCTTCTCAGGGGAAGATGTAGCAAATGTCGAAGCTGTCTGGGTTAGTCTTGTCTGGATCAAATTTTTTTGCCTTTTCATGTTGATAGGTGCAATGGTGAGCTATTGACTTTCTGTCAGCTGGGAGGGCCAAGGCTTTCCATTTGCTCCTGGCCTTTCTTTACTGGGACAACTGCAACCCCTAGTGGCTCGTGTTGGGCAATTGCATGTAGACTGGGTCTTTGTATCTTGCCCAGCCAGTATGGAGGAAGCTCCCTTGATGAGGGTGTGGCCAGCCTCAGGCTGCTGCTCTGCTATGGCGGAGCCCCGGAGGGGTAATAGACGGGGGGCTGTTTGGCTGTTTACCTCCGTGACGGGTCTCAGAGCTGTTGCCCACGGGGTTAGTGTGCCCGGAGTTCCCTGGAATTTCTAGCTGCTCGACTGTGACCTGGGATGCTTCCTTCCAGCTGTGGCATCCCTGTCCCTTTAAGACTTTCAAAAAGCACTCGCTTTTCTTTGTCACAGGGGCGCCAGCTTCAGGACCCACTCAAAGATCTTGCTGCCCTGTTTCCCTAGTTTCCAGCACCCCACGCATGCACTGTGTCTGTGCTCTGGTGCGGATGGCTGGTGCTGGGTGTTTAGCAGTCCTGGGCTCCCTCTCCCTCCCCGCTCCAACTCCTCCCCTCCAGCTGGGAGCTGGGGTGATGGGCGCTCGGGTCCCGCTGGGCTGGGGCTTGTATCTTACCCTTTTCACCAGGCGCTGGGTTCTCGACGGTGTGGATGTTGTCTGGCTGTTGTCCTGTGACTTCTGGTCTCTCTTTTAGGATTAGTTGTATTTGTTGTATTTTCAAAAATATATATGTTTTTGGGAGGAGATTCCCACTGTCCTACTCACGCCGCCATCTTGGCTCCTCCTCCTATATGTTAGGTGTTTTAATCTCTACTCTTTTGTGTTTCCTTTGACTGCTTTTGTGCATAGTTGATTTCACTTTTTGCCTTTAGTTAGTATTTGGTTGGTCTGCTTTCTTTGCTGTGATTTTATTTTCTCTGCTGGTGTCTATTTAGCCTTAGGAGTGCTTCCATCTAGAGCAGTCCCTTTAAAATACCCTGTAGAGGTGGTTTGTGGGAGGCAAATTCCCTCAACTTTTTCTTGTCTTGGAATTGTTTAATCCCTCCTTCATATTTAAATGATAATTGTGCTGGATACAGTATTCTTGGCTCAAGGCCCTTCTGTTTCATACATTAAATGTATCATGCTATTCTCTTGTGGCCTGTAAGGTTTCTGTTGAGAAGTCTGATGATAGCCTGATGGGTTTTCCTTGTTAGATGACCTTTTTCTCTCTCAGGCTGCCTTTAATACTCTGTCTTTGTCTTTGATCTTTGCCATTTTAATTATTATATGTCTTGGTGTTGTCCTCCTTGGGTCCCTTGTGTTGTGAGATCTGTGGGCTTCCATGATCTGAGAGACTATTTCCTCCCCCAGTTTGGGGAAGTTCTCAGCAATTATTTCTTCAAAGATACTTTCTATCCCTTTTTCTCTCTTCTTCTGGTACCCCTCTAATGCAAATATTGTGTTTGGATTGGTCACACAGTTCTCTTAATATTGTTTCATTCCTGGAGATCCTTTTGTCTCTCTCTGCCTCAGCTTCTCTGTATTCATGTTCTCTGATTTCTATTCAATTAACAGCCTCTTGCACCTCATATAGTCTGCTCTTAAGTCCTTCTATAGATTGTTTTATTTCTGTATTCTCCCTCCCAACTTGATCCTTTAGCTCTTGCATATTTCTCTGCAGGTCCATCAGCATGGTTATGACCTTTATTTTGAATTCTTTTTCAGGAAGATTTGTTAAAGCTATCTTCCCAGGCCCTCTCTCATGGTTTGTCTGGATGATTCTGGACTGGACCAAGATTTTCAGCCTTTTCTTGGTGATAGAGGTAGTCGTAGGCAGGTTAGCTGGGAGAACAAAGTCTGTTCCTTCTTGCTGGTCACCTTGCCCTTCTCCGCTGCCTTTGCCAGTTACCCTCACACTGGGAGCAGGCTCCAGGCTAATTTCCTGAGCCACAACAGGCGAGGCAGCCCAGAGCCCACCTTCTTGAGAAGCTGTGTTCTTGCAGATGTAGATGTAGCCTGGCTATTATACTGTATCCTCTGGTCTCTCTGTTATGTGTAGTTTTATTTGTTGTATTTTCAAAAGTATATATGGTTTTGGGAGGAGATTTCTGCTGCCCTACTCACTCTGCAATCCTCCCAAAACTCTAAAATGAGCTCTTTTTAAAAAACCTTTTTAGATTTATAGAAAAGCTACAAAAATATTGAAAGACTTCCTATATATTCTTCAGCCAGCTTCTCCTAATGTTAATATCTTATTTAATCATAGTACAATTATCAAAGCCAGAAAAATAATATTGATATAGTACTATTAACTAATTTACAGAAGAATTTTTTCATTCATCTCACTCTTTTTACAATCCAGAACCAAATCCAGTATCCCACATTGCATTTTATCATGTACTGTTATTCTGTTCCTATCTGTAACAATTTTCAGTCTTTGTCTTTGACCGTCTTGAAATTTTTGAAAAGTACTGGTTAGTTATTTTGTAGAATGTCCCTAATTGCGGTTTATCTGATGTTTTCCTATGATTAGATTGAAGTTGCACATTTTTGGTAAGAAAACAAGAGAAGTGATGTTGTTCCCTTTTCAGTATATATCAGGAGTTACCTGATGCTGAGATGTCTTAATACTGGTGATGTTAACCTTGATCACTTGGTTAAGGTGGTTTCTGCTATGCCTCTTCACTGTAAAGTTCCTTCTGTCCTCTTTATAATTAATAAATACCTTGTTGGCAGCTACACGGATATCAAATGTCCTGTTTCTTATCATATTTTTGCCCACTATCTTGAGCATTCATCAGTGGTTCTTCATAGTAACAATTACTACAGTTGTGTTATGGTGATTTTCTATTTCTTTCATTCCTTCTGTATGTATTAATTGAAATTCTGTAAGGAAGATGTCCCATATGCCCCATTTATTTACTCATTTATTTATGTCAGAATGGATTAATGGGTGTTTATTTTATTCTACAACTTATAACCTAATACTATCATTTTGTTCAAATTGTTCCACCTTTGGCCATTTTGACATGTTCCTGTTTTTTTTTTTTTACTACTTCTTTATTTTCTGGCATTACAAGATGTTCCATGCTCCTCTTATATTTTTCCTACCCCAGTGCTTGAATCAACTATTTGTATATGGAGGTTGTAGTTCCTTTTATTGGAAAATTGTATTTAGAAACCAACACCTGGGCACTAGGGGTTAACTTTTTATAACCTGCCAAACAAATATAAATATTGGTAACACCAAATGTTTCCAAGGGTATGAAAAAGAGACACTGCATACATTTTGGATGGAAGTATAAATAAGTATAACCTTTTGGGAGGACAATTTGACAACATCAAAAATTATATATGAAGGTCTAGAAAATCTTCTGGGAATCATACAGAAATAGACATGCTCAAAGATACATGCACAAGATTATTCATTGCAACATGGTAATAGCAAAAATCTGGAAACTTAAAAGTTCATCAGGGGACCGATTAGTTAAATAATTAAACTGTACAACCGTACAATAAAGTATTATGTTGGCATTAAAAAGAATGAAACAGATCTATGATATTGTTATGGAGCTTGCTTCATATTTTTTGAGAAAATAAAAACTTGAAAACTTCCTCATCTTTTTATCATCAAATCTACCATTTATTACATTTGTGCCTACATTCTAGCTTCCTCTATGTACTGTATAGAATAGTGGTTAAGGGTGTGGTATCTATACCATACTCCCAGTGTTCAAATCCTAACTCTTACTAGCTGTGTGATCTTCAGTAAATCATTTAAACTTGCCATGCCTTAATTTTCCATTTTTTAAATGAATGAAGGCAATAATATTATCTACCTCAAAGGTTTGTGAGGATTAAATGAATGCATGTAAGGTGTTTTGAATAGTACCTGGTACATAGTAAGGGTTCAATGTATGTTAGATTATCACTACAGTGGGTATCCTTTCTCCTGTCAAAGTGATCTCCTTCATTTTTGCTTGGATTCCAGTCCCTTGATTTCTCAAGGACATACATACCACATGCAGTTATGCTCCCTACATCACCAATCTGTCATCCCCATCAGTATATAAATAGATTCTAGTATGCCACTTTTATTAAAAAGAAAAATCTTCTATAACCTGTCATTTCTATAAAACTATTGCTCCATTTCTCTATTCTTCACAGCAAAATTTCTTGACATTCTCCATAGTCATTGTATCCACTTCCATTTTTTCCTAAATCTCCAATAAGGCACTGCTCTTAACAAGGTCTTTCATAACACTTCTACCCCCATCTTGCCAAATCAACAGTAATTTATCATATAAACTGCTCAGCTGCATTCAATGCAGTTTACCACTCCCTCTTGAAACTTTCTTCTCTTCGCTTCCGTAACACACAATCCTAGTTTTATTCCTACTTCACTGATAAATTCTCAGTCTCCTTTATGGCTACACAGCTTCTCTAAATATTACAGTGCCCCACATTTCCCTCCCTTAAAAGCTGTGATCTAGTTTCATTATTACCTATATGCTTATGAATACACAATCTATTGTTTCTAGCTCAGACCTTTCTACTGAGATCCAGATTCTTACATTCAACTGACTCCCTGACAAGGCCACTTGAATGTGTAAAGCCATCTCAAATATAGTATGTCCAAAATAAAAAAACTTGAATATTTACCTTCCCCAACCATCTCAAATATAGTATGTCCAAAATAAAAAAACTTGAATATTTACCTTCCCCAACCCACCATTTTTCTAGTCTTTACCTTGTCAGTAAATGCAAGTTCTAAATATGTTCTTCATTACTATTTTCTTCTCACTTTCCACCTATATCCATAATTAATCTAGAGGTAATCTTCAAAGATGTATCAAGAGTTATCCAGTTTTCTCCAACTTTACTACTAGTCCAATCCATGCTAGATCTGTCCATAACTGGATAGAGTATACATAAGCCTTCTAATTGATGTCCTTTTTTCTATTCTTGCCTCTTTACAATCCAGTCTCTAAAGAGCATAAAGAGGGATGTTTTATAAATGTTATCCTGTGACTAATTGGTTTAAAACCCTTTAATAACTTCCCATATTTGAAAGAAAAGCAAACTCTTGAGAGTGATATCCTTGAAAATGGATGAGCAGTGAAAGCCAGGAGTCCATTCCTCCATTAATGTAATGATTAAGCTGGTAAAACTGTCAGAATCAACTTTTTTGGAACTGTGAAATCGAATTAAAAAAGACAACCAGGGTAGTGTTCAGTGAAGAAAGAGGCTGTTGAGTTTCAGTAAGAAAGCATTATGGCATTTTTACTTACCTGCCTACCATCTCTAATCCATGGAATGGCCAACTTACGGTGCCAAAGGGGACAATGCAGATCTTGTTCTCAAAGAGTTGCGGTTCCCTAATGGATCAGCTCAGAGACTTGCCATTATTTTTCCCTTCCTGCCCCAAACTCTCTCATGAGTGGAATGGCATCCCAGGCAGTGATTTTTTTCTCAAATTTTTTTTATTGTGCTAAATGTACATAAAATTTGCCATGTTAACCATTTTTAACTCTACAGTTCAGTGGCATTAAACACATTCATATTGTTAAGGGACCATCACCAACATCTATAGAACACCCCACCCAACATCTGCAAAATACACATTCTTCTCAAGTGCATGTGGAAGATGTCTAGAATATATATTTTATGCCATAAAGAAGTATCAATAAATTTAAACTGATGAAATAATATCAAGCTCAGGGTTGGATTAAAGATGGCAGCGTGAGAGCTGAGACTGAGACCTCCTCCTAAAACCACATATGATATGAAAATATAATTACTACAACTAATCCTGAAAGAGCAACAGGAAAGAAGGCTGCACCAGACTGCATACACCTGGAAAAAAGAGCAGACCTCACGGAACAGGGTAATGTACCAAAGCTGTGACCCAGCAGGGTCCAAGCCCTTTCCCCACCCCAGCTCATTGGCGGGAGGAAGAGAAACAGAGCTGGGAGAGAGTGGAGTCCTGGGACTGCTGAACACCTAGCCCTGGAGATCTGCTCTACGAGCATGAACCTACATTGAATGGTGCTCTGGTGATTTAATGGGGTTGGAAAGCTAAGACAGGCAGAATACCTGCAGAGATGGAGATTCCAGCTGCTTGTGGAAAACGGATTCATACCTGGCTGATCTGGGTGGGCAGTCTGAGAGACTTCCTAAAAGCAAGAGAGCTGTTAAAGGGGCAAGGATTGCACAGAGTTTGCTGCTTGGGGGAAAGGACAGGTAGACAAAATTGTCCAGGTGCACTCTGCTGAGCAGAAGCTTAAACGAGATTCAGGTGCTCCATTCACCTGGCTGGCTACGAAGCTCCAAGGCCCCCCACCGTGACACACAGCCTGCTGTGTCTTCCTCCCGACTAGCCTGCACCTGGCTCAGGCTCACAAAGTGGAAACCCCTACCCTGGCATCAGGCCAGCCAGAGGGAAGCCCCACCTATGGCAGCTACAAACACAAAGCATAGAGGCTTACACCTGTGTTCAGCCCACTGATTCTGGTAGTAGAGACAGGCATAGAAGCCAGGAAGCAGGAAACAGCTCTTTCCTCCCCACAAACACTAACACTGCTCCCTGTGACACCCAACATTGCTCCAGGGGCTGAACAGCTCAAGAGAGTAGAGTGTCTTGGCACTAGATGGCATGACAAACAAATTATGAAATGTCAAAGGAACCTGGTTCAAAGCAAAATTATGAACACATCTGAGAAAGATTCAAATGAAATTAACCTCATGAGTCTTCCTGAAAGAGATTTCAAAATAAAAATGATCAACATGCTAATGGAGGTACAGAAAGACATCCAAGAACTCATCAATGAATTCAGGTCGGAGATCCAATCATTGAAGAGCACAATGGAGGGTATTTAAAGCAGGTTGGATGAGGTGGAGGAGACGATAAATGAAATATAAACTAGAGAAGAAGACTACAAAGAAACTGAGGCACAGAGAGATAAAAGGATCTCTAAGAATGAAAGAATATTGAGAGAACTGTGTGACCAATCCAAACGGAATAATATTTGCATTATAGGGATACCAGAAGAAGAAGAAGAGAGAGAAAGGGATAGAAAGTGTCTTTGAGGAGGTAGTTGCTGAAAACTTCCCCAGTCTGGGGAAGGAGATAGTCTCTCAGGCCATGGAGGTGCACAGATCTCCCAACACAAAGGACCCAAGGAGGGCAACACCAAGACATAATAATTAAAGTGGCAAAGATCAAGGATAAGGACAGACCATTAAAAGCACTCAGAGAGAGAAATAGGATCACATACAAAGGAAAACCCATCAGGTATCATCAGAATTCTCAGCATAAACTTTACAGACCAGAAGGGAGAGGCATGATATATTTAATACACTGAAGCAGAAAGGCCTCGAACCAAGAATACTTTATCTGGGAAGATGATCATTTAAATTTGGAGGAGGGATTAAACAATTTCCAGATAAGCAAAAGCTGAGAGAATTTAACTCTCACAGACCATCTCTACAGTGTATTTTGAAGGGACTGCTATAGATGGAAGTGTTCCTAAGGTTGAATAGCTGTCACCAGAGGTAATAAAAAGGGATAGACAAAGAGGACAGAATATGATACCTAATATATAAAGAATGGAGGAAGAATAAAAGGAGGTGAAAATAAATGAACCTTTAGATTGTGTTTGTAATAGCATACTAAGTGAGTTAAGTTAGATTCTGATACAGTAAGGAAGTTACCCTTGAACCTTTGGTAACCACGAATCTAAAGCCTGAAAAGTACATACCTATCATTAATCACCCTAAATGTAAATGGTCTGAATGTACCAATCAAAAGACATAGAGTCACTGAATGGATAAAAAAACAATACCCAACTATATGCTGCCTACAAAGGACTCACTTCAAACCCAAAGACAGACACAGACTAAAAGTGAAGGGATGGGAAAAGATATTTCATGCAACTAATAGGGATAGAAAAGCAGGTGTTGCAGTACTTTTATCAGACAAAATAGACTTCAAAACAAAGAAAGTCACAAGAGACAAAGAAGGACATTACATAATGGTAAAAAGGTCCATCCAACAAGAGAATATAATCATTATAAATACCTACGCACCCAACACAGGAGCACCTACATATGTGAAACAAATAGTAACAGAATTAAAAGGGGAAATAAAATGTAATGCATTCATTCTGCAAGACCTCAACACTCCACTCACTCCAAAGGACAGATCAATCAGGCAGAAAACAAGTAAGGAGACAGAGGCATTGAACAACACATTATAACAGATGGACCTGACATATCTACAGACCTCTCCACCCAAAAGCAGCAGGATACACATTCTTCTCAAGTGCACATGGAACATTCTCCAGAATAGACCACATACTAGGCCACAAAAAGAACCTCAGTAAATTCCAAAAGATTGAAATCCTACCAACCAACTTTTCAGACCAAAAAGGTATAAAACTAGAAATAAATTGTACAAAGAAAGGAAAAAGGCTCACAAACACATGGAGAATTAACAACATGTTCCTAAATAATCAATGGATCAATGGCCAAATTAAAATGGAGATCCAGCAATATATGGAAACAAATGACAAAAATAACACAAAGCCCCAACTTCTGTGGGATGCAGCAAAAGCAGTCTTAAGAGGAAAGTATATAGCAATCCAGGCATATTTAAAGAAGGAAGAACAATCCCAAATGAATAGTCTAATGTCACAATTATCGAAATTGGAAAAAGAAGAACAAATGAGGCCTAAGGTCAGCAGATGGAGGGACATAATAAAGATCAGAGAAGAAATAAATAAAATTGAGAAGAATAAAACAATAGAAAAAATCAATGAAACCAAGAGCTGGTTCTTTGAAAAAATAAACAAAATAGATAAGCCCCTAGCCAGACTTATTAAGAGAAAAAGAGAATCAACACACATCAACAGAATCAGAAATGAGAAAGGAAAAATCATGATGCACCACACAGAAATACAAAGAATTATTAGAGAATACTACAAAAACCTATATGTTAAGAAGCTGGAAAACCTAGAAGAAATGGACAACTTCCTAGAAAAATACAACCTTCCAAGACTGACCCAGAAAGAAACAGAAAATCTAAACAGACCAATTAACAGCAATGAAATTGAATCGGTAATCAAAAAACTACCCAAGAACAAAACCTCCGGGCCAGATGGATTTACCTCAGAATTTTATCAAACATACAGAGGAGACATAACACCCATTCTCCTTAAAGTTTTCCAAAAAATAGAAGAGGAGGGAATACTCCCAAACTCATTCTATGAAGCCAACATCACCCTAATACCAAAACCAGGTAAAGACCCCACCAAAAAAGAAAACTACACACCAATATCCCTGATGAACGTAGATGCAAAAATACTCAACAAAATATTAGCAAACCGAATTCAAAAATACATCAAAAAGATCGTACACCATGACCAAGTGGGATTCATTCCAGGGATGCAAGGATGGTACAACATTCGAAAAGCCATCAACATCATCCACCACATCAACAAAAAGAAGGACAAAAACCACAATGATCATCTCCATAGATGCTGAAAAAGCATTCGACAAAATTCAACATCCATTCATGATAAAAACTCTCAACAAAATGGGCATAGAGGACAAGTACCTCAACATAATAAAGGCCGTATATGATAAACCCACAGCTAACATCATACTGAACAGCGAGAGGCTGAAAGCTTTTCCTCTGAGATCGGGAACAAGACAGGGATGTCCACTCTCTCCACTGTTATTCAACGTCATACTGGAGGTCCTAGCCATGGTAATTAGACAAAACAAAGAAATACAAGGAATCCAGATTGGTAAAGAAGAAGTCAAACTGTCACTATTTGCAGATGACATGATATTGTACATAAAAAACCCTAAAGACTCCACTGCAAAACTCCTAGAACTGATATCAGAATTCAGCAAAGTTGCAGGATACAAAATTAACACACAGATATCTGTAGCTTTCCTATACACTAACAATGAACTCATAGAAAGAGAAATCAGGAAAACAATTCCATTCACAATAGCATCAAAAAGAATAAAATACCTAGGAATAAACCTAACCAAGGAAGTGAAAGACCTATACCCTGAAAACTACAAGACACTCTTAAGAGAAATTAAAGAGGTCACTAACAAATGGAAACTCATCCCATGCTCCTGGCTAGGAAGAATTAATATCATCAAAATGGCCATCCTGCCCAAAGCAATCTACAGATTTGATGCAATCCCTATCAAATTACCAACAGCATTCTTCAATGAACTGGAACAAATAGTTCAAAAATTCAAATGGAACCGTCAAAGACCCTGAATAGCCAATGCAATCCTGAGAAGGAAGAATAAAGTTGGGGGGAATCTCTATCCCCAACTTCAAGCTCTACTACAAAGCCACAGTAATCAAGACAATTTGGTACTGGCACAAGAACAGCGCCACAGACCAGTGGAACAGAATAGAGACTCCAAACATTAACCCAAACATATATGGTCAACTAATATTTGATAAAGGAGCCATGGACATACAATGGGGAAATGACAGTCTCTTCAACAGATGGTGCTGGCAAAACTGGACAGCTACATGTAAGAGAATGAAACTGGATCACTGTCTAACCCCATACACAAAAGTAAACTCCAAATGGATCAAAGACCTGAATGTAAGTCATGAAACCATAAAACTCTTAGAAAAATACATAGGCATAAATCTCATGGACATAAACATGAGTGACTCCTTCATGAACATATCTCCCCGGGCAAGGGAAACAAAGGCAAAAATGAACAAGTGGGACTGTATCAAGCTGAAAAGCTTCTGTACAGCAAAGGACACCATCCATAGAACAAAAAGGTACCCTACAGTATGGGAGAACATATTCATAAATGACAGATCCGATAAAGGATTGACATCCAACATATATAAAGAGCTCACATGCCTCAACAAACAAAAAGCAAATAATCCAATTAAAAAATGGGCAGAGGAGCTGAAAAGACAGTTCTCTAAAGAAGAAATCCAGATGGCCAACAGGCACATGAAAAGATGCTCCACATCGCTAATCATCAGAGAAATGCAAATTAAAACCACAATGAGATATCACCTCACACCAGTAAGGATCGCCATCATCGAAAAGACAAACAACAACAAATGTTGGCGAGGTTGTGGAGAAAGGGGAACCCTCCTACACTGCTGGTGGGAATGTAAACTAGTTCAACCATTGTGGAAAGCAGTATGGAGGTTCCTCAGAATGCTCAAAATAGAAATACCATTTGACCCAGGAATTCCACTTCTAGGAATTTACCCCAAGAATGCAGCACTCCAGGTTGAAAAAGACAGATGCACCCCTATGTTTATAGCTGCACTGTTTACAATAGCCAAGATATGGAAGCAACCTAAATGTCCATCAGTAGATGAATGGCTAAAGAAGATGTGGTACATATACACAATGGAATATTACTCAGCCATAAGAAAAAAGCAGATCCTACCATTCGCAACAACATGGATGGAGCTAGAGGGTATTATGCTCAGTGAAATAAGCCAGGTGGAGAAGGACAAGTACCAAATGATTTCACTCACTCATATGTGGAGTATAAGAACAAAGGAAAACTGAAGGAACAAACAGCAGCAGAATCACAGAACCCAAGAATGGACTAATAGTTACCAAAGGGAAAGGGACTGGGGACAATGGGTGGGAAGGTAGGGATAAGGGTGGGGAAAAAGAAAGAGGGCATTACGGTTAGCATGTATAGTGCGTGGGGGACACGGGGAGGGCTGCGCAACACAGAGAAGACAAGTAGTGATTTTACAGCATCTTACTACGCAGATGGACAGTAACTGTGAAGGGTATGTGGGGGGGACTTGGTGAAGGGAGGAACCTAGTAAACATAATGTTCTTTCTGTAATTGTAGATTAATGATACCAAAATAATAATAAAAATAAGAAAAAAAATGGGCAGAGGATCTGAACACACACTTCTCCAAAGAAGAAATTCAGATAGCCAACAGGCACATGAAAAGATGCTCCACATTGCTAATCATCAGAGAAATGCAAATTAAAACCACAATGAGATATCACCTCACACCAGGTAGGATGGCCAACATCCAAAAGACAAATAAGAACATATATTAGCGAGGATGCAGAAAAGGGGAATCCTCCTACATTGCTGGTGGGAATATAAATTAGTTCAGCCTTTGTGGAAAGGAGTATGGATGTCCCTCAAAAAACTCAAAATAGAAATACCATTTGACCGGGGAATCCCACTCCTTGTTTACCCAAAGAATACAACTTCTGAGATTCAAAAAGGCATATGCACCCTATGTTTATCACAGCACTATTTACTTTAGCCAAGATATGGAAGCAACCTAAGTGTCCATCAGTAGATGAATGGATAAAGATGAGGTGGTACGTATATACAATGCAATACTATTCAGCCATAAGAAAGAAACAAATCCTACCATTTGCAACAACATGGATGGAGCTGGAGGATATTATGCTCAGTGAAATAAGCCAGGTGGGGAAAGACAGGTGCCAAATCATTTCCCTCATTTATGGAGTATAACAACGAAGCAAAACTGAAGGAACAAAATAGCAGACTCAGAGTCTCCAAGAATGAACTAGTGGTTACCAAAAGGGAGGGATGTGGGAGGGAGGGGTGTGGGAGGGAGGGAGAAGGGGATGGAGGGGTATTATGTTTAGTACATATGGTATGGGGGATCATGGGGAAAACAGTGTAGCACAGAGAAGGCAAACAGTGAATCTGTGGCATCTTACTACACTGATGGACAGTGACTGCATTGGGGTATGGGTGGGGACTTGATAACATGGGTAAATGTAGTAATCACATTGTTTATTCATGTGAAACCTTCATAAAAGTATATATCAATAATACCTTAAAAAATTTTTAAAAACCAATGTAATACACAAGTGTAATAGAATGAAGGAAAAAACTATATGATCATCTTGATGCAAAAAATAATTATTTGACAAAATCGAACACCCTTTCATGATGAAAACATTCATCAAACTTAGAAGAGAACTTCCTCAACATAACAGAGGACATTATGAAAAACCCAGCTAAAATCATACTCAGTGGTGAAATTCTGAAAACTTCTCTCCTAAGATTAGGAACAGGACAAGTATGCCTTTTTCTGCCACTTCTGTTTAACATTGTCAAAGCAATAAACCAAGAAATAAAAAGACTTTCAAAGCAGAACAGAAGAAGTAAAACCATCTCTATTCACATGAGTATGATCATATATGTAGAAAATCCTAGAGTCCACACATATACAAAAACTTTAAATGAATTCAAATTTGCAGAACATGACATCAATACAAAAACCAGTTGTATTTCTATACATTAGCAATGAACACTCCAAAGAAGAAATTAAGAAAGCAATTTCATTTATTATATCATCAAAAAGAATAGAATACTTCAGAGTAAATTTAACCAAAAAGGTGCAAGACTTGTACACTTTAAACTACAAAACATTGTTAAAAGAAATAAAAGACCTAAGTGAACAGAAAGACATCCTGCACTTATGGAGTGGAAGACAATATTGTTAAGGTGGCAATACTCTCCAAAGGAATTTACAAGACTTAATGCAATCCCTATCAAAATGCAAAGTCTTTTTTGAAGTAATTTATAAGCTGATGTGAAAATTAATATGGAATTGTAAGGCACCCAGAATAGCCAAAACAATCTTGAAAAAGAATAATACAGTTAAAGGGTTCACATTTCCCAGTTTCAAAACCTACAACAGCTACAAATTCAAAACTGTATTGTAATGGCATAAGGATAGACATATAGATGAATGGACTAGAATTGAGACAGCAGAAATTAATACATAAATCTATTGCCAATTAATTTTTCAAAAAAGTGCTAAGACCAATTATGTTCAACAAATATTGCTGAGACAACTGGATATCCACATACATAAGAATGAAGTTGAACCCTTATTTTGCACCAAATACAAAAATTTACTCAAAATGAATCAATGGTCTAAATATAATAGCTAAAACCATACAATTCTTAGGAGAAAACATAGGTGTAGATCTTCATATCCATAGATTTGGCAACGGATTTTTCAGTAACATCAAAAGGACATGCAACAAAAGAAAAAATAGATAAATTGGATTTCAAAATTTAAAACTGTACCTCAAAGAACACTGTCAAAAAAGTAAAAAGGTAGCCCACAGAGAGAAAAATTTTCACATCAGATATCTGATAAGAGTCTAATATCCAGAATATATAAAGAACTGCTACAATTCAACAACAAAAAGACAAACCAATTTTAAAATGGCCAAAGGATGTAAGTAGATATTTCTCCAAAGAAGATATACAACTGGCTAACAAACACATGAAAACATGCTCAATGTCATTACTCACTAGGGAATTGCAAATCAAAACTACAATGAGATACAACTTCACACCCACTAGGATAGATAAAAAAGTAATAATAATTATCAGAATTCTTATTATTCAATAAAAATCTTAATGTATATTCAGTTAATTTCAGGATTCTTGATGATTATTAAAAGTATAATTAATAAATAACTAAAGGAAAACAAGAATGTGGAGGAATTGAAACACTCTTACATGACTGGAAGGGATATAAATTGGTACAGCCACTGTAGAAAATAGTTTGGCAGTTTTTCAAAAGTCAAACAGAATTACCATATGCACCACCAAATGAAAAGAGTTGTTCAGAAAAAAACTTGTACTCTACTGTTTGCACTAGCACCATTCACAGTAGACAAATGATGAAAACAACCCAAATATCCATAATGAATAAAGAAACGAATATGGTATATCTATACAATGTAGTATTACTCAGCCAAAAAAAGGAATCAAATACTGATACATGCTACAACATGGAAGAATTGTGAAAACATTATGATAAATGAAATCAGCCAGACACAAAAAGCCACATATTGTCCTGGCACTAGATAGAGGTAATGGTTGCACAACATTGTGAATTACTAAATGCCACTGTATCATACATTCTAAAATTCTTAAGATGCTATATTTTATGTTATTTGTATTTTCCACAATTTTTAAAGCCCTATACCATAGTGGTTACTGACCACCTCTCATACCTGTTCTCATACCGCTCTGTTTTTGCTGATTATACAGCAGACATGTTAACCTTCTTTCAGATCTACGAACAAATCAAACTTCTCCTTACCTTGTGATCTTAGTTCCCTTTGCCTAGAAAATTGCCTCCTCATATCTGTGTGTCTCCCTTCTTTACCAGACCAAATGTCACCTCCTTAGAGAAACTTTCTTTGGCTACCTTATTTAAATAGAATTTCATACACCCTACTCCTAGTAATTTTCTGTCTCTTTACCACCAAACATTATGTGAAATTATCTTACCAATTATTTGTATATTTGTTTATCTGTTCCTCCCATTAGAATATAACCTCTAAGAGAGAAGGAATTTTTTTAAATTGGTATGCTCCCATCATCTATAATAGTGTCTGGTACATAGTTGCTTCATAAATGATTGTTGAATTAGTGAATGAAAAGATATACCTGACACATTTAGCTAACTTTCAATCTTTCTCTTTACTCACAGTGATTCTAGTGAGAAACACACACACAAAAATTATGACTCCTATAAAACCTGTGTAACTATGGAGGCCTTGTGGTCTCTGGTAGAATGAGTTTGTACATAGTGAATGGGGTGATCTGTCACCACAAATATGCTCACAAAATTCTGAATTTCTTGTTTGGAGGATATGACTTTCCTTTTTGGTCCAAATGTAATTAGATTGTGAATACTTAAAGTACTAACATTGTCTAGACAACTATAGAAAAGTTCAAGGGGTTCTTATACTGAGATAATAATAGTAAACATAACAATTTCCTTATTATGCTAAATGTTTTATATAAGTAAATTATAGAATCTCATCTTTAAAAATAAACCTCTTGCTGCCCTCCCAGCTACAATCCCATTTCTTTGCTCCTCAGCAGTAAAATTCACCCTAAGTTGTTTATACTTCTTTGTCTCCAATTTTTCTTCTTAACCTGCTTTAATCGGGTTTTTGGCCCTACCATTATACTGAAATAGCTCTTGTTAAGATTACCAGATGCCAAATGCAATGGTCATCTTTTTGTTCCCACATTACTTACACTTTCAGTGGTATTCAACATAGTTGATCACCCCCTCTTAAACTGTTTTCTTCATTTGGTTTTAGTGATACCTTAATCTTAGTTTCCTTCCTCCCTCACTGGCTGCTCCTTCATTGTTTCCTTTGCTGACTGACATTTCTTCTTCTTTTCACATCTCTAAATGTTGGGTTTCCACGAATATAAGAACTACAGAACTCTTCTCAATATGCACTCATTCTTAGATGATCTCATTCAGATCCATGGTTTTGAATCCCATCCATATGCTTATGACCCCAAAATTTATAACTCCAGGTTAGCCTTCTCCCTTGAATTCTACACTTGTGTATACATCTGCCTGAATGGTGTCTCCACTTAGATGCTTAATAGGCATCTCAAGATAAGCTTATACAAAACAGAACTCTTGATACACTTCCTACCAAAACCTGGTACATTACTAAGGGTACATTCCCCTAATAGCACAACCATTCACACAACTGCTAAAGCTAAGTGCACTGAAATACATCTAGAGCCTAGAACAATACATGGCATGTAGATGGTGAATAATAAATACCAGTTGAACAAATTAATAAAATTAATTAATAGAATTCTCATAAACCCTTCACCTGATGTGATGGAGCTCAGCCCTGGAGGGTATAGAAGGAAGGAACAGATCTCTCTCCCACTGTAACAACTAGAAAACAAGGATATCTCTATCATCTATCTATCTATCTATCTATCTATCTATCTATCTATCTATCTATCATCTCTCTGTCTATCTGTCTATCATCTACCATCTATCATTTATCCCAGATAGAAGAGTCCTTTCTATGCAAGTGGAGATTAGTAACCACTTTTTTCCTATGGGCATAACAATTTATGTTTACATCATATGTTGATTTATATGATTTATGTTTAAATCAATATGTTATTCATGGATATGGAGTGAGGATTGTTTTGCTGTAGACAGAGACACTGTGCAAAGGGGGAAAAAAGCAGCAGAGCCTTTTACATCTTCATGGGTTGGCATGAAATATCAGAATTACGAAGATCCTCAAACTCATAGTCAGGTATCACCTTGGTTTCTCCACATAGGCTTTCCTGAGTGTCATAGGAGGCTGAGTCTGGACTTGAAAGTCAGATATGTGGATCTATTGCAGTCTCATGACTTATAGGAGGCAAGGGCTAGGTAGAGAAAAGGTCTTCTGCTAAAAGGGAAGGATCCATTTTCAGATATTGCCCTTGAGACTTTTACTTAGAATTAAGTGGAACTAAAGCCACAGCTCATTGCTACCTAGCTCAATTCCTATTTGTTTTGAGATGATTATCAACTCTTTAATTCTTTATTCATTTTCCTGACAAGGAAATGAGTATTCCCTCTCTGGGAGGAAAAAATTGACATCAGACTCTATGATCACTTTATGCACAATGTTTAGCTTACAAAAAATTATGAGACATATGAAGAAACAGGAAAATGTGATCCACAATCAATAGGAAAAACAGTCAGTAGAAGTAGACCCACTGGTAATGCAGATGTTGGATGTACTTATATATGCTACAATGTGGTACCTCAAAACATTATGCTAAAAAATGAAAGAGGCCTGACACAAAGGGTCACATATTGTTTGAATATACTTATGAGATATTCATAATAGATAAGTCCATGCTAACAGCAAGCTGGTGGTTGCCAGGGTCTAAGAGGAGGGGCAAATAAGAAGTAACTGATTAATGGGTACACGTGACTGAAAATGATTCAAAACTAGAGGTGGTGATTACACAACATTGTGAGTATACTAAATACCACTGAATTGTATACTTTTTTAATTTTGTGTTTGTATACTTCACCTTAATTTAAAGAAATAATTCATTGAATGGGTTTACTACCATGCTGAACACAACAAAAGAAAGGAATAGTGAACTCAAAGACAGTTCCATAGGAACTATACAAACTGAAACAGAAAAAAAATAATGGAAGGAAGAGAAAAAAATTATAAGAAATATGAAGGATGTTGTTGGTCAGTCCTATGTTTGTGTAATTAGAATCCCAGAAGGAGAAGGCAAGAGAATGAGGCAGAAAAAAATGTGAAGAGATAATGGCTGATAATTTCTCAAAAGCGATGAAAGACATCAACTCATAGATGCAAGAATCTCAGTAAACCCCAAGCAGGATAAACATAACAAAACTACATCTGGGCATGTCATAGTCTAACTTCTGAACCAAAGAAAAAGGAAAAAGTCTAAAAGCAGCCAGAAGGTGGAAAAGGCAAACAGCTTTCAAAGAAGCAAAAATAAGACTAACAGCATACTCTGCAACAATATAATTCATGGATACCAGGGTATAGTGTCATCATATCTTTAAAATACTATAAGAGAAAGCTGCTACTCTATGATTCTATACCCAGTGAAATATCCTTCAAAAATGAAGATGAAATAAAGATATTGTTGAACAAAGGAAAGTTGTGAGAATTCATTACCTTTAGAACTGCATTGTAATAAATACTATTTCCTTCAGACTGAAGAAAATAATACTACTTTGAAGACCAGAACTGCAGAAAGGAATGAAAAGTACCAGAAGGGGTATATATGTGGGTAAATATAAAATATTATTTATTATTTAAAATAACAATAATATCAGTGTCTTGTGGAGTTATAATGTATGTAAAAGTGCAATGTATGATAACAGCACAAAGGATGGGGGAAGATAAATGGAGCTTCACTGTTGTATAATTTTTGCATTTATCATGAAGTGGTAAAGTACTAATTTAAGGTAGAGTGCAATAAATTAAGGATGCAAGATGTAATCTCGATCCCTCTGGAACAGGATTTCTCAAATTTGTCACTTGACTTTTTGTACTTGATATAACTTTGTTGTGGGGGAGCTCTCTTATGTATTGCAAGATGTTTCACAGTATTTCTGGCCTCTATTCACTAGATGCCAGCTATCACCCCTGACCACAGGGGCTTAAATGCAGCTAGATTATTAATTACATTAATATAAACAAACTAAATGCTATTTACAAGAGACATTTTACATATAAGGATACAGACAGATGTAAAGTCAAAGGATGGATGTATACCATGCAAGCACTAACAACAACACAGCTATCATGGTTATATTAATGTTGGCAAAGTAGTCTTTAAGACAAGAAGTATTACTTGAGATAAAATAGGCACATTTCATAAAAAGCTCAATTCAAAAGGAAGACAATAATTCTCACGCTATGAGATAGATACTATTTTTTGTTGTTATTCTAATTTTTACAGATGAGAACTCTAAATCACAGAAACACTATAGGACATACACAGATAGTAAATAATGGATCCAGAACAAGCTTAGGCTTTTAAGCACTATGCAGTATTCTTTGGCAAACAAACAAAACACAGATCCTTTCTCTTTGTGATTGAAATGAAAGGATTTCAGTACACTAGGAACAATACCACTTTTCTATATGACTTTAGGGAAGCAGGGCAATTTCCCCACAAAGACACTAACTATTTAAATTTCAACTTCAACCAGAATAGGACCTTATTATGTCATTTTAGTTGTGAAAGTAACAAAAACATTCTATGATACCATACCCTAAGTGTAAAGGTGCATTCAGCACAGGCGTGGTCTCAGATCCTCATATAACACTTCAGGCTACTTCCAAGAATCAAGTTCAAATCATCCCTTTTTAAAATGCTGTAAAATGAAGTGGAAACTTTCTTTTTCCATTACTACTCAAACAGCTGCAAAAAAGCAAGTCCTATATTCCTGGGGGAAACATAGAAAGGATATGAGTGAAATTTAATTTGGTCAGAAAAGTAAATAAAAAAGAAATTTCCATTAAGTCATATTCCTCTGTTCTCCGGGAAATAACATTTTCAGTTTCTGACTCTTCAGAAAAGGCTCTGGAGGGGATGGGAAGCCACTAATCAGCACGGGGAGCCATTTTGTCCACAGCATAATATTTTATTATAGAAATATGTTATTAGTTATTTATTATAAAATTAATACATAGTGGAAAAGGAAAAATAGTAAACTTTCATGTGGAGAACCTTGGGAAACACCTCCTTAACCAAGTGATCAAGGTTAACATCAGCAGTGATATGTCATGTAGATATCATGTACTCCCAAAATCATGCAAAAAGGACACATTACTTCTATGGTAAACTTATAACCCTAGTCTAATCATGATAAAAATATCAGATAAACACAAATTGAGAGACATTCTACAAAATACCTGACCAGTATTCCTCAAAGCTGTCAAAGTCATGAAAAACAAGGACAGAAACTATCACAGACCAGAATAAACTAAGGAGACCTGAAACCAAGTGTAATGTGGCATACTGGACAGGATCCTGGAAATGAAAAGTGGAATTAATGGAAAAAAATGGTAAAATATGACTAAATTCTGGAGTTTAGCTAATAATGTACCAATATTGGCTTCTTAGTTTTGATGAATATGCTACGGTTATATAACATAACATTAAGAAAAACTGAGACTGTGTACTATCATTTCAAAATAAAAAAAGGTTATTTAAAAGTGTAACACATAATTGTGACAGAAAGGAGGAAAAGAAAGAAAGAATAAAGAAGGGAAAGAAAGAAATGGAAGAAAGAGGAGGAGAAGAAGGAAACATTAAATAATAAATGTAAAAAGTGAATAAGTTTTAAAAATTCCCCAGAGAAAAACTATTATTAAAAAGTGTTTTGTGTATAATTCCAGACTTCTATGCATCTAGGCATGTTCAAATATATATATATTTTTTTACAAAGAAAGGATATTAATGCAAGTCTTATAACTTGATTTTTCACTTAATATATAAGATCTATACTTCCATTCATTCACACTCATATACTCACCAACTATAGCGACTTATAATATTCAGAAGGGAAGAATACATGAATGTGGCCTTAGTAGCATTTTGTGAAGGTATTATTCTGCAAGCTATGAAAGGTATCAGAAAAGAAAAGGGGGGAGGGGATACGGGGAAGGCACAGAGAAGACAAGTAGTGATTCTTACTACACTGATGACTGTGATGGGGTATGTGGTGGGAACTTGATAATAGGTGGAGTCTAGTAACTGTAATATTGCTCATGTCATTGTACATTAATAAAAGCAAAAAAAAATTGACAGAGAAAGGAAAAAAAAATTACTTGCCATATACTGTAGTGGGCACTTGCTGTTTTCAGCCACTTAGAGTCCATTCCCCTGTTCCTTTGGTAACAGTAGTAGCCAAACCTTTCTTCCCCAAGAGACCATGTGCTTTAGGGGAAAATGATTTCACTTCCAGATTCAAGTCTACATCCTGATTTGTCTAAGCTAATCTGGTTCAAGGAGACCAACAAATGTTTGTTGGTGGCATCTGTATAAGAAACTTCCTTGGTCCTTGGTGAAGGCTATCTAGAGGAGAAGTCCTCTTCCTTCTGGATGGGAGTAAAGAAGCAAAGCCTCCAGAAGTCATTTTGTTGTCACATAGATAGCCAGCCCACAAATTAATGTGCAGCTATGATGGCCGAAAATCACAAAAGAGACACTGGTAATATCATTGAGCTGTTGAAGTAAGCCTCACTTGAAACTTTTTGGTTACAAGAGACAATAAATTTTCTGTATTTTTAAGGTAATTTGTCACCATTTTTCTGTCACATGCAGCCAAAAGAGTCTGAACTTGATACATCAATGTCAAAGAACATCCAGAAAAGATTGGGAAATGACAGACATCAGAGACTGCTGGTTGTCCTCCAATATCCAATCAACTAGATTGGGAACTACGTATTTTGTGTACAGAAGACTATACAAATCTGAATTAAATTGTTTTTAAGGATGAAATTTCCTGAAAGATTAGTAGAAGCATTAGCAGTTATGTGCTTGGTCCAGATAATCTGCAGAGTAACTTGACCAGTACTGCAGGCAGCATGCCAGCACCTAAAGAGGTAGATATAAGTATATCCAGAGAGTTTGAATTAGGAGGACCTATTATTACCTAAAGAAAGGATGGTGAGATTGAGGAGGAAATTCTAAGCCAAAAATAGGGTTTTCTCCCTCTGTGAATGGGATGTAGGCTGTGCTCAAGATGACAAGCATAAGGCGGAGTTACAGGAATCTTTTCTCATTTAAGAAATTATCTGGAAAGATTAGAAAGAGATTTAGAGTGCACATCCTGGTCTGTGTTCCAATCCCATCATTAAATAAATAGTGTTTGAGCTTGGGTTAATTAACCTTTCTATGCATTAGTTTCCTCGTCTGTAAAAGAGGATAATAGCAGCTACTGCATAGGGTTGTAATGAGTTGATATAAGTATTATCAAACCCTTAAGGATGAAGTGAATGACATAAACAAAGCTTTCATCTGTCAAGTGGGATTTTACCAATCAGAAAGGCTGCCCTAAGTTATCTTAGGGGAGAAGCTGCTATGTTCCGGCAGTTGATAGAAAAATGACAGGTAAATTGAACTACCTGGATATGTTAGTTTATTTAAGTGGCATGATCATATTAGCCAAGAACTTGGAGCAGACTGAATGATGACTTTCCTTGTTATGTCCCACTTGGAAGATGCAAGCCTGAAAAGTATGTACTGACACATGCCAATTCTACCCATCCTAGATTACGTAGGGCATATTGTTGTACCACAGCTGAAGGTGATCACAGATTGTAAAAATATTTTCATTCTTATTAACTGGCTTTGTCCACCAATTACAGGAAATTAAAGAATCTTTTTGGGTTTCACTGGGCACTGCAGATTTATGAAACCCCTGATGAACCAACTTTGAATTATCAGATTAAGAATGGACAGTTCAATGATCAGATAGAGGGTAAGCATGTCATTTTACCCCTTTAAGGATTGGTTGGAAAAGCCTGTAAATAGGTATATCAGGTGTTGACGACCTGCATAGGCTCCTGTTCTAATATTTGTTGGCTTCATTAAACCCTGATTTTAATTTTTTTTTTACATAAAAATTGTGGTTTGTCACAAAATTATGTAGAGATAATAGATATAGCTATTGCCAGTGTAAATCTGTCTGAAGGTGAGACTCAATATCCTGTTCACAGAATAGAATTCTTGACTTTAAAATGGGCTCTTACAGAACATGTGTTTCTCGTGTTCCTTTTCAGATTAACTGCTCATGTACCTACCAATGCCAAACTAGGTGCCATTGGCAGGAGCACTAATTAAACTTAATTTTATTATTCAATACAATATTCTCTATAGATCTTGGTTTAAGATTAAGATGTTGATGCTGTCTCTCATAAAGCATACCAAGGCTATTGAAACCATCTCCAGTGAAGGGTTCAGGGCTATCTGTAGCTCCCAAAGTATAGGACACTTTTCTGAGGGAGATTTACCCCAAAGCTTGGTGCTGCCTATGGTAGGGATCAACTCTGTAGTGATGGAAACTTGTCAATGTTGCAACAAAGAGTCAGACCTGGAGGAAAGGACAATGGACAAAATGCAAACTAAAATGGTTGATGAAAGGAAAATCCAAAGGTCTCCCAGGAGAAACTACATAAGCTATCTCCAGAGGAATAAATATTTTGCTTGAAGAATAGCATAAATGAGTACTGATTAGTGGTCTATTACACTATACCGTGTGCAAGGACAATGGAAACAACTGGTTATACTTCAAGAATGCTATTCCCGTGCTTGTGAGAGTTTTACATGATGGTGTTAGCCATTTGGGGAAGGAAAGAACTATAGATATAAGATCTAGTTTGAGGTTGAAGATGACTAAGGGTGCCAGAGTCAAATGTGAAACTTCTACTCTGTACATTCAATGAAGAATGTTGCCCACACAGTAGGTTCCCTGAAAGCCATTCAAAACCAAATACTCTTAGAGTTTTGGTAAGTAAAGCCTCCTTACTCTACCCTGAATACCCAAGAGAGCACAATAAAGTGCATTCTCAAAGAGACATAAATCTTACTCTTAGCCAATAAGCCATATGCCCAGAATCCAGAAGACTGCACAGGAGAGGGTATCCTTTGTGGAAGAACTAGAAATAGTTTTTTCCCACAGTGCAGCTCATCCTGCTTGCTCCTTTACAGGTATGTTGAATATTTGCCTTGATTTTTGGAGCCACCCACGTAGTCACCTTTCTTTTAGGGAACATCTTCCCTTTTTGGAGTCATTATCTCTTCTCTCATTCATCCACAGGCCCCTCCTGCTCTTCAACTTGTGCTCTCCTCTTCTGAGATCCGACATTTTTGTTTGCTTCAGTCTTTGACCCAGGTTGTTTGTCATTTGTTCCATCTAGTTCTTTCATGGGAAATGGAAAGGTCTTGAAATCTATGTGGATGGAGGGTGGGAGGAAGGAAAGCCGCCCCCATCAGTCTGGTATTTGAACATAACTTCTGTGAGTTACCATGCTAAAAAAGTTCACATCTCTTTAATCTATTTATAGCTGCATTTTAAATAGCCCCCTTCTATTATCCTACTTTGTATATTTGTGCCCACAACCCCACCTAACATACACACCATTCTAAGAAAGGATCAATTAAATCAAGAGACTATGAAGATTTTACTACTGTGAAATTATAGTGGCAAATTTATGTTGGTTACAGTTAGTGTAATGAGCTCCCTGTCTACCCTCCACCCTCCACATACAAGTATCCATTTGCCTCTATTCATAAACTATGAGAATTTTTTTTTTAATTCTGGGGAAAGAAACCGAAAGAGGTAAAGAAAGAGGACAGAATTGATGATATAGAGTATGTCTCCAGCCCTGTCAACTGAGTGACCTCTTCGGGCTACAGAAGGGTGAGAGAGCTAGAAGCTGCAGGGAGCATTCAAGAAGGGCTCTGAAACTCTGGGCACAAGCAAGTTGACTTTAAAACCCAGGCAACACAGTGTAACAGAGTAGGGAGGCCCTTTCCTTTGCCTCTTCATGGGACCGAGTACAAGTCTGACACCCAAAGCACTGGGCATTTAAAAATCATCTAGAGGTGGCCTATTTGACACTATTGGTCATTTCAGTGGTGATGCTTTTCTGAGTAACTTCACAGGTAGCAGATGCAGACAAATAAGATCCAGAAAAGGAGGAAAGAACAGTAGATGCTGAGTGGAAATCACAGCTGAGAGATTAGTGTGTAGTCACATGGGAGGCACACTTTGCTCTGGTCTCCCAGCAGACATTTGTATTATATAATATACACATATTCATGAAAAAATGTATTGACTGTATGAATGTGTATGTAGAAACATAAAAGAATCTATAGATAAAAATTATAATTAGTAAGTGCATTTTGAAAATTTGCTGGATAGAAAGTCAATGTGCAAAAATCAATTTTATTTCAACCTGCTATCAACAAGCAATTGTAGGTGAAAATTTTAAAAAGATACCATTTACAATAACATAAAGTACCTAAGAATTAATCAACAAGACTCCTACACAGAAAACCACAAAATGTTATTGCAAGAAGTTGAAGCAGATGTAAACAAATGGAGGAACTTGCTAAGTTCATGGACCGGAGGACTTAATATTATAAAAATGTCAGCTCTCTCCAAATTGATTTACAGATGCAATCCAAACAATCAAAATCTCCACTCATTCTTTTTCTCCTTCTTCTTTATTTTGGTGGAAATTGACAGACTGACTCCAAAATTTATAAAGCAGTGCAAAAACCCAAGAAAAGCCAAGACAATCCTAAAGAACAAAGTTGGAGCACTGACACTATCAGATAATGAGACTTATAAAACTTCATTAATAAAGATAATTTAGTCTTTCAAAAGGGTAGAAAAAATAGAGCAATATAACAGAATAGAGTCCAGAAATAAGCCCACAAATATGTGGACGTTTTATTTATGACAAAGGCAACACTGCAGAGCAATGGGAAAAGGAAATATTTTAAATTAATCATCTGGGTCAATGGGATATCCATAAAGGAAGAAATGAATCTTGACCTCAACTTCACAATTATACAAAAATGATTTCAGGATGGATTATAGATCCAAATGTCAAAGGTAAAACAATAAAGGTTATAGAATATAATAGACAGTATATTCATAACTTTGGAATAACAAAGGTTTCCTAAATAGGACACAATGATAACACTGACAGTTAAATGAAAAGATTGATAAATTGGAAGACATTCAAATTTAGAACTTCTGACAATCAGATTATACCACTAAAAGAGTGAAAAAGCAAGCCAAATATACTACAGTATGGGAGAATATTTTCATAAATGACATATCCGACAAGAGATTAATATCCAAAATACATAAAGAACTCACATGCCACAACACCCAAAAAGCAAATAACCCTATTAAAAAATGGGTGGAGGATCTGAACAGACAATTCCCCAAAGAAGAAATTCAGATGGCCAACAGGCACGTGAAAAGACGCTCCACATCGCTAATCATCAGAGAAATGCAAATTAAAACCACAATGAGATATCACCTCACACCAGTTAGGAAGGTCAACATCAAAAAGCCTAGGAACAACAAATGCTGGCGAGAATGTGGAGAAAGGGGAACCCTCTTACACTGCTGGTGGGAATGTAAACTAGTTCAACCATTGTGGAAAGCAATATGGAGGTTCCTCAAAAAACTAAAAATAGAAACACCATTTGACCCAGGAATTCCACTCCTAGGAAATTACCCAGAGAAAGCAAGTTCTCAGATTGAAAAAGACATATGCACCCCTATGTTTATTACAGCACTATTTACAATAGCCAAGAAATGGAAGCAACCTAAGTGTCCATCAGTAGATGAATGGATAAAGAAGATGTGATACATAAACACAATGGAATGCTATTCAGCCATAAGAAGAAAACAAATCCTACCATTTGCAACAACCTGGATGGAGCTAGAGGGTATTATGCTCAGTGAAATAAGCCAGGTGGAGAAAGACAAGTACTAAATGATTTCCCTCATTTGTGGAGAGTAACAATGAAGCAAAACTGAAGGAACAAAACAGCAGCTGACTCACAGAACCCAAGAAAGGAATAGCTGTTACCAAAGGGGAAGGGGAGGGGAAGGGTGGGTGGGAAGGGAGGGAGAAGGAGATTGAGGAGTATTATGATTAGTACACATGGTGTGTGTGGGGTCACAGGGAAGACAGTGTAGCACAGAGAAGACAAGTAGTGGATCTGTGGCATCTTGCTACTGTCCTTGATGGACAGTGACTTCAGTGGGATATGGGAGGGAATCGATAATATGGGAGAATGTAGTAACCACAGTTTTTTTCATGTGAAACCTTCATAAAAGTGTATATCAATATTACCTTAATAAAATAAAAAGAAAAAGCAAGCCAAAGAATAGAATGTTTTTAACATATATAACTGATAAAGGATTCATATACAGGATACATAACTACTACAAATCAGTGAAAAAGAGAGGAAACCCCATGGAAAAATGGGCAAAAACTTGAATAGGTGCTAGTAATAGAAGATATACAAATGACAAACATAATAAAAGGTGTGAACATCATCAGTTATCAGGAAAGTTTAAGTAGAAACCACAATGATATAACACTACACACCCACCAGAATGTCAGAATAAAGAGTGATAATAGCAAGTGATGAAGATATGGAGCAACAGAAACTCTCATATGTTGCTGGTAAAATGTAACTTGTCATAACCACTTTGGAAAACTATTTGGCATTCTCTACTAAATCTGAACATGTGAATATATATGATATGTATGTATATACATACGAATGTAAGTATATGAAAGGTCTAGCACTACAGTAACATTTTAATAAAGTCGTGTGTATAATCTTTTTTGGATATAATATATTATGGGAATATATTTTTCTGGGGATAATCTCTCTTGGATAAAGTACTTTGTAAAGCCAGTAGGGTGGGGGAAATATTTCCATGGGGCATGGCTTCTAAGAGTAGATGGTTGCTTTTTAACTGACCACTAGGCTTTTCTTTAGCTAAGTGGGGTACCAATATAAGAGTTGGGTGTCTATAGGTAACTGGGGTGATCTTGTGACATAATTTATGTGAAGAAGAAGAAGAAAAGATTGATAGCAGATGAGAATAATTCATTGAAAACTAGAGTGTTTGACTATTACCTTTATGAAGTGTCATAAAGATGTATGATATATACTCCTTCCCTGGTTCCACCAGTATCTTTGGTAAAGCATCTATAGTCCCTTTTTATGAAACAGCACTTGGAAAGTGTAAGGAAGGTCATTACCAGGAATCAGATTTTACTGCTAGCCAATCACTCATGCAGAGTCAAGGGGATGAGATCTTGCTTTATTTTTCCCCATCAGATCATCAATCAGTCCAAAATGTTCCTCTAATGGGCATTTGGGGGTCCCACCTTTCTCCTCCATCTCCTCTACTTTCAAGACCTACTCTTTTTTAGATCTTGCTCCTACCCTTACATTTCCACTCTTGAGTTCCCCCACCTGAGATGATTTTATGTAGATTCTTTAGATTCTTAGACATCTGCAAAACAAACAGACCTTCAGTTGATATTGCTGACAGTTTGCTGATATGTTAATATGCAACCTGTCTCAAGCCCCCAAGAATAGGAGAGAAAGAGAAGGGAGAGGAATAAAACTCTTTACCACGTATGCAGTTTTATTAATGCTTCATGGGCTTGTGCTTATTTAGGGGATGCATGTGGACCACTAGTTTCCTGGGGATCCTGTTACATATTGGTGGGTGTTGTTAGTATTCCAACTATAGTTAACAAGTATTATGACTCTGTTATTATTAAAAGAAATGACCCTACAGCTTGGAAGTGGCCCTTTCCCTCTTCCCTGGAAGAGGCCCCAGCCTTGAAGCGACAAGTCATGGAAAATGTCATAGTGTCTTTCCTTCCAGTTCCCAAACTGGTAGATCTGAAGGTAATTTTTTAGGATCAAAGAAATTCAGAAATGATATAAGTCTTACAGATCAGAAGAATCACTTTCAAAGGATCCGAAAGAATGTACTGCTGGTGGGGCGGGGAAAGGCTATAAATTCAATGAAGGAGGATTTTAATCACAAGATTAATGATACAAACCAACTAGCATTGAACACATGGCAAAGGGGATGGAAAGATGAAACCAAGACCGTTTGATAACAGCACTTCACTATGTGATTTGAAAGCAGTCAAAAGGAACTCAAGGGGGACAATTCTGGATCCAAGGTTATTGTAAGGTGTTAGTATTACATAATGTGATTGTGGAAAGACTAGAGGAAGTTTACAGAGTAAGATAGTGAAGTGGATAAAGGGAGAGTGCAAAGTCAGAAATCAGCAACGTCTATTGGGGAAAAAGGTACCTTGTAAATAGCAGGTATGATTGGGCTCCATTCTCCCTTCTGTAGGATAAAGCAAAAACAGCTCTGAAAAATTGCTGATCAAGTACACATTAATAACTATGACTGATGAACTTGAAATCATACGATCTGTAAAGTGTGGTATCCGGGAGATTCAAGTGCCAACTTATTCCCAATGAGCACCAGGTTCATTAGGGCAAACAAATTTTCAAGACCCATAGATGACCTGTGTCACTTACCCAGTTGGCTGTGCTTTCTACTTTTAAATAACCATTGTGCATGGATGGCAGGGAAAACATTGAATAAATGCAATAAGTTCCCTCTATTATAAGCCAGAATAGAGAATATTTACTTCATTTTGATGTTCTAGAATTCTCTGGTGGTTAGGAAAAAGAGACTTTAATCTATTGAAGATCCAATTGTTTAAAAATAAAAACATATGTACCAGATATCTTAGTTTCTCTGGCTACTTATAGAAAAATCATAGAAGGAAAGCCTCTGAAAGTTGTGTACAGTAAAGTTAAAAAAATTTAAAAGAATGGTTCATTACCATTTCTTAATGGTAAAACTGAGAAACTGGTGGTCTCTCCCTGCAGAATTCAATCTTTTCCAACTAGAGTTTACTTTGAAGGAAATACATGTAAGCGAAATTTTGTGCTCTAAGAGAATAGTTCCTATGGTGCTTAAGTACTATGCATGTCTTTCTGTAGACTATTTTTCACAAAGACCTAGATCAAGTATGATTAATCTCTAATATTTTGGTTAGGTAAATTACTTCTGGTCACCTCCCCTTACAAATATCTGAGAGTAAGAGATAGATTCCCAGTTTGTACCACATTCTGTAACTCCACTTCAATGGCAGGTGTACACGTATGTGTCAAGGCACATACCCCCTTTGAGTCCTAGTCATGATATATTTTTATATTTTTTGTATATATCTCTAGATGACATATTTAGATATTTAATGAATCACAGTCCAAGAAAGTGTACTTTGAGACATCACTATATGATTAGTCATTTATTTATAGGGTATATATTATTTGGCAATTTGAACTCATACCCATATTTGCAATGAGTAACACAGTAACACATATATTTCCCAGATAAATATTTACCAAGTAAAAGTTAATTTTAGTAGGTTTCTATTAAGATGCACATTGTAAAAATCAGCCCATGTACAATAGGAAGCCTATCTGACTAGTGAAGGCAAAACCTCTCCAAATGAAGAGAACAGTTTCCAGAGACTTGAAAACAATGAAGTTTGTTTAATTGAATTTTAAATTCAAAAGCAATTAAGTTCATGGAGCAATAGCATTTTTTTCTAAAAAAATTCAATTGAAGTTTTTTTCATTACTTTTAACTTAGTGTTTCTCCATGCTAAACACGATAGGAAATATATCTAATTTTTCTCAAGAGAGAACAAAATCAATCTTTTCCTCTTTAATCTCTGAATTTAAAGTAGGGTAGGTCCCACTAGCCAATTTGCAAATGGGAACCTTTCTCTTAGGTGGGCCTTAATATTTATATACCTACTTCTCCCATTGAGTAATTCCATGATTTTCCTCACTGCAATTAATTAGACTCTGAGTAATCCTCTTGGTCTATGCTTCCTCCTTCACTGTAAGTAGATGTTGAATTATCTGTAACTCCTTAAGGAACTCTTAGGTTCATAGAAAGATCAGGAGAAAACTGCATGGGAGTCAAAGTAATGCACAGATGAAAGAATCCTTTCCCACGTTCCTTCAGGGGAGTTTGTTCTGTTCCACCCAGAAGCAAGAGGGAAATGGGCCTGGCTGGAGCTTTCACAGTAATAAGGGAGGGGACCATTCAGAACCCTGCTGCTTTACTAAAATAAGTAGCTCTTCTATTGATATGGCTTTATAATTTATCCAACAAACATCTAAGAAAGACAGTAGCATGTTCCAAAAAAGTTTAGAGATGTTTTAAAAAGTGTCAAATTTATTCATAAGGGAGATTTTGTTGCATTACATAGGCCAATGTTTTATGGTATCTTTATGTCTTCAGAGACTGAGCTTGGAGATAGGAAGACGTCTGATATGGCTTCAATTCAAGTTCCAAAATAAGTGTTTTGTCCTTCTCTGTGATCATGACTTAAGCCAGTGGAGAAGGATGGATGGATGTACGCACGTGTGTGCACACACACATGCAGACACAAAGTAAGGAGTCAAGGAAATATCATTCTCCAGTGTAATGACACTAAGGAGTTCTTCCCAGCTTTGAGATTTTCTCATTTGGCTCTTAGCAAAGTCTCCCAACCATCATGGTATTTTTTTTTTAAGGCTCAAACAGTAACATACACATAAATAAGAGAGGCCTATTAAGAACCATAGTTGGACAGCTCCTTCCAAGTGTAATTTCAAAGAGCATGTCATTCATTCATTCATTGATTCGAAGGAACCAAAGTATGTAAAACCCAACTAGGGGCTAGAGACATAATAGTCAATAAAACAGAGTCCCTGGCCTCAAAAGTTACTTAGACTACTTGGAGAGACAAAGTAAACACCCTGTTTTAATGCAGTATGATAATTACTAAAATAGTGGTGAGATGAATGACATCAGGAATCCTCTCAGGATTGCCTGAAGACAAACTATAGGGGACCTCCTTCCCCTCAGTTAGAGGGGCTGCACGTGACCTCAGTTTTCCTCAAGGCTTCTAGCTACTGAGAAGCTGGCATTACCAGCAACTCCCAGGAAAACTGACATCTAAGCTCAAATCATTTGGTATCAAAACTGAAACTCTTTTTGTTCTTCTGGCAAAGCTGCTGTCTCACTTGCTCTATAAAAGGGAGAGCACCAGGAGCCTAGTTCCTTCTCCTGGAGCACAGACCCGATGTGTCCAGCCACATCTGGCCCTTGCACTGCTTTCCCCAGGATTTCCATAGGCTAGGGAACCGCACATCTCCTTCTGGCGTCCACCTGAGCACCGCGTGTGACAGTTGAGGATTCTAAGGGAACATGTAGGAAAGGTTCCCACCCTGTTTGGATCATGGATGCTTCTCAGGGGCCGGGTTGTCAAATAAAGCCATCAGGCTGCAAAGTTAATTAGGTGAGGAAGAGGAAAAGCAAGGTGTCCCAGACTACTTGAAGAGACAAAGTAAACACCCTGTTTTAATGCAGTATGAGTCCGTCTCAGGCAGAAAGAACACAAGGCTCACAAACTTAAGATGAATGAGAGTTAGGGCACTGGAAAAAGTGAAACTGATTCAGCGTGGCTGAACTTTCCATGGGAAGTAAAAAATGAAGAAAGATAAGGCCTCAGAAGTTAGCAAAGGATAAACGTGAATGAAGCCATAGTAAAGACTTAAGATATACATTAAAAGCAGTGAGGGAGCACTTGTAGGATTTTAAGAAGGGGATGATACTCATCAAAATTGTGCTTTAAATACAGCCCCCTGGACTAATACGGAGAAGAGAGGTAAGATCCTTGTATTTATGGAGCTTCTTATATTCTAGTGGGGATAAGCAACAAACTATCAAGAAATAAATAAAAAGGAAAACTTTCAAGTTGTGTTAAGCGGTAAGTAATAAAATAGGAGCAATATGGTTGAGACTGGCTTAAACCTGGATGGCAGGAAGAAGTCAATCACATGAAGGTGAGAGTAGGAGCACTGCAGGTGAAGAAAATGGCTGGAGCAAAGGATGGGTGCCAGCGGGTATGTCTAGACACACCCATATGAATTAATGAATGTAAAATCACTTAGAACAGAGCCTGGTACATAGTAAGCACCATTTAAGTATTATCTGTTACTATTATTATTATTATTATCATTATGCTTTTATGGAAGTATAACACACATATGAAAATAAGCATCGCTAAGGTGTGCCCAATGAACGTCTCTGGTAACTGGCAACCATATCAGGAAAGAGAACATCCCATACACAGAATCCTCGTTGGTCATTACCTGTGGCCAAGGTTAACAACCCCTGGCTTCTAACAGTACAGATGGTTTTTGTTTGTTTTTGTACTTACTATATAAATGGAATGATATAGGTTTACTCTTTTGTGGCTGGCTTCTTGAACACAACATTGTTTCTGGGAGTCATCCATATTTTGGATGTAGTTGTGTATTATTCCTTCTCATTACTATGTAGTATCCTAATGTATAAATATACAATATATATATTCATCCTACCATTTATTTTATTTTATAAATCATAAAAATATCACTGGAAAAGCGATGACTAAAAGTGGATATCTGTTTTTCATTGTTAGTCTTTCTGTTTCATTAATTTTTTACAACATGTACATACATTACTTCTGCATATTTATTCATAGTTAAGGAAGTAGCCACCACTCTACAACCTCAGCTCTACAACCTAGAGTTATTATTTATATTTTTAGTTCTTCTAATGTCTATTTTGTAACTCTTAATGCTATATCTATTCTTCTATTTTTTATTTATCAATTTTATGTATTATGGTATTATTATGAGCCTATGAATGAAGATAATTTAACCCACTAACCTCATTTTTTAATATTTTATTAAAACATTGTAATGTTTTATTATTTTTGTTGTTTGTAAACAATATACTTGCATTTCCCTATTTCATTTTTTCTTAACAGTATCTATTAACTACCACTATGTGAAATGCAGATGTTGGGACCCAGGCTTTCACTTCACTCTCTCCTCCCTGCTACTACTCCCTGCCTATTGTCTTGGTAAAATTAATAACATTATATTCTATTTTGTAACCAAATTGTCTTCCATGCTTTGTCTATGGGCTGATTCTACAGCTTAAAAGCCAAAAACCAACATTACATTATGATGACTACCTAAATACTAAGCACTGCTAGGTCACGTGGTTTGCTGGAGTATATTCTGTTCTCCGCGTGTGCGATGTCAACCCAATGCCCAGAGCATCAGTTGCCCAAAACATGCAATACACTTGAACAGCTTTCTGGTTTTTCCTATAGTTTCTAGTTGCTTAATTCAGTCCCAAGCAATCTGAAGAAGAGCCAAGAAGAACTTTAGGGCCCTGGTCCTTAAATTTGGTTCAGTATATTCCACAGAAATCCCTTCTACATTTTTATTTTTAATTTTATAAATTCTCAGCCAAGTGGTGATACCAGATAAATTCTGTAGTGACTACTGATGCGAATGTGAGTCCAAAATGTATGCCTTGTCATCGCCAGAGAGTTGCTGTGTGGTTTTGCATGTCTGACTTGATGACATGTGCTCAGATCTTTGCTTGAAATTTACTTACTAATGGAGCCAACTTTATGACCCAGCAATTTCCTAAGAGGCTCAGAGTCAGCCAGGTTCCAGCAGTAGTATGTGTTCTGGAGAAAGTTGCTGGCCCTGCTCAAAGTTGAGTTTTGGGGCTTCTCAGGCTGGGCATGTTTGTCATCCCTTTCCTCATGCTTTCTGCCAGCTGGATAAAGGCTGTTCTCTGTGGGCTTGGACCAATTGGATTTACAGCATGAGACGAAGCTGAATTTATTACCAATGCCACAGTAAAAAGGACTGTAATACCTGGGGCATCTGCACCCTGAGGACACAAGAACTTTATTTTATTTTTTACTTATCCAGTCATCACATCTCCAGGTAGATGTGGACTATTTTATTTAACACTTGATGTGGCACATCAGTAAAACATGGAACTCTGGAATTTTGCCCCTCCACAAAAACAATGATAAAACTGGCAAAAACTGTCAGAATCAACGTTTTAGGGAATCTAAAAATTAACCAAAGGCTTTCAGCAACGTGGGGAGCACCTCAAGAAAAATAGCTGATTGTCAGTAAGAAGAGCAAGTATTGAGGTGTTTCATCTCACTGTAGTCCCATCCAACCCTCCAGCTCAGGGTAGGCTTGAAGATTTCAGGCCACATTTCCAAGACCAGAGGGAGAAAAGAGCTACATTCAAAAAGGATTAAACATTGTTTATCATAGCTAAAAAGTGTAAACAACTCAAATGTCCATCAACTGATGAATGGATAAGCAAAATGTGTTACTTTCATACAGTGGGATATTATTTAGCCATAAAAGCAATGAGGTACTGCTGAATACTATAATATGGACTAACCTTAAAAATATTATGCTTAATGAAAGTACCCAGATACAAAAGGTCACATATTGTATGATTCCATTTATATAAAATATCCAAAGTAGGCAAATCCATAAGGATAGAAAGTAGATTAGCAATTTCTAGGGAATGTGGGGATGGGGAATTGGGAGCAACTGCTACCAGGTATGAAGTTTCTTTCTGGAGTGATGGAAATGTTCTGGAATTAGATAGTGGTGATCATCACACAATATTGTGACTATACTAAAAAGCTTTGTACACATTAAAATGGTGAATTTTATATCATTTTAACCTGAATTTAAAAATTGCTCTCTTACACACGCAAAAAGCTTGAGGACATCCACAACTGCCCTATGCCCTTACTAACTGTAGCTTTATGATTTGATCAACTTCAAAAGTCATACTAAAGTTTTAATCAGGGGCATTGTCCATGAAAGTGACTAAAATGTTGGCATGTGGAAGGGAGGGTGCCCCACTGCCTCGGATAACTGGTTTGGGTCACATACAAGCTGCCATTATGGGCTGTTTTCACTGGGCTCAAGGTCAGTTTGGGGAGTTATAAAGATGTTGGACACAATCTTCCAAGAGGTATGGGAAAAGCCAGTCAGCTTCACACTTGGTTGAGGAACAGCTAACATATTGAATGCCATGAAACTGCAAGACCAAGACAAGGAATAATGATGGAAAATTAGCTATAATTAGATGCATGTTGAATGATTGAATTCTAGATTCTTCATACTGGATATGAAGTGGGAAGGAAGAACAGGAAGCTGGTAATCTTTATATGAAAGATGTTCTTCCTGGTTCATGGCCATAGTTGTGCATGAGTATAAGTGATACCCCACAGTTCTGGGCTTTTCTTTTTTATGTATGGACCCCTGGGAAATGTGCTTTTCCTGTTAGTACATATAGAAAGTATTACTAATATTCTTATTATGCTTTCAGACTGAGCCTAACAGAGGTCAAGAAGATCCAGAACTGGAACACAAAGTCCACGTTCCTAACCTCTTGTCCAACCCATCTCTAAGTGTACCTGCCTGCTAGTCAAGTCCCTCAGCCTCTCAAGAACATCTTAGCCTAAATTGCTAGCTTTGGTTGGCATTCAGACACTGAATAGATGATTCCTCTGGGATCCTGGCTTTGTTCTCCTCAGGGGTGTTGCACAGGTATGCTGGCCTTTGGAACAGAACCAGTTCCCACCTCAAGGTCAGTTCCTTTGGTGAACAGAAGGTAAGCTGAGACAGAAGCTCACAAAGGTGTGGTGGATCAGATGGACGGCAAACTCATAAGGAAGAGACATAGGTTCCAACACAGTGGATGCTGGAAATGAAGAGAGATTTAGGTCTGAGAGTTATAGAGAACTCAGCAGCAGAACTTCTAGGCTCTGTACTCCAGGCCTTATTCAGAAAGGATGGTAATTGAATCCTCACTCCACATGTGTTGTTAGAGCCAGCCACTTCCCTTCCACCGCTGGCCTTGTTGGGCCTTGGTTCCTTGGTTCTAATCAAATGATTCTTAGAGACAACAAGCTTCACATTGCAAGCGTTGAATGTTCTACTGATTGCATACCTTAAGGAGTCTATTTACCCTTTATCCAAAGTCACTCATACTTCTGGCAAATAAGAAGCTAGTAAACAAGATGTAAAATGCCACCCATCTGACTTACCAGTTTCAGAAATGGAGCCTTCAAACTTTATTTATTTTCCTTTTTCCTGAATCTACAGCCACAGCTGTATCATTGCTCACTCACCCTCCTTGACCTCCTACATAGACCTGTTACAGAGTCAACCATTCAGGAATCCTCTCTGTAATTCCTATGTCAGATGAGACGGAGTCTTATGTGACCAAGTTTTCTAACAAAATAAAAGTTTAAGCACAAATTTCAATAATGCAGTACCTGCAGGGACTCAATTCAGTGAATTTGGGCATCAAAAACATGTAGAAAAGAAAACACAACTAAAATTAATAAACACATCCTATTGATTCATGTGTTTGTAAATAGAAAACCAAAGGAGAAATCAGGATGGAAAACTCACAAAACTATTAAAACAGTCCATGTTGATATGATAGGAATGGGTCAAGCACTAGAAGTGCTTCATAACTGGCATCTGGACATGACATTTAGATCATGCCAATTAGGAAGAAAAGCCACTAGACCATGAGATTTGGAGGTGATTTGGTGATGGCCTATGTCTCCTGATTGGCCAACAAGGTCAGGCTGGCAGTGGCAGTTGGCCAGAGAGGAGTCCCTTTTCTCTATCTAGAGCCCTAGGTGTGCCTCCCAAAGCTACATACTTTGCTGGAAACTATACTTTCTCAAAATAAAAAGAGCCATTTTTCCCTGGAGAATCCCATTTAGATTCCTAGAATTGAGAGCAAATGTATTTGCTGTAATACCTGCTATGTTTCTGATACTCCCTTACCATATAATACTTCTTCAATGGAATGAATCCCACCATGCAAAGCAGAGATTACAGTATTAGATCCTATACTCAGAATAAGAGTGAGCACACCTTTGAGCACACTGAGAAGACAGTGAATTTAGTCATAATGAGGTAGAATGGAAACACCTTACACTACTAATTTCAGCCAAGGAGAAATCTGCACATTCACTCTTGTGTAAGTTTACAGAACAAATTAAGGCTTTAACAGGACTGTTTCAAATAGGGAAGGATTTTAATATATGTGAGATAATAGGCATGCTGGTTAAGCCTGTAGGATATCTAAAGTTAGAAAACTTGACTGGAATCCCTTCCTCCAACTTTCCCACCTATGTGAACTTGAGCATACTTGAGTTAATGTGAATCTCAGTGATCTCATCTGTAAAGTGGATTAGGTTTTTCCTCTTGGATACTCCAATGGCATCTCGTGCTGCCTTTGTTTTAGTATTGATCAGACTATGTTTTAATTGCCTGGTGACTTGTCTGTCTCCCTGACTTTCTCAGTGTCATCTCTTGTCTATAATCTAGAGATTATATTCACACACCCACAGGTATACTTGCTGAGCCTTAAGGAATTCTTAGCAGGTGTTTCTGAGTGGCTCTCTAAAGTGGTTGAACCTATCTATTTATGCTCCCATGGAAGTGTGAGTTCCCACTTCCCAAAATTAAATTCTTTTAAAATTCATTTTTATCCATTAAAAAGCATTGTAATTTAAGTGTTAGGGATAACTACATATAGTGTAGTATATTGAAGGTAATAAAATAACATTACATATGAGAGAGAAGGCATAATAAATCAGGAGAAATTTTAAAGCTTTCTTAAAAGAGTGAGAAAAACAATATTGTACCTTCCTCTGGTGTTCCCTCTCTGGTATCTCTTGTTTTTCATGCCATCTTCCTTCTCATCAAATCTTTAATACCTCCTCTCTCATCCTCAGTACCAGCTGATAACCTTCCTTTCTATTTCATTAAGAAAACAGAAACATACCAAAGAGAACTGCCAGTTAAAAGAACACTTATAAAGCCATCAATCACACATGTAATGACCGCACTGGACAATAGAACACCTTGATAACCCCTACCTCCTCACTCTCCTGCCTCCCAGAACACACATTTAGGACATTCCTCTCTCCATCCTAGAGGTAACCCCTACCCTGACTATTGTGATAATCATTTCTCTACTTTTCTCTACAGGTGTATCTTCCCCATAAGCGTTCCTAAACAACATAGTTTTGTTTTACAGATGTTTATATAGTTGTGATTGTCTGTATTATTATTTTGCCACTGTCTTCTTTCTAGCCACATTATTTGTGAGATTCATCCATGTTGTAGAAAGCTAGAGTTGGTTCACTTTTTTATTGTATAGCATATCACTGTATGAATGTATCATAATTTGTACATTCTAACTTTGATGGACATTTTGGATATTTCCAGCTTTTCACTGTTGAAAAACAGTGCTACCATGAATATTCTTGTACATGTCTCCTAGTATGCATAAGCACTGGAATTCTGTCTGATTACAGAGCTGGCAGATTGACAGTTTCCTGGGGCCAGTGTAACTACAGGTTTTGGTTTGTATTCAGAAGGTAAGAGAGGGAGTTTTCCATCTGGCATCTGGGATGGAAGTGAGAAATCAGGATAGCCATGGTGGGGGCAAGGTGAGGCTGCTATGACCCTTCCCTTCCCTCCACCCTGACCCATCTTGCACCATAGCACAGTCTTGACACCCTAAGGAACAAGGTCAACCACCTTCCTAATGAATAGAAACTAATATGCATGCTGGTTAAGAGTGTGGAATGTCTGGAGTTAGAAAACATGAACACGATTCTCTCCTCCAACTTTTTCCATCTGTGTACATGACCTTGAGTTCAACCTAGTTAACCTAAGTCTCATTTTTCTCATCTACTAAATGGGAGTAACATTAATTATTTCAAGTAGTTTTTGTGAGTATTGGTGAGGATATGGAGGAAAGGGAACTCTCATACACTGTTGGTGGGAATGTAAACTGGTTCAGCCACTATGGAAAGCAGTATGGAGGTTTCTCAAAAAAAATAAAAATAGAAATACTTATGACCTAGCAATTCCACTTTTGGGAATTTTCCCAAAGAAAACTAAATCATTAATTCAAAAACATATATGCACTCTTATGTTTATCACAGAATTATTTACGATAGCCAAGATAAGGAAGCAACCTAAATGCCCATCATTTAAACGAACGGATAAAGATGTGGTACAGATATACAATGAAATACTAATCAGCCGTAAAAAGAATGAAATCTTGCTATTTGTGACAACATGGATGGACCTAGAGGGTATTATGCTAAGTGAAATAAGTCAGACAAAGACAAATATCATATGACTTCACTTATATGTGGAATTGAAAAACAAAACAAATGAACCAATAAAAAAACAAAAATAGATTCATAAACACAGAAAACAGACTGGTGATTGCCAAAGGGGAGATGGGTGAGGGGATTGGTGAAACAGGTGAAAGGGGAAAAAAATTAGTGAGAATGTTTGATATTTTGACCTGGGTGATGGTTACATGAGTGTATTTACATGTCAAAATTCATCAAGATGTACACTAAGATTTGGGCATTTTATTGTATGTACCTCAATAAATTTTTTTTAAGTGAGTTGTAGTGTTAGATGAGTTGGGACATATAATATGCCTAGCATAGCCCCTAGCTGTGGTTAATGTGCTATTTTTACCTCTTAATTTGGATTAAAAAGAATACAATGAGCTCATAGAAAAGTATTTTTGAGATCTTTAATTTTTAAGAACTTGGCTTTGATTACTTTGAAGAGCAGAGATTCACAGAAATGGCAAAAAAATACTCTTTTTCTTGATGGAAGGAGAGACAAAGTCACATTGCAAGTGGGCCTGCAGGACTGGGGGGATGGTCATGGTCATCTTTGAAAACACTGTTGCCATAGATAGATTGTAAGCCTTTGGACCTAGGACCCAGTCTTTGTTAGAGCTGGTTAGTCCCAGGTGATAAGGAAACACATTATCATATCTATTTGGGGCAAAGAAGTGTGGGAAAGTTGAAAGAATGAGCAAAACAAACTGAGAAAATACCTCCCAAGAGGTAGGAAGAAAACCAGGGTTGGGGTGTGGGCTGGAAGCTAAGTTTTAAGGAGGATGGAGTGATGAACTATAAGACAAATGCTGCAAAGGAGTTGAGTAAAATTAGCACTTTTTTCTGCAAAGAAATATAAGAAATTGATTTAAAAAAAAAGTTTTCCTGAGGAAGATGTGCTGGTGGAGGGGGAAGGGAAGGCTTCCATTTGTTATGACCTACCTTTCGCTGTTTGAGATTGCTAACCTTTGTAATATGAATTACATATTTTTTCCAATACAAATTATCTGGGAGATGAGATTACAGACATTTTTTTCGAAATCTCTTTATAAAGGGCCCTAACCACCAGTAACTTTTCTCACATTCCAACTAAAACTAGACAATAATCAAACCCAAGTGTAAGATTGCTCAGGTCACATAATGTTCTTTGAGATTTTTGCCACTTTTTCTCTTGGGTGTCATGTATAATCTACAATGAGGCAGGCGGAAATCTTTGACTTGAAGGTTCAGTAAGGTTTTCAGCTTTTAAATAAGATTTTCAAGTCTCTGAAGTAAAGTGAACACAGTGAAACCATCCACAGATGAATTCAGGAGGAGGGCTAACTGGGCTCTGGGAATGTATAGTTCTCAGAGTTACAGTTGTTCCCAGGTTGAATTTGCTTTCCAGAGAGGGTGACTTTGCACCTCTTCACAGCAACCCACTGAAAATAATGTGGTTTGAATCTTCAGAGTGTAAAATCCAGTTCCAGTAGCATTGGGCTCCAGTTCCCAGGATGCTGCTCTACCACAGAGTTCTGTAGAAATTGGAAAGTGCTCCAGATGTGACTCTTGCCTCTATGGGCCTTTGACACTCTCCTCTTTCTCCCCATGCCGTTCAGTGGAAGGTCCCAGGGCAAGACCTGTTCTTGTGCACGAAGTCCTCACCAGCCTGTGTCCCCTTCTGTCCACAGCTCCTGACCTTCAGTTGTCCTGTTCCTTGTCCTCAGCCTCACACACTTAGCACTGCCTCATATAGGCCCACCTGCCAAGCTGAGAATCCATGCTGAGGCCCAGTGAGGACACAAGCCAGTCATAAAGACCATGTATGGGTTTGATGTTATTTGGACGTGATTATTAGATATGACATGATTGTTTAGATAGGGTTCCAAATTGCTCTCCATAATATCAGAGAGGTCAAGTGGTCATTTTAAAGGACTTCTGGCCCATTTTACCAGCCCCCATATAGTCCCACTGCCCACATATTCTCTCGTAAGTGATCTTTTTATATACAAGAGAATAATCTTCCCTGTTTCCATTTCTGGAAAGGTTACTTTGTCCCAGGTATCTTGCCAAGTACTTTACATGTCACCTCATTTTATTCCCACAGTAACCCAATGATAGGAGCCATAAACACCATGCTATACTGCCTCCTTCCTTAACACAACACAGGTGGCCTTCCCTCCTTTTAGTTTCCAAAAATATTTTCATATGCACTACTTTAAGTTGATTTTGAGACTTGTAATAACACTGTGAAGTAGGAAAGCTTAGCATTGTCATTCTCATTTTGCAGCTGAGACTCACATAGGCCAAGGAACTTTCTTAAGACTATTTCAACTAATAAACATATGCCAGATTGTAACCCTCCATCTACATATTCCAGTTCCAATAATTATGTGTATTAATTCCTTTCATTTTTCATACATTTATGCTCCCTACCCATTTTCAGAGACTGTACCACACACTATGGAAACAGAAACTGAATAAAACAGTCTTGACTTTGAAATAGTTGGCATTCTAGAGGGGAATAAAGACAGGTAGGGAGATATATCCTAATAGCACATACCGGATGCTAGGGTAGAAACTTGGACAAACTGGGTGGAATAACTGGTTCTGGCGAAGGAGTCAGCATCAGAAGGAGGCCACGTGTCACAGACAACTCAAAGGCCATGCTTTGTCCATGCTGCTGGAGCATCTCTCTGCTTTGTATGGGCAATAGATAGTAATAAGGCTGGTTGGCCTCTGAAAAATGGTAAAGTCAGTCACATTCTCCTATCTTTTCCTTCTGCCAAGTGTGAGAGGCAATAGTAATTAACTGAAGTATATTTTCTAAGTCAATATAATATCAGTTCATCAGTTACATAGGGACCAATAGGATTCCTGTTTGTCACAAAGAGGTAAACTATTATGGGCAAGAAACTACATAACGGAATGTGTCCCTTACAACTGCTTATGTAGTTTCCTAGCTGTTTTAGAAAGTGAGTTACAGGTGAGGGAATTCTAGCCTAAACCAGATCAAATGTTACCTTTTGCATAGGGGTCTTTTGGTTTTTTGTTTTGTTTTTTCACTTTTAATTATTAGATGCCCTGTAGTGTCCTCTTTCTCTTTCTTTCTTTATTATAGACATTTTCAAATGTACCCAAGAATACAGAGAATAATATAATCCATACCCATCAACTAGTTTCAACAGTTATCAACATTTTACTAATCTTGTTTCTATTTTTTCTCATAGCCACACGTTTTTTTGAGTATTTTGAAACAACTACAATCTTATTTTTGAGAAAGGTTTGGAGGGGTGTGAATTAGAATGAGAAAATATATTTTCTTCCAAACCTTATTGGTTTTTAGCACTAATTAAATTGCCAGCATAATTTTTTAAAACCTATTCCAGTTTTAGTGAAACCTCTTTTATGGCAGGCATTAACTTAGCTAGCAATGCACAGCTAAACTGAACAAGGTGCCTCTTGGCCCTTCTCCCTTTGAAAAATTTCTGCCAGAATAAACAGAATGGAAAAGTTTTTTGACTGAACATTTCAGGTAAGAACAAAGCACAATGCAGAAATAAATACATAGGAGTTTGGGCTGAAAATAAAGGATACCATTGTTGTTGCTGGTGAGGAATTTCTATATTTGGGTTTTAAGATAACACATTTGTCCTTTCTGTCATTGATAACATTATTTCACTTATTTCCTTGTCCCCTATTTTCAGGAGAGCTGCCTGTTAGTCGGTGGGCTTAATATGACCTGGTATTCACTGTGATGATTACAAGGAGAAAAGTTCTGGGTACCTTTCTGAAGTACAACTGTTAGACAACACCATCATCAGCATTAGAAATTGGCAATGGTTTCAAATTCAGATAGTTTTTATTCCTAAAGAAACATGCTTCGATGTTACTTAAAACAGCAAAACGGTAGAAACAACTTACATGATGAGTAAAAAAAGGGCAATAGAAATGTAAGTCAGAGTATATCTACATAAATGTAATCTTATTTAAAACAAGCATGGTTTGTCAGAAATTGCTTATTTTAACACGTTACATGACAAAAGCAGGTTATGAACTTATATGCCCAGGATGAACTCAACTATGTAAAAAGTGCATGGAGACAAAATCAGAAGGCAATATACCACCAGGTTAACGGTGATTGCCTCTGAGTGTTAGGGTTGTGAGTGATTCCTCTTCTGTTTCTTTTTATACTTTTCTGGCTTTTTCAAATTTTGTACAGTGAGCATGTAATTGCTTGTATAATCAGAAAAAGATTTTTTCTAAATAAAAGGGACAAGCAAGTCTCAAAAGCCCAGTGCCTAGAAGCAGATCAGCAATCTGTTTTGAATGTCTCCAAGGCACTGAACCAGGCAAAAGTAAGAAGCATGATTTCAGAGTCCCCAGGGGGAGACTTGTATAGTTAGTTCCTAGGAAACCAGAAGTTTGAGCCATTCAAAACACATGTAAGTGTTTTTGGTGTGAATCAAATCCTTCCATTAGGCATAATTGCAACAGCAGCTGTTATACAACCTGTAAAAACTATTTTTGGTGTGAACCAAAATTTTAGTAACATAGGAATTGTTAACTATTTCAAGCTCACATAGGTGTCAGCCTCATCCACAGCCAGGTTCAGCTGCCCTGATGGAAGGGAAATCCCTTGTACTGTGGTGGAGCCTGCAAGGGAAGGCTTAGCAAGAATTAAGGCAACTCTTCCAAATGCATCTTTTTCATCTTCATCTCATGTTCTTAAAAGAAAAAGAGACAATTTGAAACTGGCTTAATAACTTTACTGAATATTTTAAAATGTCATAGTAAGTCATGCTGATAAGGAAAATATTCAACACAGTTGTCATGGTCAACAAACCGCTTTTTTCCTCCATTTGGCAAAGTCAGCAGAGCACCCCCAGCTGTCTCCTCCCCTCCTTCTCTGGGCTCCTCTTTTGCCCTGTGCATGCCAAAATGCCACATATCAAAATAATATAAATTGCTCCCCTTGGGCGTGCTCAGGGCTCAGACCTTGGGAGATTACTCCCCTCTGAGCCCGCTGGTATAAAAATAAAACCTCAACACTCCAAGACCTCCGAGTGCCGCTTGGTTCTTCCATCAGCGATCCAGTCTGGGTTTTCTAGTATTTTCCGTAACATTTGGTTCCCTGACTGGGAAACCCAACCGCGCTGGCTCATTGTTGCCACCGGTTTGGGGCAACGCAGGGCGGTGATGGAACAGGAGATTGCAATGGAAAAGGCATGCTCTGCCTGATCTTTCAGCAGTCTCCCACCCGGTCGCCATGGGCCAGCCCTGCTCCGCTGTTCCAACCCAATTCAAGGAGGCTTGGCAGGTGAGGACCTGGTTCTGACATCGAATTTGGTAAGGCCCCGGGGCCCCTGACCCAGCCAGTCCCACCCACTGGGGTGGAAGGGGAGCCTGATCACCTCCTGGAGACTTCTTAGAAGTCTCACAGGTAGATATTCCCAGGGGAGGAATGTTTAAAGTCTGGTCTGAGTGTGTGAATGGGTGTGCAGGGCAGCTGAAGCCATTGAGTCTGCACTGAATCTGTGATTCCACAGCCTGTGCTTTGGAATCTGAGTAGACCCTTCGCCATATTCATGGTCGGCCACCATGACATAATGGTGACTCAGCTTTGGCTGACCTAGCCTGGGACTTACAAAGGTGTGCCTTAGTCAAGGCTGACCAAGTCTCCAAGAGGAGTGTGAATGGATGGGCATCTGACTGGTCTCCTCTCTAAAGGAGGCACCCCTCCCTTGTCTGTTGTCACAGCACCATTATATGGGCATGTCATAGGGTCAGGGCACAGTAAACAAACCCACAGTTCTTGAAATCATGATAAAAAATTTGAGGAAGGGATTTTCAAAAGACTACAGAGTAAAATTGACTCCCAGCAGGCTGAAAACCCTGTGTGAATCTGAATGGCCCTTTAGTGTAGGGTGTCCTCTGGAAGGGACCCTAGATATCCCAACAGTCCACCAAGTCTGGCAGATCATCACTGGAGATCCAGGTCAACCTGACCAGTTCCCATATATTAACTTCTGGTTAGGAATAACAGGCATTGAAGGGATTAAAGATGGCAGCATGAGAGGAGAGACAGAGGCTTCCTCCTAAAACCATGTACAATTAGAAAATATAGTTGGTGCAACTAATCCTGAGAGAGCAACAGGAAAGAGGACTGCACCAGACTGCACACACCTGGAGAAAAGAGCAGACCTCATGGAACAGGGTAATGTACCAAAGCTGTGGCCCAGCAGGACCCAAGCCCTTCCCCAACCCCAGTTCACCAGCGGGAGGAAGAGAAATGGAACAGGGAGGGAGTGGAAGGCCTGAGACTGCTGAATACCTAGCTCCGGAGATCTGCTCTGGGAGCACAAACCTACATTTCATGGTGATTTCATAATACTTGTGTGATTATGGGGTTGGAAAGCTAATACAGGCAGAATTCCTGGAGATACTGAGATTCCAGCTGCTTCTGGAAAGCAGGGATCCATATCTAGCTGCTCTGGGACAAAAGCTTATACCTGTGTGCTTGGCCCACTGGTTCAGGCAGTGGAGACAGGCATAGCAGCCGGGAAGCAGGAAACAGCTCTTTCCTCCCTCCAGGCAACAATACCGCTCCCCTGCGACCCCCGACATTGCTTCAGGGGCTGAACAGCTCCAGAGTAGAGCTTCCAGACACAAGACGGCATCATATACAAATATGAAATGCCAAAAAAACCTGGTCCAGAGTAAAATTATTAATACAACTCCTGAGAAAGATTTAAATGACATGGACTTCATGACTCTTTCTGAAAGGGAGTTCAAAATAAAAATCATCAACATGATGAGGGAGGAGCCAAGATGGTGACATGAGTAGAGCAGCAGAAATCTCCTCCCAAAAACATGTATTTTTGAAATACAACAAATACAGCTATTCCGAAAAGAGAGACCAGAAGATACAGGACAATAGCCAGACTACATCTACACCTGTGAGAACCCTGGGTCTCAGTAAGGGGGTAAGATACAAGCCGCAGCCCAGCAGGACCTGAGTGCCCCTCACCCTAGCTCCTGGCAGGAAGAGAGGAGTTGGAGCGAGGAGGGAGAAGGAGCCCAGGACTGCTAAATACCAAGCCCTAGCCATCCACACCAGGAGCTCAGACAAACAGTGCATGGTGTGCTGGACACTAGGGAAATGGGACAGTAAAATCTGCAAGCAGGTCCCTGCAGCCTGGGACAAAGAAAAGCAAGTGCTTTTTGAAAGTCTTAAAGGGCCAGGGACCGTACAGCTGGACAGAAACATCCCGGCACAATCAACTCGGCAGCTTTGAACCTGGTGAATTCCGGGCGCCCTAACCCCCTGGGCGGCAGCACAGCTCTGAGGCCCCTCACGATGATAAACAGCCTCCCACTCGTTCCCGCTCCAGCATTGGCCCCACCATAGCAGAGGAGCAGCCTGAGAGTGGCTGCACCCACAGCAACCGCCCGTGGAGCTTCCTTCACAGTGGCAGGGCAAGAATCAGAAACACCATCTGCATGCAACTGCCCAGCACAAGCCTGTAGAGGTCTTCATTCTCCTAGGAGAGAAAGGCCACAAACTAGCAAGAAGGGACGCTCTCCCAGCTGACATGTGCCAACTACCCATGAGTATCTCAATCGCCATGAAAAGGCAGAAGAATTTGATACAGACCAGATTAACCCAGACAGTCTCCCTTGAAAAGGAATCTGGGGAGATAAACCTAACCAATCTTCCTGAAAAACAATTTAAAATTAAGGTCATAACCATGCTGATGGACTTGCAGAGAAATATGCAAGAGCTAAGGAGGGAGAATACAGAAAGAAAACAATCTCTGGAAGGATTTAAAAGCAAAATGGATGAGATGCAAGAGGACATTGATGGATTAGAAACCAGAGAACAGGAACACACAGAAGCTGATGCAGAGAGAGAGAAAAGGAACTCCAGGAATGAGACAATATTAAGAGAACTGTGTGACCTATCCAAAAGGAACAATATCTGCATTACAGAGGTACCAGAAGAAGAAGAGAGAGAAAAAGGGATAGAAAGTGTATTTGAAGAAATAGTTGCTGAAAACTTCTCCAAACTAGGGGAGGAAACAGTAGCTCAGACCACAGAAATACACAGAAATCCCAACAGAAGGGACCTAAAGAGGACAACACCAAGATACATAATAATTAAAAAGTCAAAGCTCAAGGACAAGGACAGAATTTTAAAGGCACCTAGAGAGAGGAAAAAGGTCATATACAAAGGAAAACGCATCAGGCTATCATCAGACTTCCCAACAGAAAACTTATAGGCCAGAAGAGAAAGGCATGATATATTTAATGCAATGAAACAGAAGGGCCTTGAACCAAGAATACTATATCCAGCACGATAATAATTTAAATATGAAGGAGATACAAGACAATTCCCAGACAAGCAAAAGTTGAGGGACATTGCCTCCCACAAACCACCTCTATAGGGTATTTAAGAGGGACTGCTCTAGATGGAAGCACTCCTAAGGCTAAATAGATGTCACCAGAGAAAATAAAATCACAGCAAAGAAAGCAGACTAACCAAATACTAACTAAAGGCAAAAAATAAAATCAACTACCCACAAAAGCAGACAAAGGAAACACTAAAGAGAACAGAATAAAACACCCAACATATAAAGAATGGAGGAGTAAGAATAAGAAGGGAGAGAAATAAAGAATCATCAGACTGTGTCTATAATAGCTTAATAAGAGAGTTAAGTTAGATGATTAGATAGTAAAGAAGCTACCCTTGAACCTTTGGTAACCATGAATCTAAAGCCTGCAATGGCAGTAAGTACATATCTTTCAATAATCACCCTAAATGTAAATGGACTGAATGCACCAATCAAAAGACACAGAGTAATAGAATGGATAAAAAAGCAAGACCCATCCATATGATGCTTACAAGAGACTCACCTCAAACCCAAAGACATACAGAAACTAAAAGTCAAGGGACGGAAAAAATTATTTTATGGAAACAATAGGGAGAAAAAAGCAGGTGTTGCAGTACAAGTATCAGACAAAATACACTTCAAAACAAAGAAAGTAACAAGAGATAAAGAAGGACATTACATAATGATAAAGGGGTCAGTCTAACAAGAGGATATAACCATTATTTATACATATATATATATATATATACACCCAATACAGGAGCCCCAATATATGTGAAACAAATACTAACAGAATTAAGGGAGTTAATAGAATGCAATGAACTCATTTTAGGAGACTTCAACACACCACTCACTCCAAAGGATAGATCCACCAGATGGAAAAAAGGTAAGGACACAGAGGCACTGAACAATACAATATACCAGATGGAGCTAATGGACATCTATAGAACTCTACATCCAAAATCAACAGGATACACATTCTTCTCAAGTGCAAATGGAACATTTTCCAGAATAGACCACATACGGGGCCACAAAAGGAGCCTCAGTACATTCAAAAAGATTGAAATTCTACCAACAAACTTTTCAGACCACAAAGGTATAAAACTAGAAATAAATTGTACAAAGAAAGCAAAAAGGATCACAAACACATGGAGGCTTAACAACATGCTCCTAAATAATCAGTGGATCAATGACCAAATCAAAATAGAGATCAAGCAATATATGGAAATAAATGAAAACAACAACACAAAGCCCGAACTTCTGTGGACACAGTGAAAGCAGTCTTAAGAGGAAAGTATATAGCAATCTAGGCCTATTTAAAGAAGGAAGAACAATCCCAAATGAATAGTCTAAAGTCACAATTATTGAAACTGGAAAAAGAAGAACAAATGAGGCCCAAAGTCAGCAGAAGGAGAGACATAATAAAGATCAGAGAAGAAATAAATAAAATTGAGAAGAATAAAACAACAGAAAAAATCAATGAAACCAAGAGCTGGTTCTTTGAAAAAATTAACAGAATAGATAAGCCCCTAGCCAGACTTATTAAGAGAAAAAGAGAATCAACACACATCAACAGAATCAGAAATGAGAAAGGAAAAATCATGATGCACCACACAGAAATACAAAGAATTATTAGAGAACACTACAAAAACCTATATGTTAAGAAGCTGGAAAACCTAGAAGAAATGGACAACTTCCTAGAAAAATACAACCTTCCAAGACTGACCAAAGAAGAAACAGAAAATCTAAACAGACCAATTACCAGCAAAGAAATTGAAGCAGTAATCAAAAGACTACCCAAGAACAAAACCACCAGGCCAGATGGATTTACCTCAGAATTTTATCAGACATACAGAGAAGATATAATACCCATTCTCCTTAAAGTTTTCCAAAAAATAGAAGAGGAGGGAATACTCCCAATCTCATACTATGAAGCCAACATCACCCTAATACTAAAACCAGACAAAGACCCCACCAAAAAAGAAACTTACAGACCAATATCCCTGATGAACATAGATGCAAAAATACTCAACAAAATATTAGCAAACAAACCGAATTCAAAAATACATCAAAAGAATCATACACCATGACCAAGTGGAATTCATCCCAGGGATGCAAGGATGGTACAACATTCAAAAATCAATCGACATCATCCACCGCATAAATAAAAAGCCAGACAAAAACCACATGATCATCTCCATAGATGCTGAAAAAGCATTTGACAAAATTCAACATACATTCATGATAAAAACTCTCAACAAAATGGGCATAGAGGGCAAGTACCTCAACATAACAAAGGCCATATATGATAAACCCAAAGCAAACATCATACTGAACAGCGAAAAGCTGAAAGCTTTTCCTCTGAAATAGGGTACAAGACAGGTATGCCCACTCTCACCGCTGTTGTTCAACATAGTACTGGAGGTCCTACCCATGGCAATTAGACAAAACAAAGAAATACAAGGTATCCAGATTGGCAAAGAAGAAATTAAATTGTCACTATTTGCAGATGACATGATATTGTACATAAAAAACCCTAAAAACTCCACTCCAAAACTACCAGAACTAATATCTGAATTCAGCAAAGTTGCAGGATACAAAATTAACAGACAGAAATCTGGGGCTTTCCTATACACTAACACAATGAACTAATAGAAAGAGAAATCAGGAAAACAATTCCATTCACAATTGCATCAAAAAGAATAAAATATGATTAGAAGAAATATGGTGGCGTAAGAGGAGAGACAGAGGCTTCCTCCTACAACTGGATACAATTAGAAAATATAGTTGGTGCAACTAATCCTGAGAGAACAACAGGAAAGAGGATGGCACCAGACTGCACACACCTAGAGAAAAGAGCAGACCTCACCGAATGGGGTAACGTACCAGAGCTGTGGCTCTGAGGGACCAAAGCCCCTCCCCGACACCCGGTAAATGGCGGGAGGAAGACAAATGGAGCAGGGAGGGAGTGGAAGGCTTGGGACTGTTGAATACCTAGCTCCTCAGATCTGCACTGGGAGTACAAACCTACATTTCATGGTGCTTTCATCATACTCTTCTGATTACCGGGTTGGAAAGCTGGGGCAGGCAGAGTTCCTGGGGAGACTCGGATTCCAGCCGCTTGTGGAAAGCAGGGATCCATCTGGATGCTCTGGGACAAAAGCTTGTATCTGTGTGCTTGGCCCACTGGTTCAGGCAGTGGAGACAGGCAAAGCAGCCGGGAAGTGGGGATCAGCTTTTTCCTCCCCCCAGGCACCAATACCACTCCCCTGTGACCCCTGACATTGCTTCAGGGGCTGAGCAGCTTCAGAATAGAGCTTCTGGACACTAGAGGGCGCCATATACAAATATGAAACGTCAAAGGAACCTGGTCCAGAGTAAAATTAATATAACTCCAGAGAAAGACTTAAATGACAAGGACCTTATGACTCTTACTGAAAGGGAGTTCAAAATAAAAATCACCAGCAAGCTAATGGAGGTATGGAAAGATATTGAAGAACTCAGGAACGAATTCAGGTTGGAAATCCAATCACTGAAGAGCACGATGGAGAGCATTAAAAGCAGGTTGGATACAGTGGAGGAGACAATAAATGAAATAGAAATTAGAGAAGAGGAATACAATGAAGCTGAGGCACAGAGAGAAAAAAGGATCTCTAAGAATGAACGAATATTGAGAGAACTGTGTGGCCAATCCAAACGGAACAATATTCGCATTATAAGGATACCAGAAGAAAAAGAGAAAGAGAAAGGGATAGAAAGTGTCTTAGAGGAGGTAGTTGCTGAAAACTTCCCCAGTCTGGGGAAAGAGATAGTCTCTCAGGCCATGGAGATCCACAGATCTCTCAACACAAGGGACCCAAGGAAGACAACACCAAGACATATAGTAATAAAACTGGCAAAGATCAAGGATAAGGACAGACTATTAAAAGCAGCCAGAGAGAGAAATAAGATCACATACAAAGGAAAGCCTATCAGGCTAACATCAGACGTCTCAGCACAAACCTTACAGGCCAGAAGGGAGTGGCATGATGTATTTAATGCCATGAAGCAGAAGGGCCTGGAACCAAGATTACTTTATCCGGCAAGATTATCATTTAAATTTGAAGGAGGGATTAAACAATTTCCAGATAAGCGAAGCTGAGAGAATTTACCTCCCACAAACCATCTCTACAGTGTATTTTGGAGGGACTGCTATAGATGGAAGTGCTCTTAAGGTTGAATAGCTGTCACCAGAGGTAATAAAACCAAAGTAAAGAAAGTAGAACAGCTAATTACTAAGCAAATGCAAAATTAAATTAACTATCCCCAAAGTCAATCAAGGGAGAGACAAAAAGTACAGAATATGATACCTAATATATAAAGAATGAAGGAGGAACAAAAAGGAGAAACAGAAAAGAACCTTTAGATTGTGTTTGTAAGAGCATAGTAAGTGAGTTAAGTTAGACTCTTAGATAGTAAGGAAATTAACCTAGAACCTTTGGTAACCACGAATCTAAAGCCTGCAATGACAATAACTACATACCTATCGATAGTCACCCTAAATGTAAATGGACTGAATGCACCAATCAAAAGACATAAAGTCACTGAATGGATAAAAAAACAAGACCCATCTATATGCTGCTTACAAGAGACTCACCTCAAACTCAAAGACATGCACAGACTGAAAGTCAAGGGATGGAAAGATATTTCATGCAAACAATGGGGAGAAAAAAGTAGGTGTTGCAGTACTTGTATCAGACAAAAGAGACTTCAAAACAAAGTGAGAAAAAGAGATAAAGAAGGGCATTACAGAATGATAAAGGGGGCAGTCCAACAAGAGGATATAACCATCACAAATATATATGTACCCAACACAGGAGTACCGACATATGTGAAACAAATACTAACAGAATTAAAGGAGGAAATAGAATGCAATTCATTCATTCTAGGAGACTTCAACACACCACTCACACCAAAGGACAGATCCACCAGACAGAAAATAAGCAAGGACACAGAGGCACTGAACAACACACTAGAACAGATGGACCTAATAGACATCCATAGAACTCTACATCCAAAAGCAACAGGATACACATTCTTCTCAGGTGCACATGGATCATTCTCCAGAATAGACCACATACTAGGCCACAAGAGGAGCCTCAGTAAATTCAAAAAGATTGAAATCCTACCAACCCACTTTTCAGACCAAAAAAGGTATAAAACTAGAACTAAACTGTACAAAGAAAGGAAAAAGGCCCACAAACACATGGAGGCTTAACAACATGCTCCTAAAGAATCAATGGATCAACGACCAAATTAAAATAGAAATCCAGCAATATATGGAAACAAATGACAACAACAACACAAAGCCCCAACTTCTGTGGGATGCAGCAAAAGCAGTCTTAAGAGGAAAGTATATAGCAATCTAGGCCTATTTAAAGAAGGAAGAAAAATCCTAAATGAATAGTCTAAAGTCACAATTATCGATACTGGAAAAAGAAGAGCAAATGAGGCCTAAAGTCAGCAGAAGGAGGGACATACTAAAGGTCAGAGAAGAAATAAATAAAATTGAGAAGAATAAAACAACAGAAAAAATCAATGAAACCAAGAGCTGGTTCTTTGAGAAAATAAACAAAATAGATAAGCCTCTAGCCAGACTTATTAAGAGAAAAAGAGAATCAACACACATCAACAGAATCAGAAAAAAGAAAGGAAAAATTATGATGGACCCCACAGAAATACAAAGACTTATTAGAGAATACTATGAAATCCTATATGCTAACAGATGGAAAACCTAGATGAAATGGACAACTTCCTAGAAAAATACAACCTTCCAGGACTGACCACGGAAGAAACACAAAATCTAAACAAACCAATTAACAGTAAAGAAATTGAGGTCATAATCAAAAAAATACCCAAGAACAAAACCCCCAGGCCAGATGGATTTACCTCAGAATTTTATCAGACATACAAAGAAGATATAATACCAATTCTCCTTAAAGTTTTCCAAAAAATAGAAGAGGAGGAAATACTCCTAAACTCATTCTATGAAGCCAACATCACCCTAATACCAAAACCAGACAAAGACCCCACCAAAAAAGAAAATTACAGACCAACATCCCTGATGAATGTAGATGCAAAAATACTCAACAAAATATTAGCAAACAAACCGAATTCAAAAATACATCAAAAGGATCATACACCATGACCAAGTGGAATTCACCCCAGGGACGCAAGGATGGTACAACATTCAAAAATCAATCAACATCATCCACCACATAAATAAAAAGATGGACAACTCTTAAGAGTAATTAAAGAGGACACTAAAAATAGAAACTCATCCCATGCTCTTGGCTAGGAAGAATTAATATCGTCAAAATGGCCATCCTGCCCAAAGCAATATACAGATTCGATGCATTCCCTATCAAATTACCAACAGTATTCTTCAACGAATGGGAACAAATAGTTCAAAAATTCATATGGAAACACCAAAGACCCCGAATAGCCAAAACAATCCTGAGAAGGAAGAATAAAGTGGGGGGCATCTCACTCCCCAACTTCAAGCTCTACTACAAAGCCACAGTAATCAAGACAATTTGGTACTGGCACAAGAACAGAGCCACAGACCAGTGGAATAGGATAGAGACTCCAAACATTAACCCAAACATGTATGGTCAATTAATATTCAATAAAGGAGCCATGGACATACAATGGGGAAGTGACAGCATCTTATACAGACAGTGCTGGCAAAACTGGACAGCTACATGTAAGAGAATGAAACCAGATCATTGTCTAACCCCATACACAAAAGTAAATTAGAAATGGATCAAAGACCTGAATGTAAGTCATGAAACCATAAAACTCTTAGAAAAAACATAGGCAAAAATCTCTTGGACATAAACATGAGTGACTTCTTCATGAACATATCTCCCCAGGCAAGGGAAACAAAAGCAAAAAGGAACAAGTGGGACTACATTAAGCTGAAAAGCTTCTGTACAACAAAGGACACCATCAATAGAACAAAAAGACATCCTGCAGTATGGGAGAATATATTCATAAATGACAGATCCAATAAAGGGTTGCCATACAGAATATATAAAGAGTTCACAAACCTCAACAAACAAAAAGCAAATAATCCAATTAAAAAATGGCCAGAGGAGCTGAGCAGACAGTTCTCCGAAGAAGAAATTCAGATGGCCAACAGACACATGAAAAGATACTCCACATCACTAGTCATCAGAGAAATGCAAATTAAAACCACAATGAGGTATCACCTCACACCAGTAAGGATCGCCAACGTCCAAAAGACAAACAACAACAAATGTTGGCGAGGTTGCAGAGAAATGGGAACCCTTGTACACTGCTGGAATGTAAATTACTTCAACCATTGTGGAAAGCAGTATGGAGGTTCCTCAGAAAGCTCAAAATAGAAATACCATTTGACCCAGGAATTCCACTCCTAGGAATTTTCCCTAAGAATGCAGCAGCCCAGTTTGAAAAAGACATATGCACCCTTATGTTTATTGCAGCACTATTTACAATAGTCAAGAAATGGAAGCAACCTAAGTGTCCATCAGTAGATGAATGGATAAAGAAGAGGTGGTACATATACACAATGGAATATTATTCAACCATAAGAAGAAAACAAATCCCACCATTGGCAACAACATGGTTGGAGCTAGAGGGTATTATGCTCAGTGAAATAAGCCAAGCAGAGAAAGACAAGTACCAAATGATTTCACTCCTATGTGGAGTATAAGAACAAAGAAAATCTGAAGGAACAAAACAGCAGCAGACTCACAGAACTGCAGAATGGACTAACAGTTAACAAAGGGAAAGGGACTGGGGAGGATGGGTGGGAAGGGAGGGATAAAGGCAGGGAAAAAGAAAGGGGGCATTACAATTAGCATGTATAATGTGGGGGGGGCATGGGGAGGTCTGCATAACACAGAGAAGACAAGTAGTGATTCTACAGCATCTTACTATGCTGATGGACAGTGACTGTAATGGGGATTGTGGGGGGTGACTTGGTGAAGGGGGAGCCTAGTAAACATAATGTTCTGCATGTAATTGTAGATTAATGATAACAACAACAACAAAAAATCATCAACATGCTAAATGGAGGTATGGAATGACATCCAAGAACTCATCAATGAATTCAGGTCAGAGATCCAATTGTTGAAGAGCACGATGGAGGGTATTTAAAGCAGGTTGGATACAGTGGAGGAGACGATAAATGAAATAGAAACTAGAGAAGAGGAATACGAAGAAGCTGAGGCACAGAGAGAAAAAAGGATCTCTAAGGATGAAGGAATATTGAGAGAACTGTGTGACCAATCCAAACGGAACAATATTCGCATTATAGGGATACCAGAAGAAGAAGAAGAGAGAGAAAGGGATAGAAAGTGTCTTAGAGGAGGTAGTTGCTGAAAACTTCCCCATTCTGGGGAAGGAGATAGTCTCTCAGGCCATGGAGGTGCACAGATCTCCCAACACAAAGGACCCAAGGAGGACAATACCAAGATGTATAATAATAAAATTGGCAAAGATCAAGGATAAAGACAGACTATTAAAAGCAGCCAGAGAGAGAAATAAGATCACATACAAAGGATAGCCCATCAGGCTAACATCAGATTTCTCAGCACAAACCTTACAGCCCAGAAGGGAGTGGCATGATGTATTTAATGCCATGAAGCAGAAGGGCCTGGAACCAAGATTACTTTATCCGGCAAGATTATCATTTAAATTTGAAGGAGGGATTAAACAATTTCCAGATAAGCGAAGCTGAGAGAATTTACCTCCCACAAACCATCTCTACAGTGTATTTTGGAAGGACTGCTATAGATGGAAGTGCTCTTAAGGTTGAATAGCTGTCACCAGAGGTAATAAAACCAAAGTAAAGAAAGTAGAACAGCTAATTACTAAGCAAATGCAAAATTAAATCAACTATCCCCAAAGTCAATCAAGGGAGAGACAAAAAGTACAGAATATGATACCTAATATATAAAGAATGGAGGAGGAACAAAAAGGAGAAACAGAAAAGAACCTTTAGATTGTGTTTGTAAGAGCATAGTAAGTGAGTTAAGTTAGACTCTTAGATAGTAAGGAAATTAACCTTGAAACTTTGGTAACTATGAATCTAAAGCCTGCAATGGCAATAAGTACATATCTTTCAATAATCACCCTAAATGTAAATGGACTGAATGCACCAATCAAAAGACACAGAGTAATAGATTGGATAAAAAAGCAAGACCCATCTATATGCTGCTTACAAGAGACTCACCTCAAACCCAAAGACATGCACAGACTAACTCCTGGTTAGGAATCACCCAGACCCCTCCCTTTTGGGTGCAATTTGCTTGCAATAGGCAGGGAAAGGGTAGGGTCCTAGTCACCTTAACAAACAAGCCTACAAAGAATCAATGAAAGTCTGAGCCTCCACAGATTCTTGCTGGTGAGCCAGAGGCAGAGCTAATATTGCCCCCACCTTATTCACCCCCAAGGCCGTCAGCCCACAGCCCCCCAGTCCCGGACACCCTGCCACCATCAGCCTCCCTGCCAACTCCAGAACCAGTGAACCCACTCTTCCCCAGACCAGCAGCCAGACTGCACCCTCGGCTGGGAGCATGTGCCCTTCAGATGCCGGTGGAAGAGACGCGGGAGCCTGAAAGGCGTAATAAAGATGGGATCATCCAGCCTGGCCGGTCTATGTTTTACTATCAACCCTTCTCCATGACTGACACCCCCATTGGAAAAGCTACAAGTCCAGTTGATCTCTTGAAATCCCTCTTCCAAACCCATCAGTTGACCTGGAAAAACTGTCAACAGCTTCTCCACACCCTGTTCACAACAGAAGAGAGGAGGCAGCCAGGGTCCTTGATTGGGGTGCATGGGTTGAAATCACTGTCCCCAAGGAGCACCCCAAGTAGGACTTCACCACCCCTGAGGGACAGCACCAGATGCACCGATATCAGGATGCCCTCCTCCAGGGGATCAAAGACAGATCCAGAAAGCCTACGAAGATGATCAAAGTATCTTCAGTCACTCAACAACCAGGAGAGTCTCCTGGGGACTATTATGAAAGACTGTGTGAAGCTTATCTCATCTACACCCCCTTCAATCCTGAGCCACCAAGGAGCCAACAAATAGTTAACACCTCATTCGTAGCTCAAGCCACCCCAGACATCAGACAAAAGCTCCAAAAACTTGAAGGCTTTGCCGGGATAAATATCACTCAACTGATTAAAATTGCCAACAAAGTATATCTAAACAGAGAAGTTCAGGCTGACAGAGAGGCTGAAAGAAAAATGAAGAAAAAGGCCAGCTTCCTGGCAACTTCCCTAAAAGAGAGATGACCAAAAGGCAGAGAAAAGCTGGCCGCCAAGAGGGGGTGAGCCTAGGATGCCCCTAGCCAGGGACCAGTGTGCTTACTGTGAAGAGAAGGGGCATTGGAAGAATGAATGTCCCAACTGAGGCAAATCCCGGAAGCCCAGTCACTGCTGGGAGGAACCTCGTGGTGAAAGGCTCATTGTTCTGGCCAGAACAGACTCAGATTGACAAGGACCAGGCTCTCTCACGCTCCATCCACATGAGCCCATGGTCAAAATGAAAGTGGGGGGACAATACACGACTTTTATGGTTGACACAGGAGCAGAACACTCTGTGGTCACCCTCCCTGTAACTCCCTTCAGTAAAAAGACTGCAACTATTCTCGGAGCCACTGGGACATAAGCAGCCCAGCAACGCTTTTGCCAAGCCCACCAATGTGAACTTGGAGGCCACAAGGCCCGACATAAGTTTCTCTACCTGCCCGAGTGCCCCTTTCCCCTCCTCAGCCAAGATACACTCTCAAAGCTCAGAGCCCAAATAACTTTTGAACCAACTGGACCCACCAGCCTCAAACTAAACCCAGGCGAAGATAAGCCAGGGTCCCTCGTACTGGGAATAACCATACCCAGGGAAGAGGAGTGGAGGCTATTCTGTGCCCAGACCCTCTCAAGTAGCCCACCTGAATTCAGAGCTTCCTTCCTCTCCATATGGGCTGAAGACAACCCACCTGGACTTGCTCATAACTGAGGCCCTGTCATTGTAGAATTGACTCCAGGGGCCCAGCCACAAAGACAGCAGCAGTACCCCCTCTGACAAGAGCTGAGAGCAGGCATCCAGGAACACCTGATCAGACTCAAAGAGGCAGGCATTCTAACCGAGTGTCAGTTACCCTGGAACACCCTGCTTCTACTAGGCAAAAAGCCAGGAGGAGGGTACTGGCCTGCTCAAGACCTGCGAGCCATTAACAAAGTAACTGTTTCTTTCCACCCGGTGGTCCCAAACCCATACACCCTCCTCAGCCAGATCCCAGGGTCTGCCAAATAGTTCACTTGCCTAGACTTAAAAGATGCCTTTTTCTGCCTCTGGCTGGCCCCCCAAAGCCAGTTCTTGTTTGCCTTTGAATGGACTGAACCAGATACAGGGTGGCAGATGCAGTTAACATGGACGTGGCTTCCACAAGGGTTCAAGAACTCACCCACTCTCTTTGGAGAGGCATTGGCCGCAGACCTTGCCAGCTTTCTGAGGGAAGCCATGCACTGTGCCCTTCTGCAGTATGTAGATGACCTCCTCCTTGCCAGTGACATCCAGGAAAATTGTGCAAAAGGCACAAAGGCCCTCCTGCAACTCCTGTCAGACTCAGGATACTGAGCCTCATGGAAAAAAGCACAAATCTGCCAGCAACAGGTCCGGTACTTGGGCTTCCTCCTCACCCAGAGAGAAAGGGCACTAGGGACAGAGGGGAAAAAAGTCATTATCTCCTTATGTCAGCCCCAAATGAAGAAAGGCATATGAAAGTTCCTGGGAGCTGCTGGGTTCTACAAAATCTGGATTCCCAGATTCTTGGCAATGGCAAAACCCCTCTACAGCCTCCCAGGTGGGGAGGCCAGACCGAGAACCCCCTGTCTAGACAGAAGAGACAAGAGCCACCTTCCTGGAAATAAAAGCTGCTTCAGAACAGGCAACAGCACTAGGCCTGCCAGATATTTTAAAAAGCCCTTCAATCTCTTTGTACATGAAAAAAAAGTAGCCCTCAGAGTTCTCACATACACTGTTATGCCCTGGCAGTGGCCAGTCACACACCTGTCAAAAAAAAACTAAACCCAATTGAGGCAGGATGGCCACCCTGCCTCAGGACACTGGCAGCCACAGTTCTATTCATTAAAAAAGCAGATAAAATTACCATGGGATAAAAAATAAATGTCAAGGTCCCCCATACTGTTGTGTCCCTCTTAAACACACAGGGAGACCAATTCCTCTCCAACTCTCGACTGGCACAATACTAAAACTTCTCAAAGCTGTCTGGCTCCCAAAAAAAAGTAGCAACTCTGCACTGCAAAGAACACCAAAAGGAAAACAACCCTATAACACAGGAGAACCAGCTAGCAGATAAAGCAGCTGAAACAGTGACCAATTAAAAACAGATAAAGCTCCTTCCCTCACTATGGCCTTAATGCCTCCAGTGGAGGCCCCTCCACCCAAGTACACTGAAAAAGAGAAGGACTGGGCTGTGGCTGAAGGAGCCACCCTAACTAAAAAGAAAAAAAAAGATGGGTGCTGCCAGACAGATGCATCTTTGCCACAACTGCAAGCGGAAGGCATCTAGTCAGCAAATACCATCAGTTCACCCACCTAAGAAAAACTGCACTAGAAGCCCTCCTCAAAAAGCAATACTACATCAGCCAGTTGCCAGAATTATTTTTATTTTGTTATCATTACTCTACAATTACATAAGGAACATTATGTTTACTAGACTCCCCCCATTACAAAGTTCCCCCCACATTCCCCATTGCAGTCATCGTCCATCAGCGTAGTAAGATGTTGTAGAATCACTACTTGTCTTCTCTGTGTTGTACAGCCCTCCCCCCCATGCTACCCCACATTATACATGCTAATCATAATGGCCCCTTTCTTTATTCCCCCTCCCTTATTCAACCCTTGCCACCCATCCTCCCCAGTCCCTTTCCCTTTGGTAACTGTTAGTCCATTCTTGGGTTCTGTGAGTCTTGTGGTGTTTTACTCCTTCAGTTTTTCTTTTGTTCTTATACTCCACATATGAGTGAAATCATTTGGGACTTGTCTTTCTCCGCCTGGCTTATTTCACTGAGCATAATACCCTCTAGCTCCATCCATGTTTTTGCAAATGGTAGGATCTGTTTTTTTCTTATAGCTGAGTAATATTCCATTGTGTATATGAACCACATCTTCTTTATCCATTCATCTACTGATGGACACTTAAACGTTGCTTCCATTTCTTGGCTATTGTGAATAGTGCTGTGATAAACATAGGGGTGCATTTGTGTTTTTCAAACTAGGCTGCTGTGTTCTTAGGGTAGATTCCTAGGAGTGGAAATCCTGGGTTAAATGGTATTTCTATTTTGAGCGTTTTGAGGAACCTCCATACTGCTTTCCACAATGGTTGAACTAGTTTACATTCCCACCAGCAGTGTAGGAGGATTCCCCTTTCTCCACAACCTCGCCAACATTTGTTGTTGTTTGTCTTTTGGATGGTGGCAATCCTTACTGGTGTGAGGTGATATCTCATTGTGGTTTTAATTTGTATTTCTCTGATGACCAGTGATGTGGAGCATCTTTTCATGTGTCTGTTGGCCATCTGAATTTCTTCCTTGGAGAACTGCATGCTCAGCTCCTCTGACCAATTTTTTATTGGCTTATTTGCTTTTTGTTTGTTGAGGTGTGTGAGCTCTTTATATATTTTGGATGTCAAACCTTTATTGGATCTGTTATTTATGAATATATTCTCCCATACTGTAGGATGTCTTTTTATTCTATTGGTGGTGTCCTTTGCTGTACAGAAGCTTTTCAATTTGATATAGTCCCACTTGTTCATTTTTGCTTTTGTTTCCCTTGCCTGGGGAGATATGTTCATGAAGAAGTCACTCATGTTTATGTCCAAGTGATTTTTGCCTATATTTTTTTCTAACAGATTTATGGTTTCATGACTTACATTCAGGTCTTTGATCCATTTCTAATTTACTTTTGTGTATGGGGTTAGACAATAATCTGGTTTCATTCTCTTACATGTAGCTGTCCAGTTCCACCACCACCAGCTGTTTAAGATGCTGTCATTTCCCCATTGTATGTCCATGGCACCTTTATCATATATTAATTGACCATATATGTTTGGGTTAATATCTGGACTCTCTAGTCTGTTCCACTGGTCTGTGGCTCTGTTCTTGTGCCAGTACCAAATTGTCTTGATTACTGTGGCTTTGTAGTAGAGCTTAAAGTTGGGAAGCGATATCCCCCCTGCTTTATTCTTCCTTCTCAGGATTGCTTTGGATATTCGGGGTCTTTTGTTGTTCCATATGAATTTTAAAACTATTTGTTCCAGTTCATTGAAGAATGCTGTTGGTATTTTGATAGGCATTGCATTAAATCTGTAGATTGCTTTAGGCAGGATGGCCACTTTGACAATATTAATTCTTCCTAGCCAAGAGCATGGGATGAGTGTCCATTTGTTGGTGCCCTCTTTAATTTCTCTTAAGAGTGTCTTGTAGTTTTCAGGGTATAGGTCTTTCACTTCCTTGGTTAGGTTTATTCCTAGGTATTTTATTCTTTTTCATGCAATTGTGAATGGAACTTTTTCCTGATTTCTCTTTCTGCTAGTTCATCATTAGTGTATAGGAAAGCAACAGATTTCTTTGTATTAATTTTGCATCCTGCAACTTTGCTCAATTCAGATATTAGTTCTGGTAGTTCTGGAGTGGAGTCTTTAGGGTTTTTTATGTACAATATCATGTCATCTGCAAAAAGTGACAGTTTGACTTCTTCTTTACCAATCTGGATGCCTTGTATTTCTTTGTTTTGTCTGATTGCTGTGGCTAGGACCTCCAGTACTATGTTAAATAAAAGTGGGGAGAGTGGGCATCCCTGCCTTGTTCCCAATCTTAGAGGAAAAGCTTTCAGCTTCTCACTGTTAAGTATGATGTTTGCTGTGGGTTTGTCATATATGGCCTTTATTATGTTGAGGTACTTGCCCTCTATGCCCATTTTGTTGAGAGTTTTTATCATGAATGTATGTTGAATTTTGTCAAATGCTTTTTCAGCATCTATGGAGATGACCATGTGGTTTTTGTCCTTCTTTTTGCTGATGTGGTGGATGATGTTAATGGATTTTCAAATGTTGTACCATCCTTGCATCCCTGAGATGAATCCCACTTGGTCATGGTGTATGATCCTCTTGATGTAATTTTGAATTCAGTTTGCTAATGTTTTGTTGAGTAATTTTGCATCTATGTTCATCAGGGATATTGGTCTGTAATTTTCTTTATTGGTGGGGTCTTTGCCTGGTCTTGGTATTTCAGTGATGCTGGCTTCATAGAATGAGTTCGGAAGTATTTCCTCCTCTTCTATTTTTTGGAAAACTTTAAGGAGAATGGGTATTATGTCTTCTCTATATGTCTGATAAAATTCAGCAGTGAGTCCATCTGGGTCAGGGGTTTTGTGCTTAGGTAGTTTTTTTATTATGGATTCAATTTCTTTGCTGGTAATTGGTCTGTTTAGATTTTCTGTTTCTTCCTTGGTCAGTCTTGGAAGGTTGTATTTTTCTAGGAAGTTGTCCATTTCTTCTAGGTTTTCCAGCTTGTTAGCATATAGGTTTTCATAGTATTCTCTAATAATTCTTTGTATTTCTGTGGGGTCCATCATAATTTTTCCTTTCTCGTTTCTGATTCTGTTGATGTGTGTTGATTCTCTTTTTCTCTTAATAAGTCTGGCTAGGGGCTTATCTATTTTGTTTATTTTTTCAAAGAACCAGCTCTTGGTTTCATTGATTTTTTTCTGTTGTTTTATTCTTCTCAATTTTATTTATTTCTTCTCTGATCTTTATTATGTCCCTCCTTCTACTGACTTTGGGCCTCATTTGTTCTTCTTTTTCCAGTTTCAATAATTGTGACTTTAGACTATTCATTTGGGATTGTTCTTCCTTCTTTAAATAGGCCTAGATTGCTATATACTTTCCTCTTAGAACTGCCTTTGCTGTGTCCCACCTAAGTTGGGGCTTTGTCCTGTTGTTGTCATTTGTCTCCGTATATTGCTTGATCTCTGTTTTAATTTGGTCATTGATCCACTGATTATTTAGGAGCATGTTGTTAAGCCTCCATGTGTTTGTGAGCCTTTTTGTTTTCTATGTACATTTTATTTCTAGTTTTATGTCTTTGTGGTCTGAGAAGTGGTTGGTAGAATTTCAATCTTTTTTAATTTACTGAAGCTCTTTTTGTGGCCAGTATGTGGTCTATTCTGGAAAATATTCCAGGTGCACTTGGGAAGAATGTGTATCCTGATGCTTTTGGTTGTAGAGTTCTGTAGATGTCTGTTAAGTCCATCTGTTCTAGTGTGTTGTTCAGTCAGTTGCCAGTGTTATTAAGCCAAGCAATAAGTGAGAAATGCATGACTTGTGCCAGAAATAATGCTCAATCTGCACAGCAACCCCTGCCAGGTTCCAAAGAGCAGGAGTTTCCCCTTTTGAAAACCTTGAGATAGACTTCACCGACATCCAGCCAAGCAGAGGACTCAAATACCTTCTAGTAATAGTGTGTACACACTCTGGGTGGGTCAAAGCCTTCCCAACCAGGACAAAACAAGCCAGGAGATAGAGAAAATCCTCCTCAGAGAAACTGTGCCCCATATTGGTGTACTGTCTACAATTCACAGTGACTATGAACCTACCTTTGTAGCAGGTGAAATACAGATTTTAACTAAATCTCTCAGCATTACCTGGATACTCCATGCTGCATACAGGTCACAAAGTTCAGGGACAGTGGAGTGAATGAATCGCACCCTCAAATGATCCCTAGCTAAGTTTTGCCAAGAAACTGGCCTCCTGTGGCCAGACCTACTGCCCCTGGCTCTCCTGCATGTTCCCTGCACACCTGGGACTCAAGGTTTTTCCCCTCTTGAATTAGTGTATGGGTGCCCTCCCCTGTGTCTAGGAAGCCTCCCAGGGAAACTACACCAGATAGAAAATAAGAGAGTAAGAGAACAGCTCCAAGCCTTAAGAGCCACCCTAAATAACCTGCAGCAATATACCATAGAAAGAGCCCTGATCTCCTTAGGGACCCCAGTACATTCCTTCCAGGCTGGGGACTCAGTCTGGGTCAAAGTTTGAAAAGGGAAACCCCTCATACCTCAATAGACTGGCCCCCATATTGTTGTTCTAACCACTCCTACTGCCCTCAAAGTTACAGGCATCACTCCATGGGTCCATCATTCCAGAATGAAAAAGGCCCATAGTCCAGATGAAAAAATACATCAGTGGAAAGCCCAGCCAGACCTCCAGAATCCTCACCGCCTCCGCATCCAACAATTACCCTCTAGATAACGAACACCTGCATGCCGCAGATCCTGGCCCTCACCAGAATAGAATCTCTCATCCTGGGCATTAAACTCTCCGCTGCTGCCCCCTCTGACTAAACTGTTCCTCAAAAAGTTGCCTTTTCTATTGTCTTTTGGGTAATCGTAAGTTGTTTTGCTGTGCTTACCTGTTTCTCCTAGCTGAATTCAAGTTTCAGCCTGCATTTTCAAAGTACCTCTCTATAATGTTACCTCTATCAAATTAACTGTACAAAGTTATAAAGTGCATGGTCATCACCCAAGGAAGCTGCCCTCGGTGGCCCTCCACCCTTAGAACCTGTCCTCTCACACTCAAATAAGCCAGCCTGAGTGTAATGCTCAGCTGCATAAAAATAAATCAGGACTGAGAAAAACTGGGTATTTTTTGTTAAGTGCAAGCTTATCAAGAGTCTGAAGGACTCATTTCAACTTGTACACACAAGGCCCATACAGACAGATGCATAAAAACATAATCATTTGTGCTCTTCACAAAGTACTCAGGACTTTAACAAAAAAGTCACAAGGAAAAAATCCTAGCTCAAACAAATTAAAAGTATAAATACAAGCCATCATAACCCTATCATAAACCAAAAAGATGATGCCTCCTAAAACAAAGTGTTTAAAGGGGCATCAGAGGGGGGAGTGATAAGGAAAATACTCAACACAGCTCTCTGGGCTCCTCTTTTGCCCTGCGCATGCCAAAATCACACATATCAAAATAATATAAACTGATTCCCTTGCATGTGCTCAGGGCTCAGACCTTGGGAGATTACTCTCCTCTGAGCCCACCGGTGTAAAAATAAAACCTCAACACTCCAAGACCTCTGAGTGCCACTTGGTTCTTCCGTCAGCGATCCAGTCCAGGTTTTCCAGTATTTTCCATAACAATGCCCATTGTAGTAAGAATGGCAAAAGTATATAAAGATATAATCTCCTATTCCTTTTGGTTCCATCCACTTGAAAAAAACAGTATTAATGTGATATCCTTACACAGTTTTCTCTAAGTTCATATATTATGTACAAGTACAGACACACACGTATACTCTAATATAAAATTTTTCCTTTCCTTTTTCTTTTTTTTTAAAGAATTATTCCCCAATTTATTTTATGGAACTAGTACACACTTGATATAAAATCATAGAAGGACACTATGTAAATAAGGCATCAAAATATAAACATAGATACAAAAACCCTGTGCAAAATTAGCAAAGAGAATCCACTACATATTAAAAAATAAATAATATAGCATGACAAATTTTGGGTTTCCCTAGAAAGATAGTAGAATATCTAATTCAAAAATTTATTAAAGAAATCCATTACACTAATAAGTTAACAAAGGAAAAAATATATAAACAGCTCAGAAGATATAGAAAATATATTTGAAATAATGTAAACATATTCATGACAACTCATTGCAAACTATGAGTAAAAAAAGCCTCCTTAATGTGACAGAAGGAATCAACAAATGCAGACTACATACTTAAGACTGAAACAATGTAAGAATTCTTTATAGTCAAGAAGAAAGAGAATCTATTCATCAATGTTCTATAGTCCTAGATACTCAGCAAAAACAAGGAAAGTATATAAAATGAAAAATAATTGGAAGGATGAAAGAAAACTATCAATGTTCATAAGTGTTTGTCTTCATAGAAAAATTAAAACAGACAAATTAGGAAATTGAGAGTATGACAAAATCAGTGGATATAATAACAATATACAAAAATACATCTTTCTAGAAATGGAGTGATATTTTACATCCAAATGAATCTGACCATGGAATCACCTTGAGTGTTTGTTTTTAAATAGCAGATTCCTGGGCCTCATCCTAGGCTTACTGAATCTTTCAAAGAAGTTTAGTGAGTCCTACAATCAGAGGTTGATAAATGCTGATGTATATTAACTATTCTACAACTTGCTTTTGTCTTTCAGCAATATACCATGGTTATCCTTTTCGGTTAATGCCTATATATCAGTGTCATCTTTTGGTAGATGTAAGGGAAGTTTAACAGATTTGATTACAAAAAAACCCCACATTATTTGTTTTGAAAAAGACTCTGTAAGCAAAGTTAAATGATGAAAGACAGACTAGGAGAAAATTTCTGCCACACAGATAGCAGAAGGTAAATATTTGTGATATACAGAGAAGTCTTACAAATTGAGAATTTCTTAAAAGGGGGGCACAGTTGTGGTAGGAAGCAGCCTCTGAGATGGTGTAAGTAAGCAGGATATTAGTTAAGAAGTAGCCTTTGGATCAACACCTAGGGAAGGGAGAGGAGGGAGGCAGGAGGAGGTGGAGGGAGAAGTAGGGTTGTGATGCAGACCCAAAGGCAGTCTTGGCTACGGTGGCCCTTCAGAGTCACCCCTCATCACTTTCTTTCGAGGCCATCATGAATAGGGCTGTAATGACACTGTCATTTATTTTCAACACACACTCATCCCCCATGGCAATCCACCCGTGAACCAAGCTCAGGCTTTTCCCTCTTTTGTCAGCTGGTCATAATGGATGCCACCATATACCATAATCGGCAGCATAGGAAGAGATGCTGGTGAAATAATAGGTGTTGACATGGGGGTTCTGGGCCACTCATATCGCTACCTGCATCCTCTTTGTGCTGGACTTGTCACTTCCTTATTAACGCTTCTTGTTAGGCCCATTTGACCTTAAGATTTGTTGTGTCTGACAGAACCCAGCTCACGATGAGCAGTCACAGCCACATGCTCACTTGGTGTGCCATGATTAACTTGTTCCACTTCTACCAGCACACAGTAGCATGATGGGAGTTGTTTTTCAAAAACACATAATTCTCGGAAGATGGCATGGCTCTGTTTCCAAACCCCAGGGGTCTGCACTGGGATTACCCCATGGGACTTGCCATGAACACCACATAGCATCTCTTTCCACCACTACTACCTTTAATTGTATAGGGAACTCTGTCCATATGGCCGGAGCAGCAGGGCTGCTTGCACTGGAGTGGAGACCTGCTGCAGACCTGTTCCTGCTCTGAGTTTCACTCAGAGCTGTTAATCTTCACATCATTCAGTATATGGGTCAGAGCCGTATTCCCAAGTGAGGAATACACTGCCTCCAGAGCCAGAAGAGGCCTACCAGATGTTGCACTTTCCTTGGTTGTGGTGAGAGCTGCCAAGTGCAATAATGTGTCCTTTCCCCTG